>NW_027248280.1:7818961-8161461 GCF_041260155.1 Ptychodera flava | reverse complement strand
TCAACATGAGCGACATATGACAAATGATTGATTGCTCGGTTGCGTGTTCTGATTAATCAACACTCTAATATAATCATTTTTCCCCTAAAAATTCAGTTTTCGATCCCACCATGATTTACCCAACCGGATTGTCAAAGGGTAATCTTATTACATTATGTCACTACGGTATATACTATAGATGCACTTTCAATCATATCCATGCAATGTTTGGAAGCTGTCCATTAACTACCAGTTATTATTGTTATGAAATAAATGAATATAAAATACAAATGAAATATCAATTTTGTGTTGCTTACTGGTCACGAAGTGCAATAGTACACAGTGTGTAACGTGTACTCCCTGGTAATGAAATAGTGGGCAATATGTCAATCATGTGTTGCTGCATATCTGCAGCAATAACCTGGTTTGCCGCAAATTTGCAGCAAACTGATTTAAGGGTTTGCAGGAGGGTCACAGCTAGCTGCAAACTTCTGCAACTCCTTCCTGCAAGCTATAGACTTGCTGCATATTTGCAGCAAACTTACGGCAAATTTGCAGTAGAAATAATTTTCGGTAAGGGTTGTACTGGCCTTGACTTTCTTAATTTCCACCGTAGCAAATAATTTCCATGTCTCAAAGAAAGGTCGATGCTTATAACCTCCTCACTGAAGCAGTTTTTGAGTGATAATGATGTGGGGTGGTCCAAGGCTAGCAACTTTCATAAGCGCAAATCTCTTTGGTCCAGAAGTTCATTCTGATGACAAATGCCATCACCAACATAAAATGAATATCCAGATGGGGCTTAGAGATGACAATGTTGAAGTTATAAAACACATCTTGTTTAGAAAGAAAGAAATCATCTCGAAGTACTGTATTAGCATCGGAATATGAAACTGCCATTGTTGGTCAACTCCGATATGTACAAGAAAAAGACTTGCTCATCGGGTTTTGTGGACTGCACCGTACCAATACCTAGATAATTTTAATGTAGAAGTTGGAGAAGGAGGACAACAAGGATTCAACATCATCATCAATGTCTTCCGAGATTGTAAAATTGGCACATATGGCAGAGCAGTGATCCTCAATCCACTACATCCAGACTTACCGAAAATTGCTATCTTGTCATGCTGACAATATGTAATCGGTTTGATACCTCCTTTGTGTACAGACAATGGCAAGCTGTACAGCGTATATATTCAGAAGTACTAAGAAGATTCTTTAGGACCACTGATCGGTCATTCATCTGATGGGGACCCTTGGCACAGAAAAATACTGCTTCAGCTGATGAAGTCATCTGATGACCAGATATGAACTGAATATGCTTACGTGTAGTATTGTGGACATAATCAAGTTGCGACTGTGATTAGTTGACTGAATTGGAAGATTAGAGAAACGAGTGTTGCAATAGTTTTGGTTGTTATTGTATATGGTGTTGCAAAACCTGGATCAGATTTAGATATACTGACTGTTGTCATCTTGATTATTAACACCAAATCTCAGTCTCGTATAATAAAAATCTTCATATTCATCCCAATGATCAATGATCAACCTGGCGATATGGTAGTTGTGTACTGTCCCATGTATAAAGAAATCCCACAAATCGGTCAAGTCACAGACAGGAGTACCAATGAGTTCACCCTTCATTGGTACCAAGGTTCCTGGACAACTGCATGGAAACCATCGTACCATTTCCAAGCAAGGAAACAGATGCCATATCAAGACCCCAGCCAATTGAAGCTGCCATTTTCTGGGGGTTCAAATTAAATGGCAGGAAAATGGGGTTCAAATTAAATGGCAGGAAAATGCTAAACAAAGAGACAAGGATAGTACTCAAGGACAAATATGACAATGTAATAGCAAACCTTGCAGAGTAATAGACCCTTTCCTCAATGTCACCGGAAATTTCCTTGTTCATGTCGCCTGTTTGACCTAGTTCCGCTGCAGTCGAAATAAATCCTCAGGAACGTTCGTCCACTTTCAACGTAGGATTAGTGTGTGCAAACTTTGCTCCTGTATTTCCGGCAATTTTCGCCATTTCATAGAAAAAAGCCTCTGCGTGAAAGTCATCACACTAATTTTGTAAAAGTTTCAGTGGTATTAGCTTGCAAAAATTTTTATAAGCTTATGGCAGTCCTAATGTTATACTAGTGTCATTTGGCAAGACCAAATGCTTTAAATTATGACAAAAGCTCAGATATTACGTTAACATGTTACAAATTTCAATTTGATTGAACCTCTGTAATAAGTTAGGCTATCAAACAGCACAACAACCATAGGTCTGGCTTGAGCTTGCCCCTTGCCAGTAACACAATGACCAATTGACAATTTTCAATGATATTTGACAGCAGTTTTCTTTCCTTGTTATCACTTAGTCTTTAATACAAAAAATTGTGCAACATACAGAAGTTTTGGCTTAACTTTAACTGTCTGAACCTGGTTCCTTTCTCTGGGGTGAGCAACTTACGTTTTGAGTCACAAGCCCCCATAGCCAAAATATTTACTAATAGCCGGCCAGCCAGTGACTCGTTACATGTTGTGAAGACCATTTTTTCACTGCCTGCTCTCAAACTGCAAAATATGAGGGAAAAACTTGTGTTTGCATGGAGATTTTTGCCTAAGTTAAAGACAGTCCTGTACTCAAAAATACAGCAAGATAACTACCGGTATCAGTTCTTTTTAGCATAGTGCATGACCATTCTTATGTGCATATCTGATATGACAATACTGTGATACTTTTATGATTCCTAACTACCTTCATGTGATATTTCGGTGACCTGTCTCTTGATGCCCCTGTATTAATTGTGGAAAAAGATGAAATTACCAGAAAAAATCACACATAATAGCATCGCCCACACTATATTTCAAATTGGTGTCAATCCCGATGCCATATCCGCCATAGTTGTCAATGCCAGTCCAGGTAAATCCAAGGCCGATCATTTTCTCTCTTGACACAAGTGATTTCGTCACTCACAGAATGGTCAAAATAATTTTTTTTTGAAAGAGTTATACTGATGACTGCAACAAATTTCACAGCAACATTGTTTTTATTTTGATCTTTGAAAGATTGGTTGCATAATTTTGTTGTTTATTCGAGATAGAGGCATTCTGTCTCTTGATATCCATCTATCAGTGTTTGAAATAGATGAGATTATAACAAAAAAACACACAAAATAGCATTGCATACACGTCGTTTCCAAGTGTTGATCTCGATATCATACATGCGATGGTTGCAAAAGCAAGTCCAGCTACCATATCACAACGGCAGATCATTTTTTGCTCACGTGTTTACACAAGTGAGCATATGTCGCAGTGATGTCTGTCTGTCTGTCTGTCTGTCTGTCTGTTGGTCCGATATCTCAAAAACAGCTCATCAGATCAGAATCAAATCTTGTACATATATTCAGTTAGTAAACGGCAAGAACTGATTAGTTTTTGGTGGGTGTTGGCTTGCATACTTTTAGCTCATTTGCATAATTAATGATTTTAGAAAAAATGGATATACATTAAAAACGACTCCACACAATTTGATGAGATTTGCTACAAATGTTGATCACACCAAGATATATCAGCAGTGGGAACCATTAAGGGGTGACATGAAAGATAAATGCTAATTTGCATATTTAATGAACTTTCCTAACTAGGGATACATGTCTGATTTGACTTGATCAAAATTAACCAGACTTGGTATGTATATTAAAGATACTATGATTTAATATTATTGGAAGTCATTAAGCATTTTTACTTCAGCCAATTCTGAATTTGCATATTTAATGAACTTTCCCAATTAGGGATATATATCTGAATTAACTTGAATTTAGTTGTTGAAACTTGCTATATACATCAAAGACACTGTGATATAACATTATTGAAAGTCAAAAGACATTTTTACTTCAGCCAACACCTAATTTGAATATTAAATGAATTTTCATAATTACGGATATTTATCTGAATTGACTCGATCAAAATTGATGAAACTTGCTATGTACATTAAAGACACTGTAATACAACATTATTGAAAGTCATTAAGCATTTTCTCTTCAGCCAATTCCTAATTTGCATATTTAATGATCTTTCCTATTTAGAGATATATGTCTGAATTGACTTGACCAAAGTTGACAAAATTTGCTACACATTTTTACTTAAGCCAATTCCTAATTTACATATTTAATGAACTTTGCTTATTAGGGATATATATCGGGATTTACTTGATCAAAGTTGGCAAAACATGCTATGTACATTGATGATTATACCAGGTAATAGGTTAAAACAATATTGAAAGTCATTTCACATTTTCATGTCAGCTAATTTATAATTTGCATATCTAATGAGCTTTCACAGCTCGGCATATATGGCTTGATGGACTTGGCCAACGGTAATTATACTTGCTATATAAAGTGGTGATACAATAAGAGCAGTCAAATAACTTTGATATTTTTAGTTCAGCTAATTACATATTTGTATACCTCATGACCTTTTAGAATTAATCGGCGGTGATTATTGTTCATTATGTTGATCATAATAATTTCAATGAAGTTGCAAACATGTGGCAAAGGTTCAAATTTACACATAACTTCAATATATAATGTAACACATGAGCATTTTCAGTTCATATCTGGTTCATGAAAATATATCACTTCAAAATTATTTTCTTTTCAATCACATTTTTCCTTATAAATTTCTTCATTTTAAGGAAAAACCTGATTTTCTCTTGGTTTTCGTAAAAGGGGAACTCTTTTTCGTTGTGTTATAGTTTATATTTTGTTATTGAACAGCATAATGATGAATCTGAGATGGGACTTTCTTTATACCCTCATTGTATTGATGTATTCAACTTGTTACAGATGTGATAAGATTCCGTATGGCAACCGAGATGACGGGTTTCAGATGTACCCAAAATCAGTAATACACGATTATGTTGAAATAACTGAAGAGTGCTTTGCAGACCGTGTGAAGTAGTTTTCAAAAAGATAAAAACAATGTTTCACTAAAGATTTCCTGTACAAGTTATCCTAGTATATCTCTAGGATGGATTATTTGATCAAACACCAAGAGTAAATAATTATATCTCTATGTTGTCTATGTATATATATATATGTTAAAGACTTATTTGATTCTTACGATAGCTAGTGTGATTGTTATAATAGTGAAATGTAAGCATTCTAATGGCCAAATGTCTGAGTGTTGAACTGTGAGCCTTCTTGTAACGAGAAAATGTTAAAATGTTAGCCTTCCAACAGCCAAATATGAGCCTTCTAATGGCCAAATGTGAGCCTTCAAACTACCAACAGTTAGCCTCTTTACAGCCCTATGAATCCTTTGGGTAGTATAAATTAGTTAGTCTCAAACTTGTGTATATACAGTACTGAAATTGCTCCACAAACATTGCCAATGGCTAATCAGCTGTCTGCATCAGCGTATTAATTGATTAAGTGTGTGTGTGTGTGTGTGACAGCTGTGGTGTTGACTTACGCAATTTATCCGCTGATACAGACAGCGGATTCCAGTTGCCTGGCAATGTTTGTGGAGCTTACAGTGATGTATACACATGTTTAACAGGACATATGGACTTGTAGTAATAAAGAAAGCAGTCAGACGGTTTGGCATTGAAATCTTTATTTGAAATATCACAGTTAAATTTAATAAAATCAAAGTAAACCGTTGCACAAAAAATCCATCCCTCCCCACCCTCCCCCAGGGGACTTTACAGCTGTGGCCTGTGCTACATACAGCCATCAGAAGATAATTTTTCAACATTTTCAAATGCCCATTGCTCAACCAAAACAACACAAATAGTACTCTCGGAAAACGAACAAAAGGAAACTGGTCTTTCTCAAAAGACACAAGCAAAGCCCTTTACTCGATCGTGAAAATGTTCTGCTCATTGTTGTTCCAATAGAATTTTAGAGCAATCCGGGACGAAAATGATAACGACTTTTAATTTCCAATGTTGAGTAAATTACAAGTTGAAGATGGGCCGTTTGAATTAAATATGGATTGGTATGAATACATTGTAGTCTGTTGTGTGCTATTTTTTAGGTGGCAGCATCCTGACAACCAATTATAGACAAGGATCGTGCCATGGATTATGGCTATAACTGAAAACTGAAGATTGGCTTATGGGTTATAATTGACGGTAGTGGTGATTCACGTCTCTCATTGGCTGACAGGGTCTTGCCGCAAGACAAAATGAAATTGGTGCATGTATAATTGAAGATGACAAATGATGGTAGAGCGGAATATTGCAGTGTATTAGTTGTTGCAAGCGAGTCTATTTCCAGGCCAGGATATTTGGCTGTGGGCAAATTTTGTATAGCATTGTAACATCTATTAGCAAATCCAAAAGTGAGTGAAAACTTGTGTAGATATTGTCTTCATACAACAGTGAAACATGACTTTAACAACTGCACACATTTGTCCACCCACACCTTGAAGTGTGGGCAAGTCTTCCTTCTGCTCAAATATTAGCTGCAATCATGGCGAACCACACAAAGGAGGAGATCGTTCACGTGAACAATGCCAAAGTTAAAGGTATTTTATCATCAGTATTAAGCTGAAAAATGGGCAAGTAGAAGTACTTGATATCATAGTAAACAAAAGGGACACAGTGGCCATACTGCCAACTGGTTTCGGCAAGTTCGATTTGTACATTTTGCCGCCCCTCATCCTCGATGAATTAGATTCACCTGGGGCTCCACACATGGCCATCATTATATGCCAGCTGAGAAGTATTATAGCAGAGCAGAAGTCTTCTCTATTGGGCAAAGCCAGGTTAACAGGAACCTCACAGATGGATGAAGCTACACATTAGGTATGTAGGTTCTCTTCAATTCTTAAGTCAGTCAAAAAGGTATTTACATAAAATTTGACATCAAATTTGTGAACTATTGCCTCTCCAGCTATTCCAAATATAATATGCTTCTCGATTAAATGATATCTTTATTCGGGACAAGCAAAACTTCACAAAGTGCGTATTTGAAATAGAAGAAGCGAACTGTGTTGCTAATGGGTCATTATATATATATATATATATATATATATATATATATATATATATATAGACCCATTAGCAACACAGTTCACTTCTTCTATTTCAAATGCGATGTCTAGTTTTTATAGGTCAGAGAGTGTTTCTCCAAACATGTGCCCTTTGTATGGAGTATAATATACCTACTCACAGCATACCAAGTATACAAACATATACATATATTATTGCTTTTGCCTCTGTTTCAAGGTATGCTGTGAGTGGGTATATTATACTCCATACAAAGGGTGCATGTTTGGAGAAACACTCTCTGACCTATAAAAACTAGACATCGGTATCGGATAATAATGCAGACAAGAAGAGTTATTCGTATGTTTTAAAACATACATTAAACAAGCAAAATATTCATTTCCGGACCGAATCTAAGCTGTTTGTTCTCCGTGTTCTATGCACTTTTGCACATCACAATGCATGTGGTTGCATTGGTACTGTTGTTCAAATTTTTAAAATACCGTTATTCAAAAGGAGAAAATATATTTTTTCACTACAAATATGAAAATATTTCAGTAAAAAAACTTCGTATATCTCTTTGGATATCAAGTTTGTTTTTTACATGCAAATACTTTTCATTTGAAAATCAATCGATAGTTTAGAAGTTTAAAAGTGTGTTTAGAACAGTTAATTAATTTGGTAATTTTACATTGCATTTATACAAATTGCTTACCTGTGTAAATTATGCAAATTTAGGGATACAGCCTTACTTGATAGTTCAATATTGTCAGTTTTCTTGAATTAGAGATAATAAGCTTTAAAATGACGTATGATGAGGCTGTATTATTTGGCTGTATGTGATGAAATATTTATAATATTGTTATTCAAAAGGGGAAAATATTTTTTCAATATAAATCTGAAATATTTATAGTGAAACAAATTTAAACATCGTTCGATATTCATTTCGTACTCTTCAAGCAAATACCTTTCATTTGATATATCACTCGATAGTTGAAAGTATAGTTAACAGTGAATTTTCTAATTTTATATCGCACTTATGCAAATTGGGTACCCATGTGAATTATGCAAATTAGGGGTATGGCCCTAATTGGCAGCTCCACATCATCAATATTCTTTAAATAGAGACAATAAGCTTTAAAATGACGTATGATGTGGCCGTAAGTAAGGTGGGTACATTAAACTCCTGAATTAAGGCCCTTTTTGTGGATTCGCCACTCGCCTAGGGTAACTGCATCACGAGTAAAAGCAGTCTGTCATACGTCATCAACAAACATATCTCAGAGTTTAATAAAGGGGATTTGTTATCCTGATACCAACAAAATAAATACAAATGCAACTCGTTGGGGTTGTGACCATGAAAGTGAAGCTAAGCTAAGGTAAAGTATATTGAATTCATGAAGGAAAGTCAATAAGAATTTCTCCATAAGGGATAGTGGGTTGATTATCAATCCAGTTTCCATTTATGGGTGTTTCTCCTGATGGAATTGCTACTTGTGATTGTTGTGGTGAGGTATGTGTGGAAATTAATTGCTCCTATTGTATCAGAAATGAAAAGGTTGATCATGCAACTTGTGCTGTCTAGAAGTGTTTGAGACAAAGTTGAGGTTAAAGAGAACACGCCAATATTTCTATCAAGTTCGGTGTCAACTACTTCTTAGTGGTATGGAGTTTTGTGATTTTATTTTGTGGACATATTGTCCATTTGCATATAGAGAGAATAGTCAAGGATGATGAATTCTGTAAAAATTTTGCAATTAAATCACTTTTTTCTTTAAAAGTTATATTTTTCCAGAATTGGTTGGTAAGCGTTATTCGAGGCCACTCTCAGTTATTGAGTAATCTAGAAATTCTGTGGTTGTTGAGTCACACGTTAGTTAATTGTACCAGTTGATGTTTATATATTTATCAGACTACACACAGTGTTATAGTTTTAAATGTTATTTATTCCAACGAATAAAGGTGATATGGCGCATATGCACGCAGCGCCTAGCCACCCGGGTGGCCATGTTCACGCTCGCGTTACGTGTGACCAGGTTCGCTCCGCTCACAGGTGCCCCCTGCGGGAGCCAGGGACTTGCGTTTTGTAGTTTATGGGTTCATGGGTTTAAAGTGCGCATTTGAAATAGAAGAAGCGAACTGTGTTGCTTATGGGTCATATATATATATATATATATATATATATATATATATATATATATATATATATTATGTGTGTGTGTGCTAATATGTGTGTGTGTGTGTGTGTGTGTATTAACCACCTCTCCCCATTATATAATTTACAGATTTACGACAAGCCCAGTATTCACATGTGTTCTTGGCCCCCGAAGAGGTTTTTCAGGACGCCACCACTTTAGTAGCCCTGCAGTCATTATCTGACAGGGTGTGCATGTTAGCTGTAGATGAGGCTCATATCACCTTTAACTGGTAGGTGCACAAATTAATATTGTACTGCACACTTAGTGCAATATGCTGCTGACACTATAAAATGTCAATGAAGTGTGCTGTCAGTGGATATACGTACCCTTACCGAAATTTAAAGCCCTTGCAAACTGTTACTGCAAATTTGCCCCAAGCTTCGCGGTAAATTTGTGGCAAACTGTTTGCTGCAAATATGCGGGTGGTTCATTTTTCAGATGCATATTAGGTTTCTTGTGAACTTGCTGCAAATATGCAGCAAACTCCCTGCCACAACTTTGCAGCAAATTTGCGGCACAATCCTTGCAGCAACTTCTGGCAAATTAATTTGAATGTTACTGAAAATTTGCCACAAACTCCATACAGCACATTATTTTGCATGTTACTGCAAATTTGCTCCATATTACACATGCAAAATTCCCTTCAAAAGTTGGTATAATTCCAAAATACTCAGCTGTGGAATAAACTTTAAAAGTGTTTAAATTTACCAATTTCAGTAATAGTAAGAAAACTAAATACATTATAGCAACACAATTAAGTGGCAGCAAAATTTCTTGTACGTACCACAAGTTTCAAATTTTTATCTTCTCTAAAAATATAATAAGTTCAGTTCAGATATGTACACACAGAAGTTGTAAAATCACTTGTTGTAGACATGGCCAATGTCAGTGACATGGTTGAGAATGAAAACATGACAAATCTTAAGGCAGCTAGACTGGACAGCACAAGATTTGTTTTATCCAACTAAGCTCTGAAATACCAGTTTCACGAGAAACAATGGTCAGCGCAAATAGTTATTATTTAATAAAAAGACAAAGAGAAAAAAAGTTAAATTCAAATTGTGGTACAATTTATTTTGTATGCCATGTTCATTTCATGCCACATAAGTATCTTCAAGATATTTTCTTCTGACTTGAGAAGTTTCAGGTAACATTTACATTACTGTCAAAGGCTGCGATTTGGCTTTCTGTTCTCTGAATTTCTTGTCCCTTTAGAGTACCAGCAATGCATTCTGAAAAATACAAATTGTTCAGGGAAGAGTGTAAGTCTTTTACCGTTTGACCAAAAATTGTAAATTTCATGAAAGAAATCAATAATTATTCGAAAATGAGACAAAATCAAGTTGAAAAATGGAAGCAGAAAAATGCATAATATTCATGATCGTTATTAAAATTAATAATGATTAAAATGTCCAACAACGGACAACTCGCTGTATGTTGTTTACATACAAAACGGCGACAATCTGCAAAAATCTCAGCACTTACTGTAAGTAATTATATACTTAAAGCTATACTGACCCAATAATATTTCGAAGGCATGATTACACTTACCAGTAGTTTTCGTGGTCACTTACAATTGTAGCCCTTTCTTTCATTGCAGGGGCCAAACATTCCGGCCATCATACAGCCAGTGTGGTGATCTGCGCAGTTATTTTACGTTGGCACCCACTTTAATTCTGACAGCAACTTGCACAGAAACCATCAAAGAGGGAAAATTTAAGTCCCTCTATCTAACAGAAACGGATACCGTGGTTGTTGCTGTGCCTCCTGACAGGTAATAACATTTATGCTTGTGAACAAAGAATACAGGAGGGGATTTGGGTACAGACAGTTGGGATATTCAACAGGCAACCAACTTTGTCTGTGGAGTTTGGACTTGGCATAAATCATTATTGGCAGGGGCCAGGGAGGGCTCTTCCATACGAAGAGCTTACTTTATTATGCAAGTCACAGGCCTGATGCACCCGTTGCATCAATGTCATTCCACAGCTACCTAGACACCAATGATTATAACGAAATGGACAAGCGGGGACTGTGTATAGTATTCAACATGCAAATACTTTTCATTTGATATATCACTCGATAGTTTAAAAGTATATTGTGAGTAGTGAATAATAAATATCTAATATTATATCGCATTTTGACATGTTTAAAAGTATATTGTGAGTAGTAAATAATAAATATCTAATATTATATCCCATTTTGACATGTGATATAATGACAATAAAGTCAAGTTTAACTTTAAAGACAAATGTAAACTTGGAAACCCCCCATTTTCACACTAAATTGAATGTTTGAGTGTTGTAGTTTGGACTGTCCAGGGTACATTATTACCAACTTTTTGGCCTAGAGCCACCCCCTCAGCAGCCTGATTGTCGACAGCATGTCATCCTTGTGGAAGCATATTGTACTTATCCGTGTAATACCTCCATGATGGAATTCACCCTACATTACTGCCAATATTGATAAGTCAACACTAACAAAACCAAGTGAAACTATACATTTTAGGCGGTGGTTCGTTCTATGCAACAACATGGAAATGACACTATTGTTTGCTTATACAGACCCAATATATATCTCCAAATCCAAAAGAAAACCAGCCTAAAATAGGGTTGTGAATTGTCCTGGTACGTCAACCGATTGAAGGAAGATACGTCAAGCACACCAAAAGCTATTATATATGTCAGGTATGTATGTATATATGTATTTATGTATGTATGTATCTATCTATCTGTGTGTGTGTATGTAGAGAAAAAAGTAAAAAAATATTTCGTGTCACTTTTGAAGTACAGAATTGTTTAAAATGAATACATGTTCAGTACTGATGTTTCATACGCAGAAAAAATGACAAATTTTAATGTACTAGCTGCTATAATATTTACTTTTTACAAATAAATTAATTTGCATAGGCAAATGGCAAGTTTTGATCATGTTACCTTCATTTGACAATGTTCCCATACCAAGTCTTACGCAATTTGATTAAACCAACAAGTTGGCCAAATTTTAATAAAATCTGTCGATGTATGTTGAAATAACACTCTTTTCTTCAATTTCAGCATTCCTAGTACAGATAGGCTAAATACCTTCACATACATGAAACAGTGATTTCATTGTTAAAATTTCCTTCAATCTTGATATACAGGAGTCTCAGCCAATTGCAACTTGTAAAAGCTGTCAAAGATATGATAGGTGAAGTCAGCCTTCAACACCCCTACTATGGACCACCATCAGTGACATTGAGTGCCATGTACCACAGCTCATTGGAAGCCCTAGACCAAGAACGAGTGCTGGCAGAGTTTTCAAAGCCACATTCTACCATCCGCTGCCTCATTTCAACTGTAGCGTTTGGAATGGGCATAAACATTCCAGATATTGAACTCATAGCACATATTGGGATTGGGGGCACCTACCAAACCAAACCTATAAGTCCACCCCCCCACCCCCCGGACGTTATCCGTGGGGACTAAAACGGTGGTTCGTTCTATGCAACAACATGGAAATGACACTATTGTTTGCTTATACAGACCCAATATATATCTCCAAATCCAAAAGAAAACCGGCCTAAAATTGGGTTGTGAATTGTCCTGGTACGTCAACCGATTGAAGGAAGATTCTTCAAGCACACCAAAAGCCATTATATATGTCAGGTATGTATGTATCTATATATGTATGTATGTATGTATCTATCTATCTATGTGTGTGTGTGTGTATGTATGTAGAGAAAAAAGTAAAAAAATATTTCGTGTCACTTTTGAAGTACAGAATTGTTTAAAATGAATGTTCAGTACTGATGTTTCATACGCAGAAAAAATGACAAATTTTAATGTACTAGCGGCTATAATATTTACTTTTTACCAATAAATTAATTTGCATAGGAAAATGGCAAGTTTTGATCATGTTATCTTCATTTGACAATGTTCCCATACCAAATCTTACGCAATTTGATTAAACCAACAAGTTGGCCAAATTTTAATAAAATCTGTCGATGTATGTTGAAACGGCACTCTTTTCTTCAATTTGAGCATTCCTGGTACAGAGAGGCTTACCTTCACATACATGAAACAGTGATTTCATTGTTACAATTTCCTTCAATCTTGATATACAGGAGTCTCAGCCAACTCGTAAAAGCTGTCAAAGATATGATGGGTGAAGTCAGCCTTCAACACCCCTACTGTGGACCACCATCAGTGACATCGTGTGCCATGTACCACAGCTCATTGGAAGCCTACGACCAAGAACGAGTGCTGGCAGAGTTTTCAAAGCCACATTCTACCATCCGCTGCCTCATTTCCACCATAGCGTTTGGAATGGGCATAAACATTCCAGATATTGAACTCATAGCACATTGGGGCCCCTACAAAACCAAACCTACAAGTCCCCCCCCCCCTGACAGTGTTTGTGGGGACTAAAAAGTTGTAAATGGTTCAAACACTTACCTTCATACACTTACTGCAATCTCATGGTCACTGCATGTATCTCATTATGTAAAAATTGTAAATATCTATGGGTGAACCATTTGATATCCTCGGAGTCTGTAAAATTTTCACAAAAAAAATAGATTCTCACCAGTGAAAATGGAAATTATCACCAAGCACTATATATGATATGATGGTAATTTGTACAGCGAGAATCAACCAGACTCATTCACTGGTGAGAATCAACCAGACTCATTGTTAACTGTTGAGAATTGACCACATTGATTCACACCACTGAACAACAAGTCTGGCTGATTCTCACCAGTGAAATGTGAGTCTGGTTGATTCTCTCAGTAAAAATTACCATCCTCCCCTTACAAAATATCCTATACCAGTCCTATAGGGTAGAGGCATGTAGGGTCTTATAGGACATCAGGCAGTAGTAGTCTTACAGGATTTTGGAACGCAGTCTTACAGGAACCCTATAGCGAGCCCTATAGGGGGTCTTATAGGGAACCCTATAGGGGGTCTTATAGGGGCCCTATAGGGGGTCTTATAGGGAACCCTATAGTGGTCTTACAGGGAGCCCTATAGGGGGTCTTATAGGGAACCCTATAGGGGTCTTGTAGGGAGCCCTATAGGGTACAGAATATGCTTTACATATTGTTATCATACTTTCTAAGAGATTGAACTCGCACAAGGCAAACAAACTTCTGTAAAAGAGTGCAGAAATTTTGTTAAGTAAGGAATAACTCCTGATTTTGCTATTGGTACCAAATGCAATGAATAACTGCAAAACTCACAAAAAGTCAGTCAACTTACAAAACAAGTAATTATAAACATGTAGTTTATTTCTAAAGGAATTAAGATTAACAATCAATCAGAACAGAAATCAATGCAACATACAGGGACTACAAAATAAAAGCAACCTACACATATGAATGCAAGGCCTACCTTTGACTTGTCACCTCAGCCAAGTGCATTATTAACTGAATAGATGTGTATCTTAACTCACGTAATTAAAAGGTCAGTTCAGTTGATGCTGCAATGTCGATTCTTACAGTTGAGACATATTAGTGAGCTCCCTTCTCCATAACACTGTTACAATCTTGGTAATGGACCTTGGATCATAATGTTCCATGCATTTTGGAGTTGAACTTAGTACTTAAGAGCCATGCATGTTCACTGGTGCACTGCCTCAAGTGCAAATGAATAATGCGTGGCTGTACTATTATGTAATCAGCCATTGTAAATGCAGGAAACTATTTACATAACAAAGCCAAGGCACAGGTCAGCTCACGTGACCTTGGATCTAACAAAGAGGGTCTTTGTCTGTGTACAGCCATGACATGTACAAACGGCAAAAGGAATATGGTATGTTCCTGGCATGTGTGTGTAAATAGAAAAAATAGCTTTTGAGAAAGGGAATGTGTGAAATTCTACAGACTATTTTCGTTAGGGAATAATTATAATTATAAACATTACTCAAACATTACTTGTTCAGTTTTACAGTCCTAAAAGTCAGGCAGAATCATCTTGTAGGGTGTCCTATATGGCACAAATATGAGCCTATAGGACTAGTACGAACCCATAAGACATGACACATAAATCCTACAGCACAGGCGTTGTCCTAGAGGACGAGTGCTATAGGATGGAGGTAGCCCTATAGGACTCCTGCAGGGATCCTTGGGTCCTACAGGGATCCTGTAGGACTTTTTTGTAAGGGTCATAAGTGATTGGTTACACTTTCCATTCTCACCGGTGAGAATTCACCAAGGAGTGCACTTCTCACAGTTCACTGGTGAGAATGACAAGAGATTCTCATTATAATTACAAGAAAGCGTTACTTTCTGCTCAAGTCTCGCAATTTTTTTCCTGCAGTGATTGTCTATACCCTATGGGCGATGGGTCAATCACTTTCTCTATACAAATCTGTACCGCACTTAATTTCAAGACTTTGCCACTTTCAGGGAGCCATACATCGTCTGCTCAGATTAGGCGTTGATTCAAGGTTTTGATGTGTTTATTGCTAAAACCCAAATAGAATATGTGCGTTTTACTTGAAATATAAAGAACAAACCCAAGGAATTGGTGTGACACACATCTGCATCAGAAAAGTGATCGATCCAGTAGGGTTATGGACATTGTCTAAATTTACTGAGTGACCAATCCTGCTACAATCATTGCACAGCTATATTTTAAGAACTCTGCACTCTGTACTCTGCAATGAGAACATGAATTTGCATGAAAGTAAAGTTTACAGTCAATGCTTGAGCATGTGTTTCCCAGCAGAATAAAACACAAGTAAGGATGGGCCAGTATGAACACCAGGCGATGTACAATGAAGATTTCAATGGCAACATGATGATATAATTACGAGCAAAGGATGATGGGAAATCTACAACTTTTACACAACCTTTGAGGAGTGAAAATGAGGAGTTAGCATTGAGCATACAAAGTTTAATGCACAACTTTGTTAAACCTTGTTGCAAGTGTGCATTACTAAACTTTCAACCAAGCTTTTAACAGTTTCATGTTAAGCTTGGCTGCCAAGCTTGCCAGACAAAGCTCCCACAAGCTTTAACTGAGTTTAAACACCGTTTTTATCTCCAACCCTGGTTGCAAGATTGGACATGAACCTTGAGCTAATCTTGCCCCTAGCTGATATAAATCATAAGGGCATATGTAAGTTTAGAAAAGGTATATGTACACTGATGATCAGAATTTGAAATGTGGCGTGTCACGAGCCATCTTGAATAAAGATTTAAAGTTGTGCTACAATCTTCATTTTGGTGTATCAGTTTCAGTAACTGAAAGCATAACGATCCTGGGAATGTTTATCCTTGCAATTTTACATATGTTGACCAATCAAGCAGGCAGAACATTTTACTCAATTGTGTGAAATGAACTGGTCAGATGAAGTGTCGGCGCATGCACTAAGAACTCTGCATAACAATAAGAAGAATGTTGTGAAACTGAACAAATATCTTAAGAATATAGAAGTGAGTGAAGCAGGTAACTTGACAAAAGACAAAAAGCAAGTTGGTGCATGGATGCTATTGAATGAAACTGTCCCCATGAAAGTAATTCTCTTCAATCAAAGACGACAAGGTGAAGCATCACGCGGCGCCAGGAAACCAGGCCATTTAACATCCACAGGTTTGCGGAAGAACATGGCAACCATATCTCAAATAATGAACTTGAAGAACAATGAGATGGACATGTTGGCTAACTTCCTTGGTCATGATATACGAATACATCGAGAGTACTACAGATTGCCTCAAGACACACTGCAGATGGCAAAGGTATCAAAGCTGCTCATTGCTGTGCAGAATGGCATATAAAAGGAAGGTGCAAGCCTGGATGAAGTAGACTTGGAGAAAGGTCAATTTGTTTTGTACAAGACTTAGCATGTTATTAATCCTATAACCTATACACATAAAGGGTTTTGCATGTGATGGTTTAGTCCATTGATAGGGCACTCTACCACTACTAGTTAAAATGAAATAGAGGACTCATGGTTATATACCGGTACACAGGTATCAGATACACCTGGGTGCCTCTTGAAATGCAGAAACAGTTAACCAAAGAAAGAATTTATTTTTAGCTCACATTTTGGTATAGTAGTGTAAGCTCATTATACTTGTTTTCATGTGTAATAATTCACTTTACTACCTTACATTTCTTCTTCACCGCTGATCTTAATGGATTTCGAACTACATAAATATAGCAGACATTTTCAATGTTTTTTTCCCAGAAATACTTCAGAAATTAGTTTGGGGTTATCTTTATAGAAATTCGTTTAAGTTTAAACGTCAAATCTGAAGTTTTGGATCATTTTCTTTTCCATTTTTGGTCAAAAACGTATCAGAACCCACTAGTCCAATTGCTTTGAAATTTGGTGTGCAGGTGCCTACGGCAGTGGTACTTTTATATTTTTTTCCTTTGCATACTTCAATACGCTTGCAGAATTTATTGTGTGTACCTGATATGATCTGAAAATGCTCACGTGTTTCATTATATATTGCAGTTATGTGTAAATTTGAACCTTTGCCACATGTTTGCAACTTCATTGAAAGTATTATGATCAACATAATGAACAATAATCACCGCCGATTAATTCTAAAAGGTCATGAAGTATACAAATATGTAATTAGCTGAAATAAAAATATTAAAGTTCTTTGACTGCTGTCATTGTATCACCATTTTATATAGCAAGTGTAATTACCGTTGGCCAAGTCCTTCAAGCCATATATGCCGAGCTGTGAAAGCTCATTAGATATGCAAATTATAAATTAGCTGACATGAAAATGTGAAATGACTTTCGATATTGTTTTAACCAGGTATAATCATCAATGTACATAGCATGTTTTGCCAACTTTGATCAAGTAAATCCCAGTATATATCCCTAATAAGCAAAGTTCATTAAATATGTAAATTAGGAATTGGCTTAAGTAAAAATGCTTAATGATTGTCAATAATGTTGTATCATGGTATCTGCAATATGTGTAGCAAGTTTTGTCAACTTTGGTCAAGTCAATTCAGATATATATTTCTAATTAGGAAAGTTCATTAAATATGCAAATTAGGAATAGTCTGAAGAGAAAATGCTTAATGACTTTCAATAATATTGTATTATAGTGTCTTTAATGTACATAGCAAGTTTCATCAATTTTGATCAAGTCAATTTAGATAAATATCCCTAATTATGAAAATTCACTTAATATGCAAATTAGGAATTGGCTGAAGTAAAAATGTCTTTTGACTTTCAATAATGTTATATCACAGTATCTTTGATATATATAGCAAGTTTCAACAACTACAATCAAGTTAATTCAGATATATATCCCTAATTGGGAAATTTCATTAAATATGCAAATTCGGAATTGGCTGAAGTAAAAATGCTTAAAGACTTTCAACAATGTTGTATCATACTAGCTCCAAATACATGTAGCAAGTTTGCTCAAGGCCGGTCCAGTTAATTCAAATATATATCCCTAATTAGCAAAGTTCATTAAATGTGCAAATTAGGAATTGGCTAAAGTTAAAACGCTTAATGACTTTCAATAATGTTAAATAATAGTATCTTTAATATACATACCAAGTTTGGTCAATTTTGATCGAGTCAAATCAGACATATATCCCTAATTAGGAAAGTTCATTAAATATGCAAATTAGCAACTATCTTTCATGTAACCCTTCAATGGTTCCCACTGCTGATATATCTTGGTGTGATCAACATTTGTAGCAAATCTCATCAAATTGTGTGTAGTCGTTTTTAATGTATATCCGTTTTTTTCTAAAATCATTAATTATGCAAATGTGTAAAACGTATGCAAGCCACACCCACCAAAAACTAATCAGTTCTTGCCATTTGCTAACCAAATTTATGTACCAGATTTGATTATGATCTGTCTAGCTGTTTTTGAGATATCAGACCAACAGACAGACAGACAGACAGACAGACATCGCTACAACATATGCTCACGTGTGTAAACACGTGAGCAAAAAATGTAACAAAATATGGGGACTTTCTGGTTGTTAGCAAACACAGGGATTTTTAAACTCGTCACACATCTTGTTTGATCCTCAGGTGCATTAGAAAATGACAACGCAGTTGCAAGTGATGTATGGAGGCATGGGAAGTAGGTGTATGTATTATAGATACTAGTCTTTCCACAAACACAGGTACTAGGAGACGTACAAGATTGAACATTCAGTGAAACAATTTATGATCTCTACCCTTTTATTAGCTAACGTGTTAAAAGCACGTGGGCTTATGTCATAGCGATGTCTGTCTGCTGTCTGTCTGTGTTTTTGTGACTGTCTGTCTGTTTACAAGATAACTCAAAAATGCCTGAACAGATTCAAGTCAGACTTGGTACACAGGTGCCATATACTGCTTGCAAGAATTGACTACATTTTGGTTAGTGTGGCTTGCATATTAACGAAGTTATGCAATATCATTTTTTTCTGTACAGTGGTTTCTCTATGGAGACAGTAATGACAGTGTAGACATATATCAAGAACACTTGACAAATACTACACAAAATTTCATAAAACTTTTCACAGATGACTTAGAACATTAGGATGATACTGTAAGGGCCATGTCAATTATCTGCTCATTTGCATATTTAATGAACTTTTGTTATTAGTGTCATAACTCTGAAATTCCTGCACCAAACTTGATATGTGCAACAAATATTTATCTGATATATATCTAATTATACTCAGAAGCATTTGGCAGTGTCAAGTTAATAAATAGCTAATTTGCATATTTTATGAAGTTTTGTAATTAGTCATATTGGCTGATAATGCACACAGCTTACAGTAGTAATTGTCAGTGTTGATCCCAGTCATTTATTTCAAGCATGACATGATTTCAGAGAGGAAGTCATGTCATTCCTACAATTAAGGTGGCTGGAAAGGGTATTTTTAACCCAAACTCCTTATAAATACATTTGTTGAATTTCAACAGTAAAAATAAAGATATAATTGCTATAAACATTTTCTGAGTATGTCTACTATATATTGTACCTATGAGAAATGATATTTGCTTACACAATGTATTCATTGATATGGAATTTGAGCCTTTTAAATATTAAAGCCCCAGTATTTGTAACTTTTAACCTTTTTTTATGTTCGAAATTACATATTATTCTCTTACATCCATCGTGAAATGTTGTTCAGTAAAGAAATAAGCCAAATTTGTGCTCCTGTAGTGACATACAAACGCTAAATATTGCCCGATCGAGTTGGATTGCCGCGCGGGTTTGTTGACAACTTGTAGGCTGTGCACGTGATCGAGAACGCCGATACTGATGACATCATCGAGCCTGCAACATTCCTGGGGCCTTGCCATGCCACGCCACACTGCCTGGGTAATCGCCCATGGTCGCCGGCTGAATGACCTGCGAATGGTTTTATTTTGTTCTTCTCCGTTCAAATACGTACTGCTACTGTATTTCAGAGGATACAGAACTTTGGCAGAGGAGGCTGACATTCTATTCTGGTACAGTGTGCGTTATATACGGATTATTCAAACTGCAGTCGGCAGTGCACCGATGCGCACCCTGCTGGCAGTTGGTTACTCAGAACTCCGGGTACCGATGTAAAATCAAGACGACACTATATACACTTGGCTCACTTCTGTAGGCAAATACCTATCAAAATTGAGTAACTTGAAGTAATAAATTTCAGCTGATTGTCGCTTTAGCGGCAAGGTGATTGCGAAATCGAAGCAACATAGTTTGGCAATGTATGGTAAGCAGTCGAATGCAGTGAACGCGATGGCCTTTGGCGGCAAGTAAGGGAACCGTCAGTATTTACGGCCTGGGGGTCATTAAAAAATTGAAAGTTATAAGGGGGTGCTCAAAATGTTTTTTCTTTGTCTTACTCTGTCCTCAATGAAATAATGATATATTTTACTCTGATACATATTAAATGAAAAGAAAATAAATACTCTAACAGTACAAATAAATATCAACTAGATGAAGGAAGGCAAAAAACTACAAGTAGGTGCTACTACTAGCAATACTTTTTATGAAAGAGAAGATAGTGACGATGAGAATGATATCGTTGTTCATGTACGCAATGGCACCAGCGACAGTAAAGATGAGGATCAACAGTGGTGATGATGATGTCACACAGTAGTTTTCTGTAGTTGTTATCAGAGGTGGAAGGAGAGGCTAGGTCATGGAGAAATGTTCTCGACAGATATCACTGTAAGTGCACAGGATCTAGGACAAAACTGGACTGTTGTGACTTCATCCTTTATATTACCATAGAAATGTATATTTTATTTTACTTGAGTTCAACAATCATTTGGACATTTAACCATACCATAATGACATGCTACCCATCCAAATTTAGCAATACTATATGGTCGGAGACTGCTTATTAGGTGATCTTTTATATCTACATATTGTTACATGGGCTCAGGTAAGCCAAACTTCCTGTTAGAGAGGGGGTTACTCAAAGTCATCATGGTTGGCTGGGGTGTGACTCAAAATTTCGGAGTTTCTAATGTAATTCCTCCGACCCCCAGATCGTAAATAATGACGGCTCCCTAAACAGCTGTGAACGCCTGAGTCAGAACGATCGGGACCAGTATACGGCAGATCGTCCATGTAGCCGACACGAACACGAAGTGTCTGTTACCGGCTACCAAAAAGTATGAAAAATAGTAAAGAACGAGCTACAAAATCGCTATAAAAATAGTAGAAAGTGAGCAACCAGCTGAAAGTTAGTCGAGGAGACCTTTACCGCATATCATTTGCATCTCATTGTCGGCTACATGGACTGTGTGCCCAGTATTTTACGCACTGCTGTATCTCAGCGAAAATTTAGAAAAACAATGCAGCTACTGCTAAGAAATTTACAGACTCTTCGCTCTTTATGCATCAGTTACTGAGCTTTTATACTGGTAAAAGGCATTCTGAATACAGCGGTAAATTTCCTCCCAAACGAGAAAGGATAACACGCGGGCATTCTGCAATGGACGCTGTCAATTTTACCTTGCTGCAGGCCCCACACCAATCTCGGCCCGGCCGCCCGCTGCACTTGTACAGTCTACTACCTCCATGTAGTACAGCCTTACAGGACTAGTAGCCGGCCAAACACGCAAAAAACAACGTCGCAGTGTAAAATCCGTAGGTCAGAACCGTTGATCATAAATTTTCAGAACCAGTGGTGTTTAAAAGTTTTGTATTGATCACTTCATTTAGGTTTATGTGAATGACTTTCTCATCGAGCTGCGTCTATAATTGTCCCGGACATTGTCCATGCAAATTTGGGGCCTGCCTTAGCTCCCTCCGATCGTCTGTAGACTACAGCCAAACTCACAGTCCTGAGCAAATTGTACAGTATATGTATCATGAATTTTATACAAAAATATATAAACAACAGAATCAAACAAAGAGGTTAGTTTGCTGTCGGGCCGCCGGGTGCGCAGGGGACGACTTTGCAGTGAGGCCGGGATCTCTCTTGTGTTCGAACTTCTAAGTTTACAATGCCTGGAGCTCCATCGCATCGCAGCTAGCCGATAATTGTACTACTGTAGTCCTTCTGAGGATTAGATACCCGTTACGTTCGATATTATTTTGACATACTTTTAAATTTAATGAGTAAGACTTTGTACTGCATTCAAGATATAATTTTTCCTTTCTGAGCGTTTTCAATTACGCCGTACGGCAACGATATGCGAAGTTGATAGGCTGTGTTGCCTGCAGCATAGCCTGGCCGTACACAAAACTTCGTTTGAATAGACGGAGCAGAATCAGTCCCGTCATTTATTTTAAACGAAATTTTCATTATACTCCATAATGGAAGAAACGACTAGTTCAATGATTACGATGGTGAAGTGTTGAATTTTTATTCATACATGTTTTTCTCTCTCAATTCATGATTCAGCAAACTTGATCTCCGTACCATCGGTCACAACGTGCAGTGCCTTGCATGAAGCTTACAATCGACTGCCTCCGTCTTTAGTTTAGCTGTTCAAGACGTTTGTTTGCACGGCTCATAATAGTCGGAACAATCTGTAAACACTTACATATTTATATCTTTCCGGTATTTCACCCAACTTTCGCGCGTATTTAGCTGAGTCTCCAGTTTCGATGGACCAGACCTTTTCGAAGAGCGTATGGTTTCTACGGACGCCACAGTAAAACTTGCGTAGATGTGGTTGAGCATGCGCGGTGGTGTGATTACGTTTCGTTTCGTGTGTCAACAAAGCTGACTTCTGGTCCGGACCAGAAGTCATTTTTCACGCCTTTTACTGTTAATCGTGAGGCGGGCTAGGCATGCAAACCATGCGATTCAGTATTAATTATGGTCTACTTTTACATACTGAGGATGTCATTTTAATCAAAAATATGAAAAAAATTGTTAAAAGTTACAAATACTGGGGCTTTAATTATCATATTGTAATATTTGCAAGATGAAGTACACAATAGTGTTTTCTATTTTTTTGTGTCCATCTTCTTCCCAAATGACAGTTTGGAATATGTACGGCATAAAATTTCAAAAGTCTTTCTCCTTAACTTTTACGGTCACTCACAGTATGACATATAAGGACAATTTTAGGTCCTCTTTTAAAAAGCAGGTAGTGAGTGCATTAACAAGCGTACGCCAAATCTGTGCCGTACATTTTCGTAGAAGCAGCCTTAAAACTAGGTAAAAAAATGGGCCGCCACACTTGGATAGCGGCTGGTAGAAACGCAAATTAGTTTCAGCCAAATTCAGCAAATTAGCCAAAAAATATCAATCTTCGTGACTTTTGTGCCGTTCAAACGCCATGAATACGGGCGTTGCTGCATCAAATTTTTGCGTGAGCAGACTAATGAATACCCTAGGAGTCCGATTATATGTATAGTATGGCTACCTTAAACTTCAAAGAGGGTCTATATGCTATGCAAAGATGTGGGAAAGTGGCTTGCCTTATCAGAAACATTGCACGTACAGCTAGGGGAACTGTAGGATTGCGCATGCGCAGTGTCTTTGCAGCGCTTTATCAACAACCCACAGTGGGTGCAATTAATTACCTACTTGTTTGTTATCACATAATGCCAGGCGATGTTGCGTGCGTGAGCTCATAAAACAAAAGAACTAGACCCACGTCCATTTTTTCTCAAGACAAAGCCTTTGAAAATGTTTAGAAAATCAAGCAAAAGAGCGCGGCGAGCTAGATTTAAAGCACTGTCAGATGCAGGACACCAAGGAAAAAGAAGCAGAAGTCCGACGCAGATGGCTGAAACGTCAGGGACGCAGGCGACTCCAAGTTTTAGTGATCCTTCTTTGCAACCTGTACCTGTGCCGAGCACTTCAAGAATAGCGACCGCTGATTTACGTATGGAGAACCCATCAGAGGAGGACAGTACTGATTTTTCAAGTGATCCGGACTACGTTCCGTCGCCAAACAAACGCCACTTGTTAACCCGGCCCAAAGTCTTCACCATCGGTAAGTTTCTGTTAACAATTCTCAGCGTTTTTTCATGGGAACGTAGGTAAAATTCAGCTTCTCAAACTGCAAAGTGTTGAAGTGCAAACAGTTTTTACTTTATTGCAATAACGTAGCTGAGTGTCACCATATTGCTTGATGTCTTGGTGATTTTCCTTGCATTTATATATTTTTTTATTGTAATTCTAACTACTGGTACACGAAAGCTTACTGTCACATCACAGTACCCAGAGCGAGTAACTGGTTGTTTCTGTACCAAGTCGTTTTGGCACCAAGTCGTTTTGGCCACTTAATTTCCAGCACCAAATCATTTTGGCACCGCAACTAAAGGTCTCGGCATTCCTGTTTTGATTTTTTTCAAACTAATTAGTGATTGACCTACCCGTCATATTCGTAAGCGTGACCTTTGCATTCTGACCAGTACTTTTATGTGCATTTTGTTGTCCGACATCAAAACATATATACAAATGTAATTCAGTATATTTCCCCATTTTGTACATGTTGTTCTAGCCTTAATTTCCAACCACCGTAATCTGTAGCTAGATAGCCTATGTCAATTTCTCTGTTGAGTCCAGACTATTCTCTATTGCAGAGATCTGGTTTCTACAAAATGTGTCACTCAATTTGGCAGATTAATCATCAGTTGCTTCATGAGTACACTACTTCAGCCAGACTGGACACAATATTCATGTACATCACACGCATTTCATAACAGGTCATCTATTCAGCCAGCAGAATCAAGCCAAGTCAATAGACTGCTAAACATTATTGGACTCAAACAGTGTGATTTAAGTTGAAAGGTATTTTTCCTCTACTCAATATCTTAATGAAGTGTAGTAGTCTAAGAAGCTACACACATATAATGGCAGTGTATTACTGATAATTTTTTTTCAGGGAGGGCAGTGTTTGCATCACACAACTTTCTGAAGAAGGATTTTCTTTTAATATACTCTCGAACTTATAAGCCACGAAGAAGGAGAGAATAGGGAAGATGAACACAGCACTGGTTTCCGTTACTTCTTCACTCATAAAGGAAAAAAATATTGGTAAGTACTTATTGAAATGAAAGGTTTGGCATGCAATACATTCCCACTTTGCAGCATGTGGTTCATACAGAGAGAGGTTGGAAAGCTTTGAGGAGGGTATGTAAAAATGATTACAAACCCTAAACCAAAAGCTAAAACAATTTATAATGGTGTCAGTTTTGTGAATTATTATGTCATTCTGCTTTTTACACTAGTATAAGGATAAAATTCTGACCAATATAAAATGGTATGATAAAACCTGTTACATATAGTGATATAACAGATATCTGATTGTTCTGTGAAGCCAGCCTCCTCAACTAGGGTCCTCCGGCTCTAGGATAGCATTCGGTGCAATGTCAATGGTGAATCCCCAGCATGAGCTGAAAATCTGTGTGAGAAGACTTAACACAGCTTTTCACTTTCCCAATCATTGGAAGCTGCACGCAAATATATCTTTGTTACCACTTTTTGCAAGCCTCACGCTTTCGCCATGTTTTAGACTTCATAGCCGCTACCTTTATTCTGCAGATATTAGTATTCTTGGATATGTTTTCAACAAGAGGGACATCCCCACGAGCAAGTGCAGTTCGACGACAGCAGCACTTTAAGTTTTTCCCTGCGACTGGAATCCACCTTGGCCACCTGTTGATGAAAAATGTTGAGGGCAGTAATTCCTGCTGAGTGTATGTGTTATTTCAGCGAGTGATGTCAAGGTTAGTGAAGCAAACCGTTTTGATATGTGCAGCATTTCAAAATTTTTGATATGTGCAAAAATGGAGAAAACATTATAATTAGTGTTTTAGATGTAGATTACATATTCATCACTCAATTACTATTTTACCAGTACCGTTCAACTTATATATAAGTAATATCATTTTTTTTCAAGTTTTTCTGGATATTAAGCATTCCTGTCATTTATCGCAGCACAGCTAGTGTAATTTTATTATCAATTCCATTCAGATATTTTTATGTTGATACTATATTCATAGTTTGTTTTTTTTAATGATATTTTCATAGTACAACAACACAGTCTATCGTATTTGTTTCACTTTTAAACAAAGCAAAGTCTTGGTTAAGAAAATGCCTTTAAATTTGCTGTGAGTTTATTGTAATTAAAACACTGTGCTTTATGTTTGATTAATTTTAGAGAGTGTAGTAAACAATGTGAAAGTGTGAAATGGATACCAGTATCGCATCATTGTTAAATGTAACCTGACATCTTCGTGTAAGTATGAGTGTAGGATGCTGGCATGCGGCAATTGTCTTTCAAGACAATATGAGTGGTCTTTATTTATAATCTGTTTCAGGCATACTTGTACCAGTCAAGTTATCTGTTATTGGCCTTGGATAAAGCATTGAGTTGAAGTATAACTGTAACTGATGAACACAAAGATGTGTTTCATTGACAGGACATCGAAGGAAGTTGTCAATCTGTTGTGTCAGTTGCATTACTTGTAGCCCATTTTATCAGTTGACAACAGTTAGGGATATCAAGAAGAGTTCAGGGTAAGGCTAAGGGATAAATGTTTTGTCAAAACCAGAATTTGAGGGTATTATTGAGTTGCTATACCCCATTGTTAGTGTATGGTAGACGTATACGAAATTTGTGAAGAATCAAAAGAGGTATTGGTAGCTGGAAGAGGGCTGTCACAACATCAGAAGGCACCTGGCTAACCAGGGGAATTTTTACCACAAACTTCACATTTACTGTCAGGAATTTTATGAACACCTCATTATTGTATTATTTACATTTATGCCAGAAGGGCAGTGCAGGTGATGAAGAACCTGAGCATCTGCATCAAGGCACTGCAACGTCTTGTAAGGGGTTTGCTGCTGAAAAGTGCTTTAAGCAAGCAAAAAATAAGGGCATGAATGTTGAGTTTATAGGCAAGACAATGACTCCAGCAATGTAAGTCATTCAAATTGTGGCCCTGACTAGAAAAATACAGTTACTGTAATATTTTGTAGGGGTCATGTGACCCGTGCATACCGGTACAGCACTGTGGTTCTTGTTGGCCGGTGTTTCTACTTCAAAGTCCCTGGAAAGTGCCAGGCTATTTTCTTCGACAGCAATCCCAGATACAGATGCCAATTATTGCTCAAAATATCCATCGTTCTGTGGGAATGGATTTATCTTCTACAACGTGGGGCCGTTACATATTTGTTTTTTATTTACCAGCATCTCGCTTTTTTACCACAGTGGATATAGACACTTTTGAAATAAATTATCTCAAATTAACATATTTAATTAATGTCTGACTGTGAAAGAAGTTGTTTATATATGTTTGTTTTCCTGTACTACAGTAAGCTTGACAGAAGAAAACAAATATGATACAATTTGATTGAGTACATTGGAGGGTAAGCATATAGCAAAAGTTGAACTGCCAGCACCAACATATACTGACTTTGGGAGCCGAGAATGGTCTAAGTATAGACTAAATGCCCGCGAGTGACAGAGAGAGAGCGTTTCGTCACGTTGAACGGAATAACCATGCAGAAATGTAACGTACACAGACTAGTTACTACTCACACGAAAAGGAAACTCATGTTGAAGATGGATTGCCCGCACTTGTGCAATACAAACTATTGTCATGTCGTAGGCAATTCATTTCTGCCTGTATACACAGAAGACAAGTGCCGTGGCCTTATCCCTGCAGTGGAGTTAGCCAACTTATCTCCCAGAAGAACAGGTGCTTTTAAGTTTGATCACATGATTGTAAAGATACCTTTCGATGTGTTAAACAGAGATCAGCTGTCAAAACATAACAATTTCACTAGAGTATGCCCACTGGTCGAAAGACGGGTCACACTTACTGATTTCATGAACTTGGTACCCACAGCCATTGGGGAAACAGAACGAAATTCTATGGTCACATATATTGAGTGTGCCGGCTCTTGTGATGCGACCAGAAATCGGTCGGGGTGCTGCCGCCCTTCGGAATACATACCATTGTATGTTAAGTTAGGTAACGTGAACGCCGCCGTAATTCAGAACTTTGATGCAGCCAAGTGTAGGTGTACTTAGTCTAGTCGATTGAAGGTGTGAATTAGATGTTGTTTCAATTGAATACATCAGTCTGTTTGACATTAAGATGACGTCAGATGATATACTGCACAAAGGATTCTTGTAAAAATTAAATGATGGAAGTAATCTTGTATTATGTCCATGTAACAGGTGTGACTTGAGCTGTGTGTGTCAACCAGAGAGTGAGCCTATATTTCTGTGACCCAAACAAAATGCGTAATTTTTCAAATCAAACTAAAGCAATCAAAGTAATGGCAAAAGTGAGTGACAATGTCCCTTGAACATATCAATTGTACTGTGCATATGTCATTGTACTTGGCTTATATGTGAAATATGTCACCTTATATGGTTTTATATTCGACTCTTATTAAATTCTTTCAATTTTGATTGTAACTGCCAATACTGTTATCAGGAGACTGGGCAGCAATGACTGATGTCTTGATACTTGTTTGTTAATGTGTATCCAACATAAACTGCATATATTAATGTGTGCACAACTGACTAATTGTCTTTTTATCATTTCAGACAAAAAAATGGTTATCATTGACCAAAACTACATGTTGTGAGCCGTCATTAGCCATTCTGTATTTGAATTGGACTCAGATTGAGTGGACTGGTAAGTAATAATTATTGACTTAAAAATGTGATTTTAAAAATTAGACTCTTTCAAAATTGTAATATTCTGTCAATTGTCGATATAGGGGAATCTGATTGTGTACAGTAAACAGTCATTATTCAGGGCTCGAAATTAGTCAACTGAGCAGTAGTCCTTACTTCTATCATTGAATTTTTGGTATGTACCAAATGTTTGATATAGCATTTTTTTATGTGTAATGGACTTTTATGGGTGTGAGTTTAACATATTTTTGATCATGTTCATGCTGCTATATTTCAAACACCTTTATCAAGCAGGGACTGGTGTCATCAGCGATGACATTGCCTTAGAAGTACTATAGCTAAGGTCATTCCAATTTCACCAGTTTCACAGTTCATTTCTGCCCTTGTACAAAGTACTTTAACATTATAATTTACAATGCCTTGTATGAGTCGCAATGGAACCAAAAATTCACTCACTGATGCAAAATTGAGAAATTTCATCATTTTAACTCTGCTGGGTTTTTTATTTAAATTCAGTCATATTGAAGTTACCCCAATGTCAAATGTCAAATTCAGACATTAAAAGAAATTATACTGATGACCATATGGTTCTTGAGATGAATATAATGCTGGCTATACAATGGCCTTACAAATGTTGCTTTGAATAATAATGTAACTTGAGTCCTTTAATACAGTTAGAATATCTTGTATCATATACAGATGCAAGTCACATGGCTGAATTCGCTGAAAATCCGGACATAATAAAACAGTTCAAAAAAGTTGCAATGGCAAGAGGTTTGCCATTGGGCATGAAAAATGAGGGTAAGTTATGCTCATTTTGTTAATTACTTGACTTCTGCTCCCTCGTCAACAATATTACAGAGTTTAAATGCCAGTGTTTATTCACTTTTTATGTAAGGACATTGAGGTGGATATCAATTATGCCAAGTGTATAGACCCTTTTCATAAAGAGGGCGACCTTTAAATATGACGTCATTTACAGACCAAAACCTGAACGAAAGCCAGGTCAGTAGGTCCTGACAGCTGGCAGAATGCAAACATAACACAAACTATCCGAGATTGACGGTGTACGTTACAGCAGAACCACTTGAGGAAATTTTCTAGAAAGGTAACGTAAGGTATTCAACATTTCTCTACCTAAACATTCCAAGATGGGGCTATTTTGTTGGTTTTAGGGTACTTTTTCATTGGAAGAATTGGAGGCTAAAGCCATGTTCATCAAGGACTTGCAGGAAATACATCATGTTTCACTATTCTAACTGGAGTGAGCTGGGAAGAAGCCAGAAACAGGTAATAATAAATACAATTTTCAATGCAATTTTATGGCATTGTTGTTTAATGATTTTATTTTCAAACAAAAATTAGTTCATGTTAACGTGTTTATTGAAGGACAGGTATAGAAGAATCATTGCTCACTGGTTTGAACTGTGTACATCTGCAAGCTTCAGCGAGGTAAGCAAGGCAAAAAATAAATGGATGCAGTACTTGTAAAATGGTGCCCCATTGAAAAGTATGCGAAAGCTGACTTTTGTGCATCTGTGTGTTCAAATCTTTTTCGTACAAACATTATTTCATTTCATTGGATGCATATGATATTCAATGGCCTAACTTTTGTTGTACTTATTATTTTATCTGTTACATGATTAGTTTTTGAAAATAGCAGGAAATATATTATGATGGTTAAAATGTTAAATTTATATCTACACTAATGACTGTTGTTTACTGTTTTACAAGTTATCATTTAAATGGGTTGCAATTGAATATAAAGAATACTGGAGTATACCGGGAGATATGTCTAGATTGACATGTTACACAAATGCAGCTACTACGGTCATGATAAATGATGACCAATGGGAGATAACTCAGATTACAATTTTCTCCCTCTTTCTATAGGTGGCAGATGGCAAAACTTCCTATGAATTTCTCAAAGTATTCACAAAGATGGGAACAAGCCAAAACAGATACCATTGGCTTGAAAAGATACTGCATCCAACAGGTGAGGCTGAGACAACAGACGTACCTGAAACTGGTAATTTCAGTTTAAGGGGTAAGTTTTAATTCATATTATTCCGTTTTTTGTACTCACTAGTTCACAATTTGACACACCGGCTTTGTGATTATGAGCTCAAATTTGTATATTCAACACCGCCCTCTATTTTGAATTTCTTCAGTATTATGCCAGAGCGACGTTTTCTAAAATGCCCCTGAAGCGGATGGATCATCATTTGGTAAGTATGACCAACTGCTTGGCTAACAGGGATGGTTGATGACAACTTTCTTCTACTTGGTGCGAAACTAACAGAGGGAGGACCTTCATTGATAGAGTACGCTGGCAGTACATAAATGAACTTATGACTCAGAGTGGACCCAGTGATAATGAACAACAATGGGCCAACTTGGCTTTGTGTGCTTACATTAGCATATTCCTATAGTTACGTGATATTGCTGTACTAAGAACAAAAGTGCAAAAGGTATTTCAATTAACACTCACTCTCCCTGACTGTCAATAATATGAGGCAGAAATGAGGCAGTTTGTAATGGTGTATCATCGCCATATATGCCAAGCTGGCCTGTCTGTATGACCACACTACCATATCATGTGGAGGCCTCAAGATCCAGATAGACATACGATAGGACCATTGATTCATCGCTTATGGCGATTGCAGTACGTCGCTGGTTGTTGGCTCCAGTCGTTTCCACTGCAGAGTGGTGAAAAGTAGAGTATCTCCATCATCTACTGAAAGACGACTATCATATGATTGTGGCACAAGGCAAACAAGCAGAAGCTTAGATGGCCAAAGAAGCTCAACAACTCTACCAAAAGGCTGGTACCAAAGAAAACAAGACTCCTGAAGAGTACAAAGTCAAAGTGGAAGAGTATGGTAGAAGACAATTCTGCAACCAATGTGGACAGCCTGGACATTACGGAAGAAGCTGTTACAGTATTTATTGAATTGTAATTCTGGAATTTGAAAAAAAGATTGCGACGATAGAAAAAAGCAATGTCACATAAGTTTTGGAATGTGTGGTTTGGTTGTAGTATTGTTATATGATAATCAAATTAAGTAGATTTAAAATTGATCTTGCTTATAGGTAGTTTGACAATTCCAAGTAACATGGTGGTGACAGTCCTTGTAACATCAAGGTTTATAATTCTGTTGGCCACTGTTGACCTACAGGTTAAAGCATACTTGGTTAATATGTCAGCTCACAATGGCATGTATGTCCTACTTGTTAAGAGCCAGGGATAGTAGCGAGGGAGGCTACATTACTATTCATATTAAACACACGACGAATCGCAAGCTATAAGAACTGCTGATGAAACTCTGCAAAACAAAGTATCAAATGGCAGATGGGTATTATTGGCACATGTGGTCTAAGTTCATTACCTTCTTTTGGTAAAGTAAAGGTGTTGTGCCAAATTATATGCATGGGGAGTTGCTTCAATGGGTAGGGACTAATGTACAAATGGTTCGAAGTCAATTGAAAGAAGTTTCAAAGGGGTGACATTCCAGAGTATTTGGTAAGGTTACCGAGAGACGCAGAAAAACAGTACATGCATTTTAAGGCAAATGAATTGCATGCATGGTTACTACACTATACAATCCTGTGTCTTAATGGCCTGTCAGCTGTTTACCCAGAGCACTTTGCTTATTTATCTTAAGGTATAAATGCTCCACTATCAGAAAACATCAACATGAGATATTAAGCATGATGAGATACTCTCTGATGTGTTTTATACAGATTATGCAGAATTGTATAATGAGGGTCGTTGTTCACTTCATAAAATTGAGGTCCATGTAGCATTGTATGTTAGATGGTAGGCCCCGACTGTTAGTATTGAGCTTTGGCTTTGAGGGTGCTTCATTATTGTGCAAATCAAACAAGATAAAGAATTGTAATATCACAGTAAGTTGCTGTCAGAATTTGTACTGACATCACCCTATGCCATACAGATGCATATCCATTGCTGCATTCATTATACAATCCAAAACGGCTGCAAGTCAGCCATTTTATTGTAACTATGACTTGTCCAAACACATTACTTACACATCAACTAATTTTAGAAAAAAATTGGTACGAAGATGTTTACTAACCATTTGGCAATACACCCATCCAGAAATTAGAAAATTTGCCTACCTTAGGACGTCAAATTATAAGTCTTTGAGGGAACGTAGTAGTACTTACAGTAGCTATTCCTCTCACTTCTACCGCTTGAGGGCGTCCTTCCATAGTACTATAAAAAGCCTGAACAGGCTACCAGGTGTCATTACCTTTCAGAGCTGCTTGTGTAGGTTCCACATCACCAAAGCTGGTGCCCAGGTCATAAGCAATAAAGCTGACCCAATTAAGCAATTAAGCTAAATATTGCAAAATAAAGTGCGGAATTTATGCAACAAAGTGCAAAAAATTGTGGTATGAAAACCAAAATCTCTAACAGCACAAAGGCAGGGACCAGTGGAACCTACGAGAAACAACAGCATGTAAAAACAAGCCACAAAATCAGAATAATAAAGTTAACTCACCAGATGGCATCGGGCTGGGTGGGAGGGAAGAACGTAGTAAGTTACTACTACGTTCCCTCAAAGACTTATAATTTGACGTCCTAAGGTAGGCAAATTTTCTAAGTCTTTCTCACTCACTCCGTAGTAACTTACAGTAGCTGATTGAGTAGCTGGATGCCTAGTGGTGAGTAGAACTGTCAGGATTTTGTGCAGCCCTGAGGATGAGGCGTCCAATTTCCGAGTTCTCAGTGTAACGCCGATAGAATCTTGTAAAAGTAGATTCTGAGGACCAGTCACCAAGCTGAAGTATCTGGGCAGTAGATGCTCCCTGTCGTAATGCTGCTGACGTTGCTGCTCCCCTGGTACTATGAGCAGTAAACCTACTTGTGTCAATGCCTGCACTGGCCAATGTAGTCTTAATCCATCTAGCAATAGTCTGGGAAGTAACTTCCCTATATGGCTGAACAAATGAAATGAACAACTTGGAAGCCGGGTACTCCCCGTAGAAACAGCATAATCTCTGAACTTAGTAGTTCTCTTTATATACATCATAACATAATGTCTGACATCCAAAGACTTGTCACCAAAACTTGGACATTTCACCACTCGTGAAGGCCTGGTAACAGACGATGTCTTAGTCAAATTAGGAATAATAAAAATACACTCTCTATCTGAAATATCACAGAATCTGAGGTCCAAATAACTCAGAGTTTGTCCTCTATCTGAAGAAGTTAAAGCGACCAACATACAAGTCTTCAATGTAAGTTGCTTCAAGCTGAGACCTTGTGCTGGGTGAAGAGTCTTCAAATAGTTCAAAACTGTAGATACACTCCAAATTGCTGGATAACGAGGCAAAGGAGGTCGCATGCGAAAAAACCCTCTGAATAAAGTCGTAACAAGAGGATGAGATCCAATGGGCTCATTATCAACATGTTCATGGACGGAAGAAATGGCAGACCTGTAACCATTTAGAGTACTATATGCGAGACTATGAGAATCAAATAAGTACGTAAGGAATTCCACTACCTGTGTTACAGAGCATGAAATGGGATTGGTATTCCGTTGATTACACCAGCTTGCAAAACGCTGCCATCTGCTGTCATACAACCTTGATGTTCTGATGCAAATTGCCTTAATGAGGATTCAGTAGCTTGTTGCGAAAGTCCCTTACCTCTGTAATGTGTGCGGAGAGCTTCCAAACGGCTAGTGGAATCATATTGAACATGGGTGGATTCCCTGTGTGAGGATCCAGAAGCAAATCTCTGTGCTCTGGCAGAAGTACTGGGTAACTGCAGGTTAACTGTAGCAGTACTGGATACCAGGGTTTGGTTTTCCACACTGGTGCAACAAACAGAGTCCTTGCTTTGTCTTGTTGAATCTTCCTGAGACAACGCAATATCAGAACATGTGGAGGGAACATGTACAAATCTCTCTCTGTCCATGAGATAGTGAATGCGTCTATTGCAAAAGCCTTGGGATCTGGTTTCCATGCCACATAAAGGGGTAACTGAGCGGTATTTCGACTTGCAAATAAATCTATCTCTGGAGTATGGAAAACGCTGCAAATTTGCTGGAATATGTGATGGTCTATATGAAGTCGTGCTGATCGCTGAAATTTCTGGATTGATGATCCGCCAAGGAATTTGCGACCCCCGGAAGATGCTCTACTGTGAGGGTTATGTTGTGAGATTCGCAAAACTGCCATACCTGAAGAGCTACTGCACACAGATCTGGTGACTTCACCCCGCCCTGATGATTTAAATAAGCCACGGCTGCTGTGTTGTCTAGTTGCAATGTTATGGAGAGGTCTGATCTGTCCTGTACAAATGACTGAATGGCAAGGAAAGCTGCCTTTGTCTCTAGTACGTTGATGTGGAATGACTTCTCCTGAACAGTCCATCGACCCTGTGTTGACTGGTGTCCGCACACTGCCCCCCAACCACTGAGTGAGGCATCTGCCTGGATTTTCAAGTCTGGAGGTAGTGGATGGAGAGGCCGACTGTTGTGGAGGGGTGCCTGGTGAATCCACCAAAGTAGATCTGACCTTGATTCTGCTGACAGGATTATCTGAAATTCCCATGAATTTGAAGCTAGACTGTGAATTAACTGGTGTTGCAAATGTCTGTAATGGCATGCAGCGATGACCATAGAACCCCTTGCATTCTCTATTAGTCCCAACATTCTTGCTAATTGACGAAGAGACACTAACCTGTTGTCTAGGAGATGACCTGCATAGTCCCTGATTTTTTGCAGCTTGTCCTGAGGTAGGGAAACAGTCATCGCCACTGTGTTGTAAGTGCGGCCTAGATGTAACAGATTCTGAGTTGGGCTGAGATGAGACTTGCGGATGTCAGGTATGAAGCCAAGACGCTGAAGGAGATCTAGCAGGAAGTCTGTGCCTGTCTGACAATTGTCTCTGTGCTGAGCTGTGTTGAAGATATCGTCGATGAAACTGCTGCAGAGAATGCCCTGTGAGCGTGCATGTGCAATTGGAATTTTCATTACCTTGGTGAATATTCTTGGAGCGGATGTTAGACCGAACGGGAGACACACATACTGGTATCGCTGGTCTATCCACTGGAAACAAAGGTACTTGTGATGATCTGGATGGATAGGAATCATGAAGTATGCATCTGTTAAATCGATTGAAGTCATGAAATAATCCTGACCTAGGAGGTGCTCGATGACTGGATGGCTTTCCATTTTGAAAGATAACTTCTTGATGAACTTGTTCAGGTCCTTTAAGTCTATAATTACTCTGTAATCCCTGACGGTTTGGGCACTGTGAATATTCTTGACACAAACTGATCCTGCTGTGGACTTACTGGCACAATGGCTCCCTTCTGCAAAAGTGAGTCTATCTCTTTTTGGATGATTAAATGCTGGGTATTGGAGGTAGGTGTGGTGATAGGTTGGTAAGTCTGAAATGGAGTTGACATTAACTGTAGCTTGTAACCCCGAATGACGTTTCTGATCCAAGTGTTCTGAGTGTAATTGTCCCAAGCCTGAGTGAAATACTGTAGTCTGCCTGCAACTGGGATTGATGAACTTGCCAAGTCACTGCTTATCCTGTTTGGTAGAGGAGTTACCACCTCTGCCCTTTGCTGACTTAAATCCACCTTTTTGAAACCTCTTACCTCCTCTGGAACTGGAAGCCTGGGTATCGGATCGCTGGCTATCTGTAAAACTCTGCCTCCCCGAGTAGTAACGACCAGATCTGCTGGTATTTGAAAATGGCTGTCTGTCGGACTTATAACTGCTCTTGGAGACGACACGAAAAGCATTAACTGACTTCTTGGAATTATTTATGGCCTTAACCAAATTCCCACCAAAGAATCCCTGTGCGGAGGGCTTAGCATCCTGCAGCAACTCCTTATACTCGTCTCTAAAGAGTGGTTTCAACCTAGCTTGGCGAACTTCTGCCAGCAAATAACTAGCTGTGGTCATTAAATGTATGGCATCACCAAGAGCTTCACGGACTAAGGGTACGTGTTGACTGGGGTTGAAATCTGGAGAAATGGTGGTTTCTAAGGCCTGGAGAACAGGACGCACAGCCAAATTGAAAGCCTGGTGAACCTTGTAATATGGACGGTCATGATTACGGTAAGTAGACTTACTTGACTTTATCAGGTTGCGGACCGATGACGGTAGCTCCTGTGCCCTGAAAAATGGCTCAAACTGGTCAGAAACAGAATACTTCTGCTGCAAACTGCTGGATAACGGCTTGAGGTAATGGACGGTCTGCCCTTTTCATAAACCACTCAGCTGTTTCCGTTGTCATATTCCAACCAGGAACGCCGGTATGATAGTCAGGCACGTCAGCATACACAGACGGGGATTCGTCCTGGTCAGGCTCGTTCATAGTAGTAATAGTTATAGGTAGCGAAGACGGCACGTCAGAAATTTCGGAGGCATCTGAATCAAAAATATCGGAACTATCAGCCTCTATTTCAATAATACGCCTACGTTTGTGAGGGAACTGGAGCATCCACTGTAGGAAACTTGCGGCTGGAGCCAGGTCTGACCGTAGGATGAGCCTGACACGTAGACGCACAAGATGGCGGCCCACTGACAGCAACGTGCGTTGAACCGGCTGCAACGCTATCACCTGGCTGATAGAATGGCAAAGGTGTGGCGAACATACCTTGCTGACCAAATATCTGCGCCACTTGGGTTGCAATCTGGCGAATTGAGTCTTGGCTCAAGCTAGACGACGGAGCACTTTCTCTATCGCATAACTGCGAGGTAGCACTAGCTTCAGTCGGTGTATCAATACCACCACTGCTATGCGTGCTATCCTCGTGGCTAATGGCAAAGAGTCCCGTTTTTCTTCCGGCTGAGTAACAGGAGCGGGAGATTTACCGGGCTTCTTGCCTTTCTTCGACGACGATTTAGAGTCGGACATCGTGAAGGAACGACCGGTAACACTTGTGGAGATGTTACCGTTCAAGCGTGATGAAAGGTAATGACACCTGGTAGCCTGTTCAGGCTTTTTATAGTACTATGGAAGGACGCCCTCAAGCGGTAGAAGTGAGAGGAATAGCTACTGTAAGTTACTACGGAGTGAGTGAGAAAGACTTCTAATATCATATGGCAATAAGCCAAGCGATTTTGCCACTTGAGGGTGTATGTATTAGCATACTTCTGGTCTGGTCTGTGCTTCTCCGCTAGGCAACTGAGTGCCGTATGTTGAGGGTTTGAACCCCGTATGAAGACACCGTATTTTTGACATTAAGAGGGATCATGTAATGCAAGCAAAAACACACTTGTTGTGCAATAGCATTCAATTCAGACCTTGACCAATAGAGCTGGCAGATAGTAAGATGAAGGGAGAACATTCCATCCATGTCATCATGAAGGTTTGAATGTTCATTATTTTTCCGACATAATTCAAGAGTGAAAAGTTCATACAAAATAATGGAAATTTCTACTTGTGAAATGATATAATGACTGGTAAATGTTATAAAAAATAGTTCAAAGGCCTGTATCTGGCACACAGTTTTAAAGATGTATGTATAAAATAGCATGTAGCCATTATTTTTTAGCTAGTTTCTCCCTTTGTACTCGGGTAGAAGCACTGCAGGCGGGACTGTGCATTTATTTATTTACTTTTGCCAGTTTTGTGACTTGTTAATTATCGAGCCCCGGTGAAAATTACTCATTTGAGTGACTCGGACGCTCATTAAAAGTGTAAATAAAAATAAATAAGTAATATTGATATTGCAAATGCTTTCAATCAGCATTTTACTGGCATAGGTAGTTCTGATAACCCGTCAATTCCTGTTAACTTTGAACAACTTATGACTTTTGTCAAAGATAAGTTGACTAATATTCCAAGATTTAAGATTCCATTTATCAAAGTATCTTCTGGTAACGACTTCTCACAAGTTGAATTGTTTAAAAGAGTCAAACCAATCGTGTCTATTTGTATTAATGAAACTGAAATTTCTCGTAGCAATCACGGAAAAATATTAGGAGTAACTATAAATGCTTATCATGGAACGACCATATAGAATTTCTTTGTAAGACTCTTAATAAGAGAATAAGTCTTTTGTTAAGATTACGTCCTTTTATTCCGATGAACCATCGTCTTGTTTTGTATAATGGATTAATTCAGAGCACTATTGACTATTGTTGCGTTGTATGGGGAAATACCACAGCAAAAAATCTTGACAAAATTTTTATATTACAAAAGAGAGCGTTACGTATTCTGTTTGAATTGCCTAATGATTACCCTTCAGTCAGTTTGTTTTCTTCATTAAATGTCATGTCTGTTAGACAAAGAATTGTATACTTTATGGCAATGTTAACTTTCAGGTGTATGACTGGCAGTGCTCCACATTATCGGTCGGATTTATTTGTATTTCAGAGTAATGTCCATTATTATCAAACGCGCTCGGTTTCTCGACAGGATTGTTATATTCCGAAATCTGCTTTGAATATTGGACAACGGAGTTTTCATTATCGTGCAACTAAATTATGGAATTCACTGCCAAATGATATTAGATTAGCATCGACTATTGGAAATTTCAAGGTGCTTCTGAAAGAATATATAACAAAGAACATTCCGCTGTAATCTTATTTATTTACTTTTGCCAGTTTTGTGACTTGTTAATTATCGAGCCCCGGTGAAAATTACTCATTTGAGTAACTCGGACGCTCATTAAAAGTGTAAATAAATAAAATAAATAAATGAAGCATTATGTCACTGAAAGAAAAGGATATTCACCAGGCCAGGTTTTGACCATATTTTGTCTCTCGCAAAAATGAATTGGGTATCAAATATAAGATACATTATTCAAGGGCAATAGCTGATGATGATTGTATATGTAGGAGTTGAGCTAGCTTTGAAATGTCATTATAGCCATTCAATTACCTGTCAACCTTCATCGAAAAGAGCACATCTAGACGGCATATATTTAATGAATGAGTTCGATGGTGGACAGTATATGTAATGGTTACTGTCCATGAGTATGACTGGGTGAATAACTCTATGGTTGCCAAATATTTTGGAGTTGCGGTGAGACAGCAAGGAACTCAAAAAGAGGAACAAATATTCCTTTGTCAAAGCCATTATGGTGTTTCTTTGGCACACAAAGTTTCATTTTTGTGACATCAGGATTAAAGATGGAGGTAAGAAAGATGAAATTTCTGAGACTCAGGGGTACTGGCAGTTTACAAACTGATTGGAAGTGTCTACTTTCACAAATATGCAACAACATGACGGTAGGAAGCACCTCGGGGACATATATTTGGATGTTCAAACTTTTACATTTATGTTCTGATCATCCACTTTTGGCATTCATCGTTTTACAGCTGTTGGTGTAAGAACTTATTATGTCTTAGTTTTTTTACAAAAACCCTCAACTTCATTTTTTCTCCACAGAGTTACCACAGGGGTGACAGTCATTTTGAATTTGAAATATCGGTAATTCAATGGTCATTTGTTCCAAAATTTGCACAATGACCCTGATTTTTATATTTCATTTTGAATGACAAAGGTTGAATTATTCCTAGAGGATTTGCTCCTCAGTGTATCTAGTGATGATTTATCAGCTCTAGAAGACCATAAGGCATATCTTGTACAGGTCAGAGAAAAAGTGGGGGCTCACATTGATAATGAGTCTAATCTTATGCCATCACATGGAGCACTACAATATCATTGCTGTTGGGTAAGCAATCTGTGGAGTAACTGACCAGGTTGATGACCTGACTGTACAGTGTTAAGGTATTTAGGCCTGTGCTTTCTTAAGTCCACTAAACACTTATAACTGACCAGAGTTCAGGGATTTAGGCATGTGCCCAGATCAGTGTAGTAACACTGTTCAGTCCACAAGACAACACTGTGTAACGTACTGACCAGCCTGAAGACCTGACGTTCCAGTGTTTAGAGATTTAGGCCTGTGTCCAGATCAGTGCAGTAACAATTAGAGGGCATGATAGTTTAGAGGGCAATGTATAGCAAGCAGGTTGGAGTTCACTCCAAATATAGAGAGTCTGTTGAGAGTTCAGATGTGCAGTAACTTTGTGACATAATGTACTGTCTGCCATAAGCAAGGTTTTATAAATCTAATTATCTGACTTTCAGGGTATCTGCAACCACACGGAGGGTATTATATCTCTGTCATTTACTATCCATTATATCATTTGTTTTCAAGAAATGGACAAGACAATGTATAACCTTATGAAGGTAAGTACAGCTGTTATAACAGGGTTGTTTCTACCAGGCTGTTAGTCAACAAAAATATATCTTTTGTTCACTTTGACAGGTTCATAAATGTCAATCTCAAAAGTGTGTTTGGCACAGAAAGACCAATTAATTGTAAAATTTGTGAATGCATGTTTTTATGTTTATAAAACAATCATCAAATAATTGGTCCATCTGTCAACCCTAAAGTGTGTTTGCTCAGAAAGACCAATTACTTGTAAAATATGTGATTTTATCAATTTCCTTTTATGTTTTCATGAAAAAAAACAATTACAAACAAAAAAGCAGTATAAATGAACAATTTCCACATATACTGGAGTAAATTTCATTGACAATGTATCAGGGTTTTTTTTAACACAAAAAAGCAACTAACACATACAATTGTTCTCTGGGCATTTTTTCTGCTGCAAGCTTCGTTAACATCGGTGCTAATAATATTTTTTTCTGATTTTTTTATTGCTTTACAAGTTAAACATTTTGTTCCGCCAAAAGAAAATTGGTGATTTGAGGAGTTATTACAGGAAATCCGTGATAATCATGGTGGCAGTCATCTGTACTAAAAGAAAGCAAGTTAACATCCTGAAACTATTACACCATACAGGTAAGTATATTTTACGATATTTATGCATAACGCCAAATAGGTACTAAGTATTTTCACAATGTTGAGGTACAACAACAAAAAAAGGTAGGTAAGTTCACATTATTTTCACACAACCCTAAACAGGTATTTTCACAATATTTATATATATAACACAAAATTACATTGACTACAAGCTGTGATCTTAGGTGTTCAATGCTTTGGCCAGAAGATTATTATTATTATTATTATTATTATTTTTATTATTACAGGGATAGCAATTGCATCAACTGTTACTTTTTTCTTACCACACACTTAGTAGACAAATGGCTTTTCATTGATATATGATTTGATGATCCAATATAATCATGCCACAAATCAAAGATAATTTAGTCTGCTTTCAAACAGTTTTCAACCACAGGTAAGCTCTGAGAAAATTTTCAGTTATTCTACACCTTATACTTAAATACGGACAAGCTTCTTCCCCACATATTTGTGATTACAGTTGAAAGCTGGTGATAGATAAATAATAATCTTTTGTAAACCTATGGCATTGTCTTGGTATCTTGGCTTTGTCAGCTCTGCCTGTGTTGACTTGCTGGTAAATTAAGTTTTCAGACATTTCAGCCAAACATCAAAGAGAGAGGAATAGGCAGAGATACTAGACAGACCATGATTTTTGTCTCAACAACTCATGCATTATTTACTACAAAATAGATAGAGATATACCTTAACACAAAATTAAACCTCTTTCCTGACTTTCTGGGAACCATGCAATTATCAGTAGTGTGAATTTGCTGCCACCTTCAATGGTCCCTGCTGGCTGCCGTGCGGGGGGGCGGGGGGAGTGGGTTATTTTGGAAATATTTCAGTTGAGAAAACATTCTGGCCAGGAAGACCTTGAAGAAAAACTATCTATCTAACAGGGGGGGGGGGGCAATCTCAGGATCGCCCCAGTGATGGAAAAACACTGGTTAGAAATCTTCTTGCCGGGAAGACCAAGAAGATTATATACTTAACTCTTTTCTGCGTCTTTGTCTGTCATTTTGTTTGTTTATGTTACTCTCTTCCAGGTGGCAGACACCGCTTCAGCCTATTCAATACAACGGGGAGGAGTGTAGTGTGAATGAACTTTGCCCTTTAGAACCCCTGCTGGTTCCCCAGGGAAACACAGGCCTCCCCCTCCCAAATACCTACAGACCCACTGAAGCAAGCTATATCCATATCTGTCCTGAGAGACGTACTAATTCCTATCTAGGAGAGGATAAACTGCTGTCAGTGTGTTATCTTGGCTACCACAACATATTCATACAACAAAATTCGTGTTGCATATAACAACTGTTTACAGACGGCTTTTTAATCTCTCTAGGCGATGTAGTGCTAGTACTATGTTTGTTACGTTCTCTGTGTTATCATTTGGCGAGTTAATGCGTAAGTGTGTTCATAATTTTATCAGTAGAATACAACAATGCACAAATTTTTACGTCAAGAATATTTATAATTGTACATATATAGATTCATATCAGTGCAGGCATTGGAGAAATATTTTATACTAGCTAGTATTTTTGTCGGTTTTTGAATGTGAACAATTGTACTTTCTGTTACCATTTTTTTCCCTTTTTTATGTAACGTCTATGGGCCTTGAGCCTGATTTAAATAAATAAATAAATATCTCTTGATTTACTCTTTAAGATCACAGATAGCTTTTCAATAAGATACCAAATTCACTGAAATTTTGGCAAGTAAGTTCTGAAAAGATCAATCAGTTATTCTGTTGTTACTCATAAAGAAGCTTTCCCCACACAAACAAAACATTACCGTACACACTAATCCAAACTTCCCTACAAATATCCGAGGCGAAACAAACATTTTTTATTAACACAAACAATCGGATAAGATTGTAGGAACACATTTTTGAAACGAACCAAACACAAACTCGACACAAAAACATTTTGGATAGTTAGGTGGGGAGCCTCTTTCACACTTTATACATTCTTTTTCAACCCCTCAACCCAGTTCAGATCACGTAAGCAACGAAGTGTTCGGCTACTTGAAGAAAACCAGAAACCAACTACAACAACTCTACACCAACCAACATAACATAGAACAACAACAGTCTTCAATCAATAGATGTTTGCACGACAAAGTAGTCCCACGGAGTCTGCAAATCAACCTGAAAGCTCAAGTACCAGGCCATAGACCAGATCAAGCGTTCAAATCAAAGTGGCGCGAACTGGAAAGACACAGTGGGCTCAAATTTGTCGAACTCATCAACAATTACCTCCCACTGCACCAAGAAGAAAATAACACAAGAATAGAAGACATAATCAAGGCAGCCAACGAACGCATCAATGAAATCAGCGACGCTGGGGAGAAAAAGAGAGCAAAACAACTACTCACGAAACACATTGAATCATCGAAGAGAACCATAAAGAAGATACATCGAAACAACAAACGCTCTAAGCGTTAAAACAAAAACCCATACCAAACGGCCCTTTTCAGGGCCAACAACTACTCCAAAAAGAGAACTACCAAAAAACCAATAAAATGCAAGAAAACACACAAACACATAAAAGAAATAACAAAAACCGTAACAACATATGAAAGAAATACAACACGAAAAAAACTAAAAACAAATGAAAAAACACCGGAACAGACAAAAGAGCCGTAGAAATAAATCAGCTATCATCCAAAGAAATGCAGACAACAACATGAAATTCATCAAAAATCTCTCATCGCTCAAACTAACAAACACCGAAATAATAGCACTAGGCAAAGGCCTAAAATTTATTCCGACGCCAACAAAACCAAACAGAATAAAACTACTTCATGATTTCAACAAATATAGTCGCATAATGAGACTACGCTATATCATGAGGCACAAACAATCGCAACAACAACCATTCAAAGAAAAATCAAACTGGAATCCTCGAACAACAGAAAACACAAAACTCTAAAGCTATCTGGAAGCGACAAAACTCGCACTTCTAGAGATACCCTTTCAAACAAGGAAACAGAACATGTCGCGTGCTCAAAGAATCGCGATAAACAAGCTTGCAAACAATAGGCTAATTACAATAAAATCCTTCGACAAGGGTCGAGGCATCGTCATTGTAAACACAAAAGATTACGTACACGAATGTGAAAGACAATTACGCAACACTCAGTATTATACACAACTAGACAGTGACGACACAGAACAAACAGTAAACAAAGTACACGAACTATTAAACAAAATGTACGAGAAAAAACACATCGACCATGATACTTATAAGTATCTCCATCCAAAAAACATAAAAATCCGTACCCCGCAGTGGTACTTACTACCTAAAATTCACAAACCGCCGCTCGAAAACTCAACGTTTGCAGGGAGACCAATAATTAGTGGCTGCTCCAGTCCCACTAACAGATTCTCAGAATTCCTAGATTACTTCATAAAACCATTGGTCCAGCAACAACCAACGTATTTAAAAGACACAACAAATTTCATACAAGAAATAGAAAAAACAAATGTCCCCCAACATGCATTTCTTGTAACACTCGACGTAGTATCGATGTACACAAACACAATTCACGACGAAGCGATTCAGCTAGTCAGTGAAACATTAAACTCACAAACCTCGCTTCAAATAAATTACGGTATCAAAAAACCACCAACGGAAGACTTAATAGAAATGCTTTCACTAATTCTAAAACACAACAGTTTTGAATTCAACAAGCAATACTTCCGTCAAACCCGCGGCTGCAGCATGGGATCGAATGCGTCGCCGGAAATTGCCGACATTGCTTTTCATGAACTTGAAAAGAAAATAATCGTAAACAACAACAACAACATTCACTTCTGGAAAAGATTCAGAGATGATGTCTTTGCAATCTTTCTGGGAACACAAACCGAACTCACTAATTTCATTCAAAAAATCAACACAATGCGCCCAACGTTTAAGTTTTCATACGAAAACTCAACACAAGAAATTACATTCCTAGATGTAGTAGTTTTCAAAGGTGCAAGATACCACAAAGAAAATATCCTCGACATCAAAACACATACTAAACCAACAGACACATTCCAATTTCTACATAGAGAATCGTGTCACCCGACAGCAACATTTAATGGCTTTATCAAAGGTGAAATCCTTCGATACGCTCGCACTTGTAACAACAATGACGACTTTACTAAAAAAGTCGCTCTCTTTAGAAACAAACTACTCGACAGAGAATACACAAACAACGAAATTACGAATATAACAGACAAAATAAACCACAGTATTCGTAATACACTAACAAACCGTACAATTACACGTAAAGAAACATCAAACAAACTCATCTTCAGTACAACATACAGCCCCTACATAAAAACAAAAGATCTTAAAGCAATTCTTTTGAAACATTGGGCCGAACTGGAGAAGGACTCAACTCTAAGGAATCTATTTCCAGAATCACCAATCATTGCCTACAAGAGAAACAAAAACCTAAAAGACACACTAGTCAAAACAAAATTCACAGAAGTGGAGAAACAAAAAACAAACAAACCAGACCACCAAATGGACTCACAACAAGACCCAAACATTGATATTCTTGCCTCGCTTTTCGATGAGCAAGATCACTAAAACACATTAAAATAATTTTTCACAAACCAAACAAAGGAAAGAATCTACACTGCGACTGATGAGAAACCACACTCGGGTTTCGAAACGCTAGCGTCAAAGGGCCACTCTATCAACTTTGTAACACCATAGGTCCGGCTGCGTCTCGCCATAAGCTTTCCCCACACAAACAAAACATTACCGTACACACTAATCCAAACTTCCCTACAAATATCCGAGGCGAAACAAACATTTTTTATCAACAAAAACAATCGGATAAGATTGTAGGAACACATTTTTGAAACGAACCAAACACAAACTCGACACAAAAACATTTTGGATAGTTAGGTGGGGAGCCTCTTTCACACTTTATACATATGAGTTTGACCATGAAAGAGGTCCGACCTTCACCTTGCCCAGCCACTCCCATGAGATCAAATACTTTTTTAAGTTTATTCCACCTACACTGATCAGATTGGCAAAAGACAAGACAAATAAATATGCCAAATACCACCAGCCATATATCGCTAGAAAGATCTACAAAAACTGGCGTAACACTGACTACCGAGAGGTGCAAAATGAGCATTATTATTAAGAACTAAATAGAAAATGGATGGGTATCAAGGGATTAATTAATTTAGCCAAATCCTTCAAGGCAGCTCAACCATTAGCCAACTAGACTACAGTATGTCTTTCTGGCAAACACACTTCTGATTATCATCATTAGAGATTATAGACAAGGACTAGTTATTGTCCATTTGCCTTGAAAGGCACCATTTTGAAACTACTACTATCAGTCTTTAATCATATTCTTATTATTAATATTATTATTAGTAGTATCATCTGGCCAACACCACCATCAACTTGATTATTATTGTTAAAAGCTTAAGAACTATGCATCACTTTCGGAAATGAAGTAACATGAGCATTATAATTAAGAGTCCCGGGGCGGTAGTGGTAGCAGCGATTGCTATGATGTCCCTACTAAACGTTCTAAGAAGTCGGGCAAGAAACGCTTCTGTAAAGCGAAGCAAACTCCGGCTGAAAAACCCAGTGGTAAGCGTAAACGTAAGACTGACCGTTCTCCCAACGATGATGATGGGTCACCGGCTGCCAGTGGTTCTCCCCCAGCTGCTCCGGGAGAGACTACTTCACCTGCAGAGACTACATCTGCTGCTCTGGTGGGAGATACTACTCCACCTGCAGAGACTACATCTGCTGCTCCTAGTGAGACAGTTAGTAACGAGACGCCTGTTGCCATTGGTTCTGCCCCCGCTGCTCCTGTCCAGAGAGACGTACTAATTCCTATCCAGGAGAGGATAAACTGCTGTCAGTGTGTTATCTTGGCTACCACAACATATCTCTTGCTTTACTCTTTAAGACCATAGATAGCTTTTCAATAAGATACCAAATTCACTGAAATTTTGGCAAGTAAGTTCTGAAAAGATCAATCAGTTACTCTGTTGTTACTCATGAAGAAGCAAAATGGAGTCACACTATAGGATCTAGGATACCGTTTTCAAACTCGGCACATTTCGCAAAATTTCGCTATTGGTACTGTGCAGTTTTAATTTTGGGTTGTGCTGCACAAAAACAAAAGTTGTATTAAATAGCACACTTTTTACAAATAATCGGTCTTTCAGTGATAAATACACTTTCATATTTTATAATACAGAAGAGGGTGTACAATTTCAAATCAACAATACCACACTCTATACATTCATGTGGTCTTTCTGGCAAACACACTAGTCTTCTGATTATTATCGTTAGAGATTAAAGACAAGGACTAGTTATGGTCCACTTGCCTTGAAAGCCACCATTTTGTAACTACTATTATCCGTTTTTAATCCTATTATTTTTATGAGTAGTATCACCTGGTCAACACTACCATCAACTTGGTTATTATTGTTAAAGCTTAAGAACTTTGCATCACCTTCGGAATGGAAGTAACATGAGCATTATTATTAAGAACTAAATAGATAAAGGATGGGTATCAAGGGATTAATTAATTTAGCCAAATCCTTCAAGGCAGCTCAACCATTAGCCAACTAGAATTACAGTATGTCTTTCTGGCAAACACACTTCTGATTATCATCATTTGAGATTATAGACAAGGACTAGTTATGGTCCACTTGCCTTGAAAGGCACCATTTTGAAACTACTACTATCAGTCTTTAATCCTATTCTTATTATTAATATTATTATTTATTATTATTATTATTATTAATATTATTATTAGTAATATCATCTGGCCAACACCACCATCAACTTGATTATTATTGTTAAAAGCTTAAGAACTTTGCATCACTTTCGGAAATGAAGTAACATGAGCATTATAATTAAGAGTCCCCGGGCGGTAGTGGTAGCAGCAATCACTATGATGTCCCTACTAAACCGTTCTAAGAAGTCGGGCAAGAAACGCTTCTGTAAGGCGAAGCAAACTCTGGCTGAAAAACCCAGTGGTAAGCGTAAACGTAAGACTGACCGTTCTCCCAACGATGATGATGGGTCACCGGCTGCCAGTGGTTCTCCCCAGTTGCTCCGGGAGAGACTACTTCACCTGCAGAGACTACATCTGCTGCTCTGGTGGGAGATACTACTCCACCTGCAGAGACTACATCTGCTGCTCCTAGTGAGACAGTTAGTAACGAGACGCCTGTTGCCATTGGTTCTGCCCCCGCTGCTCCTGTCCTGAGAGACGTACTAATTCCTATCCAGGAGAGGATAAACTGCTGTCAGTGTGTTATCTTGGCTACCACAACATATCTCTTGCTTTACTCTTTAAGACCATAGATAGCTTTTCAATAAGATACCAAATTCACTGAAATTTTGGCAAGTAAGTTCTGAAAAGATCAATCAGTTACTCTGTTGTTACTCATGAAGAAGCAAAATGGAGTCACACTATAGGATCTAGGATACCGTTTTCACACTCGGCACATTTCGCAAAATTTCGCTATTGGTACTGTGCAGTTTTAATTTTGGGTTGTGCTGCACAAAAAACAAAAGTTGTATTAAATAGCACACTTTTTACAAATAATCGGTCTTTCAGTGATAAATTAACTTTATATTTTATAGTACAGAACAGGATGTACAATTTCAAATCAACAATACCACACTCTTTACATTCATGTGGTCTTTCTGGCAAACACACTTCTGATTATAACCGTTAGAGATTATAGACAAGGACTAGTTATGGTCCATTTGCCTTGAAAGGCACCTTTTTGTAACTACTAATATCCGTTTTTAATCCTATTATTATTAGTATTATTAGTATCACCTGACCAATACTACCATCAACTTGGTTTCCAGGTTGATCAGTGACAAACTCACATTACTGTTTTATAATACCACACATTGTAAACAAATTCAAAAGTACCACACTCTTTACATTCATGTGGTCTTTCTGGCAAACACAGTTCTGATTATCATGGTAAGAGATTATAGACAAAGAGTTATTATGGTCATTTGCCTGGAGATGCACCTTAATTATAGCTACTATTATTCCATTTAATGAAAAGCACTTTTTACAAATAATCAGTCTTTCAGTGATAAACACTTTACATTTTATAATACAGAACAGGGCGTATAATTTCAAATCAACAATACCACACTCTTTACATTCATGTGGTCTTTCTGGCAAACACACTTCTTATTATCATCATTAGAGATTATAGACAAGGACTAGTTATGGTCCATTTGCCTTGAAAGGCACCATTTTGTAACTACTATTATCCGTTTTAGCTCACGTGTGTAAACACGTGGGCTATTGTCATAGCGATGTCTGTCTGTCTGTCCGTGTGTGTGTGTGTGTGTGTGTGGGTATGTGTACGGTATAAAGTGACGACTTACACTCGTTGCAATAATACAAAGTGACGACCTGCCGGTAAAGTGACTACCACTCACTTTGTTTTTTTAATCGGAATCGATTCCTGGATGGTTATTTTACCATCCTGTGAAGTTTTAGGTCATGTTTCACTTTGACCGGTAAACCCACCGTGTGCGTGTGTGTACTTTGGCCCGTGTGTGTACTATGTTGTCTATCGCCACCTTCTGCTAAATATGAGAAATATACACAGGTGTTACACACACGGCACATAGGGTTATCTTGCCACCAATAGTCCATTTGATAAGTTTGCAACATTGTGTCAAGCCGCTGTAAAACGCGCGCGCCATTTTCAGTGCATTTACGTGAAACATCAGTGTAAGGCGTCACTTTGGTGGATGGAAACCAGTCAACAACTGATACATTGTATTTTAAAATTGGATAAACTATACGACGCGCACGTCCACTGTACTGGTATGATACGTGGCACAATTTTCACCACAGTGGAATATATTCGTAAAATTTCTACCTTTTCTAAACGTAAACTCTCCCAAAATGTGGATATTTGTTGAGTAACTCCTTGAGAACATGGTGGGGTATCTGCACCAGTAATATTTTGAGAAGCCCATTAAAATATGGCTCTTAAATTGTCCTCACACCCTGCTCTGCAAAGTCAGAGATTCTGACTAAAGGAGGCTATAGCGCTTAGGTTTGGCGCATGGTTCTTCAAGAACATCCTGTTTTAAAGATAATATTTTATCGTTGAACTGAAGTGTCCTAACATTGAAGATTTAGTCTAAACATGTTACCCTTTTGTCGGAAACAAAAGTGCATTCAGGAATGTAACCTACAAACCCATTGCTAAGCATAGACCCTCGAGAAACTCGAGGGTCTATGGGCTAAGTGAGGAAGAAAGCAAAGTTAGCTTTATGAATGCAAAAATGGGTTGACAAACATTTTGGAAAGAAAAATTACAAAACAAAGGTACCATGCAGACAATATCCTTTTTTACCTTACAGCTCAGTCCCGATATCACTGTACTCACAGTTGTCGAATCTACCCAACATATGTATTAAAACACGAAGTGATTACACGAACAGTACAAAGCGGGCTAATTGCATGTTTTCTTCTTTCACAATTCATATTATTGCAAAGCATATATTGCAATGTCAACCTGTAAATGCTACAAAGCGATGGCATTGCTATTTATTTTGTCATATACGGGCTCTTTTCACCGGAGCATGCCAACTGGTCGAAAGACGCATCGCTCTGACTGATTTCATGAACTTAGAACCCACATCCATTTGGAAAACAGAATGGAAATTCTATTATTCAGAGTGTGTAGGTTCTTGTGATGCGATCGGAGGTACGACGGGATGCTACCGTCCTTCTGAATAGGAACCATTGTGTGTTAAGATAGATAACGTGAACGCCACCATAATTCAGAATTTTTATGCAGCCCGGTGTCGGTGCACTTAGTACAGTGGATTGAAGGCGTGAATTACATGTTGTTTTCAATTGAATTAATCAGTTGATTCGACATTAACATAATTTATGTACGAATTAGACGACAACTAACTGTTGGATGAATCTGTTCGCTCAAAACTTAGATGCACTGTTATAGATTTATTGTCTTAATCAGATAACGATTTACTAGTGTTGGTTTTTCAATTCAAATCAGTTAAAAGAACGTATAACCTGTGATAGTCATACTTTGCTGATTAATGTTTGCAATCAAGGAAGTGTGCCTCTCTAGAGTGAAAGAGTTGAGTTTTCTCGCAATCATTCAACGAAACTTCCACATGTGCACGTATTCATCAATTATGTGCAGTAAATTTTAGATTTTCTTGATGATTTCCGCTAAATAAGATAAGAAAACTTGTAAGGTATCATTGCAAATTGCGGCTTTATTTCTACTAGGAAAAAATCAATGATTGAGTCCTAATATCTGTCCCTCGGGCGCATTCTACCTCAACACTGTTATATAAAGCAGTTTTCCGTAAAACGACCAAAAGGAGGAGAGGCACGACCGTTCGGCACTTTCCTCAAATTGTTCGGCAGACAAGGCCCAATATTCTCTTGGTAAAGCTCTGACTGGCCATTGGCCCAGACAGCGAACTCTGACAAGTAGTTGATAGAAGACAGTATATTCAAACTGATTTCAGACCAAGATACAGTAAATATTGTTAATGAACTTAGGTAAATTTCTTTCTATTTTTGTTTCCAGAGGAAAACATTATTTGGCAATTTGATCTGAGGTGCTTTTTAATAATAACGGAATGATAATTTTCTTTTTCATCCATGATGAAGACTTTAGTACGATTGACTTAAGTGCTATAAAGAAAGAATCGCAAACCGTTATCAGAATTTCAGGGAATTTTGATGCCATCTGAGATTTATACAGCAATATAGAGTTCGGAAACAATTTTACGTGAACACGTCACGTCACGAATTTCTGCGATGATGATATGTATGCGGAGCCGGCGTCACTTATATACGTGGAGACAGCTGTAGTCCTTACGTAACGTTTATATTTATTCTCACCTTTAGGTATCAAAACATTATATAAACTATCGATCATTCATGCACGTTGTTAGTTGGATAAACGATATAGTGACATCTTCAAAGATATTCATGTATTTTCGTTATTTTTAATGTGCAATTTCTTCCTCGATTTGCGGCATACCGGATAACTATTGAGCTAGCCCTGTGATGCGGAAACAGACTACGGAGACCCAAGCCAAGCCGAATCATTTCTTGCGCGTGCCATATGAAAGGGTGACGTAACAGTGTAGCCAAACGGAGTTTCTCACGTGAACGTGTACGCCAACGCAAACGTGGATTCTACGAGTTCACGTTCACGTAAAACGTATAGCCAAATCTGTCTAATACTTCTGCTTTACCCGAGATAGTAATGGTACCCATCAAAGTCAGTAAATTGAAGTAAAGTGAAAGTACCGTGACAAATTGCCAACTTTGACAACTCAAAAACGGAAGTTTTATTAGCTTTTATCCCACAAGGTGAATTTTAAAGGTACCTGCATGCATATTAGAAAGTAAAGAAGTATGCATGGTATGTAACTAATTGACAAAAGTGAGATGATACGCGTCGGAAAGAGAAATCAGGAATCAATAATACAGGACGAGCTGTTTTTGACTTTTTAGTTCACATATATATCATATGGATGTATCAGTGTGAAGACAAATGATTACAAGCACAGTACAAAGTGAAAGACATGTAGGTTGTCTACCTTTACAAATTAGTGGTCTTGCAAAAAAAATCCTTACAATGTAAATTTGTGTATAGTACAAAGCAATGGCATTGACAATGTATTGAAATATGCTGAAGTTTGGTGAAGCCGCTGTTTTTTAGCTTAGATACGCAAAAAGGGTATAGTTAAATACAATTGATAGATAATCATGTTAAGATCTTAACAACTATCGCATTTTCATTGTTTTTCCATGTCCTATGACGATGAGAGCATCCAAGCTTACAGATTGAATACTGAGAACATTGACCCTGTATCTCATTTACCAAAGTTACAATCGTATAGAGTTGTTCAGCGGACCCTCTATCTCATTTACCTAAGTTACAATCGTATAGAGTTGTTCAGCGGTAAAGATTGTGAATTTTTCATCAAAACAACAGAAAACTAAATCAAATAGACAAAAAAACACTGCAACTTAGTGCGTTTTCTGCCGCTGACAGTAGTGAATCAGTTTATTTAGTTGAGTGAAGGCACCGTGATGGATTGCCAACTTTCACAACTCAAAAACAGATGTTTTAATGCTTATAATTATACGTCACATGGTGGATCTTACAGGGTATCTGCCCAGATATTAGAAAGTATAGAAGTATGCATGGTAAGTAACAAACAAGTAAAATAGGATGGCATGCATCGGAAAGACAAATCAAAAATCAATAATCAGGAAGAGCTGTTTTTGACTTTTTTAGTTCACTGATATATCCAACGTATGTATCAAAGTAAAGGCAAGAAAGTGATTACGTGCACAGTACTGTATAGTGAAAGACATGTAGGTTAATATTACTTGCGAAAACACAATCCTGACAATGTAAACTTGCATATAGTACAAGGTGATGGCATTGGCATTATATTGCAAATTGCTGAAGTTTGATGCAGCGATTTTTCAGCATAAAAACTCAACACAGTTGATTGATTATCATGTTAAACTCTTAACAACCCTCGCATTTTTCAGTGTGTTTCCGTGTCTAATGACGATGAGAGTATTCAAGTGTACAGATGGAATTATAAGAACATTGACCCTTTATCTCATTTACCTAAGTTACAATCGTATAGAGTTGTTCAACGATAAAGATTGTGTGGTATCTACCAAAACAAGAGACAACTAAATAAAGTCGACAAACAAAACCACTAATCCGTGCGTTTTTTGCCGCTGACATGAGTTGTGTGAGTCTGTATAATGAGTAGAGTGAAGGTACTGGGACATATGCCAACTTTGACAACTCGAAAACGGAAGTTTTATGAGCTTTTACTCGACAGGGTAAATCTTACAAGGTATCTGTATGCATATTTAAAAGTAGAGAAATATTCATGGTACGTAAGTAAATAAAAATAATGAGACATGACACGTGTTGGAAAGAGAAATCAGAAATCAATAATACAGGACGAGATGTTTTTGACTTTTTAGTTCACTGATATATCATATGTATGTATCAAAGTGAAGGCACGAAAGTGATTAGACGCACAGTACAAAGTGAAAGACATGTAGGTTGTCTACCTCTACCAATTAGTGGTTCTTGCAAAAACACAATCCTTACAATAGTACAAAGCAATGGCATTGACATTGTATTGCCATGAGCTGAAGTTTTGTGCAGCGGTTTGTAGCATAAAATATGCAACAAGGGTATAGTTAAAATTCAATTTAAATGTTAAACTCTCAACAACTTTCGCATTTTCAGCGTTTTCCGTGTCCTATGACGATGAGAGTATTCAAGCAAACAGATGGTATGATCAGAACATTGACGCTCTAACTCATTTACCTAAGTTACAATCGTATAGAGTTATTCAGCAATAAAGATTGTGTATTATTTACCAAAACAAAAGAAAGCAAAATCAAATCGACAAACAAAAAAGCAACTTAGTGCGTTTTTGCCGCTGACATGAGTTTAGGTAGTTCAGTAGGTTAAAGTAAAGTGAAGGCACCGTGACCGTTGACAATTTAAGAAAGGAAGATTTTGAAACTTTTTATTCTAAATATTGAATCTTACAAAGTACATACAGGCATATAGCAAACTAAATAAATAGCATGGTAAGTAATAAACAAGGACAAAAATGAGACGACACATGTCAACAATCAAAAGTCAATGATACAGGACGAGCTGTCTTTGACTTTTTCGTTCATTGATATATTCAACATATGTATCAGAGTGAAGGCATGAAAGTGTTTACACGCACGGTATAAAGTGAAAGACATTTAAGTTTTCTAGCTTTACAAACTAGGGGTTCTTGCAAAAACACAATCCTTACAATGTAAACTTGTATATAGTACAAAGTGATGGCATTGACATTTTGGTTTCACTGCTCACGGTTCAGTGATTGCGATATTACTGACACAAGAAGTTTTATTTCGAAATGTAAAAGCCATGGCCCAGTTTTGCGACAGAATATTTCCAATTAAAGGATTTTATAGAAAAAAGTTTGTGTTTTTTTCTGCTCGAACACCTTAGAATCCCACACGCTCGAACGCCAAATAAATAATTTACTAAATGTCTACCTTAGTGCTTGGTGCTTCTTGCAAAACACATCTAACAATGTCAACCTGTACATACTACAAAGCGATGATGTTGATATTTGTATTGTCATGTACTGAGACCTAAAAAAATGTGTTTCCGCTTAACCCAACCTACCCTTACTGACACCCCAAACAAGAAACTTTCTTCGCCCCTCGAAAGCAATTAATGTGATTTTACGGATTAAACTTATAGCATTTCACGTTGAAAATTATTACATAATACTTAAGTTAGCCAAATAACCTTTACAGAGGAATGAGTTTTTTCCCGTAAAAGCCAATGCAAGTCAGCATATTTCATGGGTTAGGTGTATTGCTTCCACTAATGTGATGACCATGTAGCAAAGTAACTGATAGCATTTCACGTTGAAAATTATTACATAATATTTAAGTTAGCCAAACAACCCTTACAGAGGAATGATGCAAGTCAGCATATTTCATGTGTTAGGTGTGTTGCTTTCACTAATGTGGTGACCATGTAGCAAATGGAACAAAAGTAGATTATGCTGTTCAAAAAGTGGGCTTTATTTGTCATAGCTTTATGACTGTCAGATTATTTTCCTCAAGAAGGGAGTTTTCGTTGCAAACGCACAAGACAAATGCCATCAGGCACATCGGGACTTTTTAGAAGCCACAGGGATATCATAAGTACCACAGGTGACCCAAACACTATTAATATGCTTATTATTGAGTTTTTCTGGCTGTTTTCTCTATCAGTTCCTCTCCTTTTCTACGTACAGTCCCTCTATGGGTATAGGGACTGTGTCTTCATGCTCTGACTGATCGGAGTAATTAAAATAAATGGTTATATAACCTAACCAAGCCTCTTGACTCTTTATTCATTCAACAACACATTACAAGGACGCTTATCTCTCATATACACATCTTGTAATTAATTAGTCAACACAACTAATTATGCTAATCCATGGACTTATCAAGGGTTTGCCAACATTGGAAAAATAGAGATTTAATGAAAAAGGAGAAGATATGAAGATCTTGGGAAATGTGTCCCGAGGACGTCCGTAAATCTAGTGGACGCTTATATATTCATGATATGCGCAAACAAACACTGCTCATTATTCAAAAATAAACGGGAAGTTGGATCGAAAGGAACGTTGAAAACGCGGATGCTTTTCGTTGCCAAGCGCCAAATTCAAACATAACCAAGCAGCCCTGCTCCATGTAACAAATGCCACCAAGAAAGTATCGACTGACCAAGCAGAAAAAGATCGCCTCACTTTGCCAGGTAAACACATCATGACACATCATGGTTGTGACTTGATGTCACTTTGTATCATCAGTCAGAGTGTGTATGGTCCCTCACTTTGCTAGGTAAACACATCATGGTGTGTGACCTGATGTCACTTTGTATCATCAATCAGAATGTGTATGGTCCCTCACTTTGCCAGGTAAACACATCATGGTGTGTGATTTGATGTCACTTTGTATCATCAATCAGAGTGTGTATGGTCCCTCACTTTGCTCTGCTTTACGGACGTCCTCATGCCATGAACTGCACGCAAGGCACTGGCAGGGTTTGCACTGGTTGCGACCATTTAAACGTTTGGAATATGAGTAGCTGGATCTCCTCGGCCATCGAAATACATTGGGTGCAGTCAATTTTGGATAAATGGTCACAAATGGCTGCAATCTGGTAATGTCTGGACATATTTCAGGAGAACTTCCTACCTTCCCGTTTTATAGTAACCTTTCCTATTTCGCGATGTTGACCAACCATTAAAATCCCTGATTAGCATAATTAGTTGTGTTGATTAATTAACCCTTGACTACCTATGGCGCCGGATATTTCCGGCGCCATATTGAATTACCATGTACCTTGAGTGCCGGAAATATCCGGCACAGTTAAATAGGCGTATTTGCTTCGATTTTGTCGCTAAAAATCCATAATTTCGGCGCCTGCACGCAGCGCAACTAAGATTGATGTATTCTGATCTGGCCTAAATGTGATTGCACCCCCGTACGTCCGAATATGGCCAAAATCCGGAAGCAAATGTCGTGACCCGTGACCTCGACCCTGAAAGGTCAGGCTGATCACTGAAGTGTCGCGCTGATTGTTTACACTTTTCAGAAGTACGGACGATCGCGAAGATGTTTATGCGTTTTTTTTAATGAAATGAAATGTTTATTTATTGAAAACAAATGATTTATATGTAAATATGTTCTATTAACAGCAATATTCGTGAATGAAACTAGAGGAAATACAGTGTTTACTATAAGCCAGTGAAATTTTATAGCAGCCATATTTTCAATATGACTGGTCACATGACTGGTCATGTGTTTGGTCATGTGATATGTTGTTCCCTAAAATGTATTTTTAAATATTGTGAAATATTTTTTGATAAATCATAACCATTTTAGATGCATGTTTCTGCAAGGAAGACTTAAAGCAGGTGTTTACAAAATTAATATAAAATGTGTTGATTTTCAAATACAGAATCATGTCAGACGATGATGTTTATGGTTTATTTACTCTGCCTTTTGTGAGAAAAATCTTAAATAGGTACATCTATAAATAAAGTAAAGGGTAGTTATTATTACATATATGTAAAGACAATGCCATGAAAATTGCAACTGTATTCAAATTTGTATCATTTTATGGATTCAAAACACGTCCTGATGCTTCAAATATTCATATTCTTTGCCAACTCTGGTCACATGACGTGTCATGTGATCAGTCACGTGACCTGGAAATACAAAATTTAGTATGAAAAAGTGGTAATTTCATGCTGATTCAGAAAATATATGGTTTATTGGTACTTACTTAATTTTTACTCTAAGCAGTGTTCATGCAATGACCAACCCCAGATTTTATCAATATTTACATAAGGGGCCTGGTATATAGGAATACATTGGCCTTGGTAGTCAAGGGGTTAATTACAAGATGTGTGTATATGAGATTAACGTCCTTGTAATGGGGTGTAAAATAAATAAAGAGTCAAGAGGCTAGGTTAGGCTATATTGTCATTTATTTTATTGACTTCGATCAGTCAGAGCATGAAGAAAGGAGAGGAACTGATAGAGAAAACTGAGAAAAACTCAATAATAAGCTTATTAGTAGTGCGTGGGCCGCCTGTGTATGTACTAAATTAGTTTAAAAAAATTCTTTGCATTGTTCAGTACACAAACAAAGCAAAGATCAAACATGCTTCATTTTACAGGGTCGATTTCTTTTATGTAACTAGGCAACACAAGCCAACTTTCTATAATAATGAAAACAGTATTCACCCAAAAATTGAATAACTCAACAGTCTCTGAATACAGTGTCAGGAAGTATTTCAATGATATTTACAGTCATGTAGGCCAAACTTTTGTTTAACTCATGCGATTGTAGAGCTCTCTGATTTGCTTCCATATGGGAACTTGGTAGTTGACAGTATGCATAAATGGTATAACCCTACTTTCAAGATGACAGAAGTGCAGTGCATTAAAGGTAATGCTTGTAGAATCCAAGCATGCATCAGCTAGATGAAACAACACATGCAAACATCAATTTTACATTGTATTTGTGTGGGAATAAGGCTTGTCTAACTAGAGAGGCTTGGTACATTACTACTATGCATGTTAATAGAATGTTTTGCTTCAAGAGCCTTCTTATTCAACACCAGGGAATTGATTTTGTGATTTTACCTGTCCCTCCCTTTGCTTGATATATGCTGTGTGATGACCTGATGTTAATTATAAGCACCAATCTGATGTGTGCTTTAATTTTGCCAGATATACATGTTATTATGTAACTGGGTTTCACTTTGTGATGACAACAGGATTGTGAGTAAGCTCCCTAACTTTGCCAGGTAAACACATCCTGGTATATGACCTGATTTCACTTTGTATCATCAATCAGAGTGTGTATGGTCCCTCACTTTGACAGGTAAACACATCATGGTTGTGACTTGATGTCACTTTGTATCGTCAATCAGAATGTGTATGGTCCCTCACTTTGCCAGGTAAACACATCATTGTGTGTGACTTGATGTCACTTTGTATCATCAGTCAGAGTGTGTATGGTCCCTCACTTTGCTAGGTAAACACATCATGGTGTGTGACCTGATGTCACTTTGTATCATCAGTCAGAGTGTGTATGGCCCCTCACTTTGCTAGGTAAACACATCATGGTTGTGACTTGATGTCACTTTGTATCATCAATTAGAATGTGTATGGTCCCTCACTTTGCCAGGTAAACACATCATGGTGTGTGACTTGATGTCACTTTGTATCATCAGTCAGAGTGTGTATGGTCCCTCACTTTGCCAGGTAAACACATCATGGTGTGTGACCTGATGTCACTTTGTATCATCAATCAGAGTGTGAATGGTCCCTCACTTTGCCAGGTAAACACATCATGGTGTGTGATTTGATGTCACTTTGTATCGTCAATCAGAATGTGTATGGTCCCTCACTTTGCTTGGTAAACACATCATGGTGTGTGACCTGATGTCACTTTGTATCATCAATCAGAGTGTGTATGGCCCCTCACTTTGCTAGGTAAACACATCACGGTGTATGACCTGATTTCACTTTGTATCATCAATCAGAGTGTAATAGAATCCCACACCCCAATGGGTTGGGATGGAATGTCTCACACTAGTTGGGGAATTCTGTCTCACACAAGCCGAAGGCGTGTGTGAGACAGAATTCCCCAACGAGTGTGATACATTCCATCCCAACCCATTGGGGTGTGGGATTATTTTTCTCACGTCCCTCCAGTATCTTTAGAAAATTGCATTTTATTGTGGTATTTTTATTGGATTAAAAATCAGCACTCGATTGCTCTTGTTTCATTTGTATCATTCCGCACAGGAAATGAAGTTCCTTTCATTGATGCGCATATCAAACACGTTCACATGTATATTACCGATATGGCAATTTTGTTTTGTTGGTCAGCCACAAAATTCTCCAGGTCATCTGAGGAAAATATTGTGAAACAGCTCTGGTGGCCATCTGTTGATGACATTGCATGAACGCTGTCGTCTGCTACAGCCTCGTGTGCAGATGGCTCGCTCATTGAAGTCTTTCATTAACTGTATCGCTGTCAAGTCAGTTCTTCTCCAGAAATCAGACGAAGAGCGTAAACAGCCGATAGGTTTGTAATGACCTGAATTCTCCCGTTACAACATAACATAAAAGCGGTCATCCTCCATGCATTTGTTGCCGACGCTGACCGTACTCCAATCTAGACAACCTGTTCAGTCTGCAGTTCAGTCGTCTGTCTGCTATAGTGCCAGTTGTACATTACGCGATGTTCTATTTGTCAAATATTCGTACAGAGAACTAAGCGCTGAGCAGAATTGACCAATCAACATACGTGTCACATACGAGGTGTTCGTTCGCGCAACAGTACAGAGTGTGAAAACAAATTGATCTCACACTGGTGTTCTCACACTCCCAGCACACTGGGGACGTGAGAATGTATGGTCCCTCACTTTGCCAGGTGAACACATCGTATTGTGTGACTTGAAGTCACTTTGTATCATCAGTCAGAGTGTGTATGGTCCCTCACTTTGCTAGGTAAACACATCATGGTGTGTGATTTGATGTCACTTTGTATCATCAATCAGAGTGTGTATGGTCCCTCACTTTGCTAGGTAAACACATCATAATGTGTGACCTGATGTCACTTTGTATCATCAGTCAGAGTGTGTGGGGTCCCTCACTTTGTTAGGTAAACACATCATGGTGTGTGACCTGATGTCACTTTGTATCATCAGTGAGAGTGTGTATGGTCCGTCACTTTGCTAGGTAAACACATCATGATGTACGACCTGATTTCACTTTGTATCATCAATCAGGTGTGTATCGTCCCTCACTTTGCCAGGTAAACACATCATGGTGTGTGATTTGATGTCACTTTGTATCATCAATCAGAATGTGCATTGTCCCTCACTTTGCCAGTTTAACACATCATGGTGTGTGACTTGATGTCACTTTGTATCATCAATATACAATAGAATAGACAGGTTCAAAAACAATTCTAACACTATGAGAAATATTTTTGAAAAATGAGATTTGCTGTTTCACAAATTTTGAAGCAAAATAAATGAAAATCAAAGGAAAACCACTCATTTTCTTGTTTTTTCAGTGCAAAAGCTTGAACTGTGCAGCCAACTTCACATTAATCGGCGTTTTGATACATAAACATTTACAGTGTAGATTTGTTAACATCAGCTGCATAGTTAGATCTTGATTTTTCTCTCTTGCAAAATTGTGAACTATATGCACGGTTGGCAATCATTTGTTATTTCCAATGAAAAAGGTCAAGAAAATGATGTTGGCTTGAAAAAGAAAGTATTTCATACTGAAGTTGTAGTTTCTCTGGTAGAAAAATCAAATGCTATTCAGAGTACCAACATTGCATCGATTTGCTAGGAGAAATTTCTCTAAACTTGTCAGGGGTAGTAATTCTATGCCCTGGACCTCTGATAAGCCCATGTGCTGAAATTAGTCGGAGGTATTTTTTCTATACCCCTGAAACTCCAATTGGGTACTATTTCCCTGCCCTGAATTTTGTCAGGGGTACTATTTATGTGCCCCAGGAACTTAACTGGGGGTACTTTTTCTATGCCCCTAGAACTTAACTGGGGGTACTTTTTCTATGCCCCAAGAACTTAACTGGGGGTACTTTTTCTATGCCCCAGGAACTTAACTGGGGTACTTTTTCTATGCCCCTAGAACTTAACTGGGGGTACTTTTTCTATGCCCCTAGAACTTAACTGGGGGTACTTTTTCTATGCCCCAGGAACCTAACTGGGGGTACTTTTTCTATGCCCCTAGAACTTAACTGGGGGTACTTTTTCTATGCCCCAGGAACTTAACTGGGGGTACTTTTCTATGCCCCTAGAACTTAACTGGGGGTACTTTTTCTATGCCCCTAGAACTTAACTGGGGGTACTTTTTCTATGCCCCAGGAACTTAACTGGGGGTACTTTTTCTATGCCCTAGAACTTAATTGGGGGTACTATTTCCCTGCCCTGAATTTTGTCAGGGGTCAAAGTGCTTGGCCTTCAGTTATGCTGCAGAAGTCTATAATAGAAAAGGGCAATACAATGTAGCAAAGTTTTGTGAAACATACGCGTACACTATGCAAGTCACAGCATGGCAATTTATAATGGAATTATAATTTTATATTATGACCAGAGCACAAAATAGAGAAGGAGCAGGCATATTCCTGAAGATAAAAATTCTTGAACAAATCACATAGGAAATATCTGTTGTGAAATGCTACTTTATTCTGTGTTGGTAATATTTAAAATATTTATATACACAAGTTGTTAAAGAACTGATAAAAATACACCAACAAATTTTTACCATTTTAGACCACAAAAGATGCCCATGTGATAGATGTTTTATCACATTATTGTGCTGGACTGATCTACCTAATGTATGTACAAGATAAAATGAAGTGATAACATGCAATTAAAGTATGACAGCAATTTAAATAAAGGTATGATAGGAATATCATATCATATCATTTCAGATTTTTTTTCAGGACTGCTTATTTCTCAGGTCAAAATTAATGTTGAACAACTAATCTACAATAACACAGTCCACTTTAGTCCGATGTTATTGAAATCTTTGGTACTTTGTTATTATTCCTTTGGAAAAAAAATACCGCAATTATACGTGTCGCTCAATTTGATCAGAATTGGTATATACCAGTATGGGTTACCAATGATCAACAATAAATGTTGTTTCTATCTGTTCAGTGGAGGAAAATTCTACGTTGATGTTTTGACAATGATTTCTGCACAGTACAACCAGAAAAACAACAAGAAATATTTAAACCAGAAAAACAAGTATGACAAAAGTAAATAAGGTCTGAAACTTTAGGTACTGAAGGTCAACTTTAGCAACATGCAGAGCAGAAACAAGCCCCTCTTAGTTTGAGTATAGACGGTCTTCCCCCTCTACTGTCTATGGTTTCAGCAGGTCTGTTAATATGTAACAGTTCATAAACAATGACAGGAAATGACTCAAGATCAGTGGAGTTTGCCTGTTTCTTACTGGCATACCATCACTCCTGCACATTTGCAGGATTTCACTTTTTCTTACCTCATTTGCACATTTTTGACACCGATGTGTTCATTTGAACAAATTCACATCTCAACCCCTGCATCTACCTGTACACCAAATACTGAGATGGTAGCTCTGGCGGTATGGGAGCCTTTGTGTGTGACGGACATACATCCGCACATACATACCCACAAATATACAGACATACAGACGCCACCGACTCATCATATAAGCTCTTTTTGGTTTTTATATACAAAACCAAATATGAGCTAAAAAAATGACTTTGTCCATGTAATTGTAAATTTTGCCAACGTCAAAGTTCACTGGCAGTGTTTTGAATCAGATGACATCAAGAATTAACTTGATTGTATAATTGTCAATTTGAAAGTACATTAGTCTTTGCTGATGAAGGTTTTAGTTACAACTGAAAATTTCACGACAAGAAACTTCATATGTTGTGATCGAAAGTTTAACTCTTTAGCTGATATTTACCCACACAGATGAACTTTCACGTTAGTACATTGGTTTTGTAAATTCTGGATGAAAATAGTTCAGTATGTCAAAGTTTGACTCTCAACATGACAAAAATGTAACAATACTGCCACCCATTTCATACTTTATCATCATAAAAAATAAAATCCTTGTAAATGTAATGTTATGTATATGGTCTTTTTGCTCACTGAACCAAATCAATTCTGGCATGTCTTAGAAATGGTGTCAAATATGAAAATAACAATAAAATAGTTGTCTGGCAGCCATTTTGGATCATATTTTAATTAAGTCATCTGTGATGACACAGTAATTTGCGTTTAATATAAACAGTTTGAAAGATCAAACCGACAGAAATGTACTAAAAGTCTATACAATACAGAATGTTAACTACATGACAGATGTCAGCCTATAACTTCTGTTACTACAAAGGTCGACATCAGAAAAGTAACAAACAAAATCATTTTAAGTATTCATGCATCAATCGATCAGAGAATAACATTTTGATCCACTTACTACAAGGAGTTCTGAAAGGGGCATAAGTAAGTAGAATTTAGATATCAAGGGGCAATGTCTGCATAACTTCGTTGCATCAACGTCGTAAGGTTTAAAACACTCAGAGGGTATCATACTGAGAGGTATTGTTAGAGCTGTAAGTTTTAAAATTTTGAAGTAAGTAAATACAGATTTATTTGTGATTTCTGTGACAAATTCCAATGGACAATATGATATATTAAACTGGTCCAAAATCATTTCCATTCAAGGTTATACATTACCAGACATTTGTGATTTACAAATATAAGTAGGACCATCCTAAACAAGCGTATTCAAGGCACTTTTGTATTTCATAGAATTGTAACGTTTTGATGAGTAGAATCTTGTGTTTCATTTGATGGTGGAAGTATGCATGGCTAGAAATTTAAAACAGGTTGGGACTAAGAACGATGCCCACATCCTTTACATCCTGTATTGGAGTAAGGTTAATTCAGACAACATATGTCAAGGTTTAAATCTTTGTACATATTTTTTTCATCGAGCTATTTTCCCTTCATAACGATTTCAATTCATGGTGTGAATGGCACCAATAAAATTTAGGCACTTACCCTGGCTCTTTGTTTGCATATTACTTAAACTTTCATGATAAGTGACATTTGTCCAAATTTGCAGTGCTAAATTAGAAGAAACCTATTGCAGATACTGATCTAACAATGATCTGATTATAGCATGACACTATTAACATTATCGGTTGAAATGCTTGCTGAATTATATACTAACAAAGTGGTGTTATCATTGGCGTTGTAAATCCATTGACTGCATCAGATAAACTGCCTAGATATACTAATTTTGCCAATGCAACTGTCTTTATAGACATTTTAGAATGTCTTGTCGAAATAAATCAATCTAAGTACAGCGAATATTTATATTTAGCAATACTGATGCACAATTACACGTAACATTGCAATCACAGTTGCGTATTCAGTTCGCATCGTGGGTGGTCCTTCCTCACTTTGACACATAAACCTGTGAGTGTGTAAAATGATGTCACTATGTACTGTATACATGAGTGTGTGTAAGATGTTTCACTTTGATACGTAAACCTGCCTCTACATCACTTTGTACGTACAAAGTGGGAACCTTAAAAAAGCCGTTTTCAAGGAAAAGAAGTAGCCCACGTTGTTCAGCAACCTCTTTTATGTCAGATTCTGCAATTTTTATTTAGAAATAACCATTCCTTACCCATTGTTTCACTTTGTACTTTGGATTTTCACTTTGTACCATATGAACAAGCGTGTCACACTTTGTACCATAGACTTGCTGTGGTGTGTGTGTGTGTGTGTCTGTCTGTCTGTTTACACGATAACTCAAAAACGCCTGAACGGATTCAAGTCAGATTTGGTACACAGGTACATGTGCTACTTGCAAGAACTGATTAGATTTTGGTTAGTGTGGCTTGCATATTAATGAAGTTATGCAATATCGTTTTTTTCCATACAATGGTTTCCCTATGGAGACGGTAATGACAGTGTAGACATATATCAAGAAATACTGCACAAAATTTCATGAAACTTTTCACAGATGACAATCTAAGAACATTATGATGATACTGTGAATGTCATGTCAATTATCATCTCATTTGCATATTTAATGAACTTTTGTTATTAGTGAGATAACTCTGAAATTCCTGCACCAAACTTGATGATACTTGCAACAAATATTGATCTGATATATATCTAATTATACTTTGTAGCATTAGGCTGTGTCAAGTTAATAAATAGCTCATTTGCATATTTTATGAAGGTTTGTAATTAGTCATATAACTCTTATATAACTTCACCAAATGTGATGAAATCTGCTGCAGATACTGATCCGACTGATATCTAACTGTAGTGTAAAGCATTTAGTAGTGTTAAATTAATTAAGGGTTCATTTACATATTTAATGAACTTTGTAATTAGGTGTATAACTCTGAAATTACGGCACCTAAATCAGTGAAATTGGGTACAGATATTGTTTTGATAAATATCTAATTGTACTGAGAAGCATTTGGCAGTGTCAAATTAACAAATAGGTCATTTGCATATTTTATGAAGTTTAGTAATTAGTGATATAACTCCAAAATAACTGCACCAAATGTGATGAAATCTGCTGCAGATACTGAGCCGACTAATATCTAACTGTAGTGTAAAGCATTTAGTAGTGTGAAATTAATTAAGGGTTCATTTGCATATTTAATGAACTTTGTAATTAGGTATATAACTCTGAAATTACGGCACCTAAATCAGTGAAATTGGGTACAGATATTGTTTTGATAAATATCTAATTTTACTGAGACGTATTTGGCAGTATCAAATTAACAAATTGGTCATTTGCATATTTTATGAATTTTAGTAATTAGGCCAAAGTAATTAAATTCTTTGTTTTGCGTCCCAACCCGCTTAGGTTTTTAAGGTTTTCATAAAAAACACACACAGTGTATTTGAATAGGAAATTTTAGGATATGGCCGCTTAGCTTTTCTGAACTAAAATTTTGTTACAATTTTTTATTTGCTGCAATCAAATTACATTGTGTTAATTTTCTTGTGTGTGTTTTTCAGCCGCTTAGACACGTACCTTTTCCCATTTAGAGTGGACGCAAAACAAAGAATTTACTTACTTTGGCCTTAGTGATATAACTCCAAAATAACTGCACCAAATGTGATGAAATCTGCTGCAGATACTGATCCGACAGATATCTAATTGTGGTGTAGAGCATTTAGTTGTGTTAAGTTAATTAAGGGTTCATTTGCATATTTTATGAACTTTGTAATTAGTGATATTACTCCAAAATTCAAAGCATTTAATTTGATGAAACTTGCTACAGATGTTGATCTGATAAATATCCAATTGTACTGAGAAGCATTGAGCAGTGTCAAGTTAATAATTAGCTAATTTGCATATTCCATGAAGTCTTATAATTAGTCATATAACTCCGAAATAAGTGCATCAAATGTGATGAAACTGCTGCACATACTGATACTACAGATATCTAACTGTGTTGTAAAGCATTAAGTAGTATATAGTTAATTAAGGGTTCATTTGCATATTTAATGAACTTTGTAATTAGCTATATAACTCTGAAATTTCGGCATTGTAGCACATTTTGTGAAACGTGCTACAGATATTGATTTGATAAATATTTAATTGTGCTATGAATCATTGAACAGTGTCAAGTTAATGTAGGGTTTATTTGCATATTTAATGAACTTTGTAATAAGTGACATTACTCTAAAATTACAGCATTAAATTAAATAAAACGTGCTACAAATGTTGATCTGATGGATATCTAATTGTCCCATAAATCATTGAGCAGTGTCAAGTTAATTGACAGCTCATTCGCATATTAAATAAAGTTTTGTAATTAATGATTAAACTCTGAGAGTACTGTGCGAAGTTTTAAAAAAACCTGCCACATATAGTGATAACATATATCTCATTGTTCTGTGAAGCGTACTACTATTAATGAACCTGTTGTAAAACACGTGAGCATATTCAGTTCATATCTGGTTGATCCTATTATTTTTATTAGTAGTATCACCTGGCCAACACTACCATCAACTTGGTTATTCTTGTTAAAAACTTAAGAACTTTGTATCACCTTCGGAATTGAAGTAACATGAGCATTATTTTCAAGAACAAAATAGATAATGGATGGGTATCAAGGGATTAATTAATTTAGCCAAATCCTTCAAGGCAGCTCAACCATTAGCCAACTAGAATTACAGTATGTCAGTAAGGAGGAACAGAACACTGAACAGGATACCAAGAGATTTCAACAGACAGGAAGTAGATGTGGTCATGTGTATTGATAAACATCTTAAGATCCCTTCTTCACCAAAGTGTTAACTTACAAATATTATTGTCATTATTAAGATCAACTAAAGCAGGATGATCAGAGTGGCTCAGGATTTCCATCAACTTCATATTATTGCATTGATAGCCAGCAATAGCATCAACTGGGATATTACAGACTTCCTACTACACACTTTGCAGACAAATGGCTTTTCAGTTAAATGTGTCTTCTTACACCAATCCATATGCTATTTATTAGAGACAATTTACTATCCACACTCTTTGTATTCCTGTGGTCTTTCTCGCAAACACACTTCTGATTATCATCCTTAGAGATTATAGACAAGGAATAATTATGGTCCATTTACCTTCAAATGCACCTTTATTGCAGCTACTATAATTCCATTTTAATACTATTATTATTATTGTCATAATTATTGTTATCATTATTAATGAAAGACTGTATAAGAGATATATTCATACCGCCTGGGATGTCGCCCGGGTTAACAAAGTCCCGACCAGCTACACGGGACACAGTAGCTCAAAAACCGTGTGTCCCTCGGATTATCCTTCGGGATGTTACTAAGACTTCATACGTGCAATCAGAGGGCAATTTTTATCACAGAGATGGAGAAAGCTACCAGACAATTAAACCATGCAAATTGCTGCTGACGGACTGTTTAAAGTCATCTCCTGCTTGTCATTATACAGGTTCTATTACAAAGTGTGGTATTAAACACTGCAAAACTTGTAGTATGCTCATCACTACAGGGACAGTTCAGTAGTAGTTTGACAGGGAAGACCTATTCTACCAAATGTCTGGAACCTCTGAATTGCACTACCAAAAACGTAATCTATGGAATTGAGTGTTCATTGTGTGGGCTCATTTATGTTGGTGAAACAGGAAACAGCTTACGATCTAGAATGAACGGACATCGCAGTGGAGTGAATCGATCTTTGGATGTGCAACTTTATAAGCATTTTAACCAGATCGATCACTCCACTTTGTCTATGCGTGTCCGTATTCTTGAAAAATATACCATCCAACCAACAGCCCCACACTTAGTTCACCATTCCGTAGACAGAGAGAATACCACTGGATTAGACAGTTAGGTACCGCAATGCCTTATGGTTGTAATGACAACATCAAAGATATAGGCAATCTCTCAAGTCCTGGTTGTTCAGAAGTGAATGTGATGGGCCTATTTGAGTCTTCTGTCCGTAGAAGACGTAGTCATGGACATAGGCGTTACCATCGGCCTAAATTGGATACATCTACCTCCAACTGCCATGACAAATTTCATGAACTGCTTCTTTTATTACAGAAGCCTTTAGGTCTCCATCACATTCGTACTTCATTATTTGCTCTTTCCATCAAGGACTTGAGAAGGTTGCATGCCTATGCATTGGGATTGTCTTTGACAGATCTGAACAAAAACCGTACATACTGGTCAGTATTATTGCTGATATTGCACTGTACAGACTATACAAGCCTGTTCGTGCTGAACCTATGACTGATGATCATGGTCATTTCATACATCTTCTATTTGATAACAAAGGAATTGATGCCATTAATATCAGCAATATACTTCACAACAAAAAGGTTACATCAACTATACCTGTATACTTTAAGAACCAGTCTGTACCTATTCTGTCATATCAATACACCAAGACAATCTCCAATAAAATATTCAATTACAATAAGGCATTGCGGCACTTAAAAATTGATGAATTCCTTCAAACACCAGCATCCTGTGACTGCTCTACATCTCCCTTCAAATATACTCCAGTTGGCCATGTCATCACTGGTGATCTGAACTTGGTTGAACATCATCACCTTCGTAAGATATTATCTTGTGGACCCAAGTTCAGAGAACCTCGCAGGATCAACTGGAACCATAATTTAAGATCGTTATGGACTCTGTTGAAGAATATGCCAGGAAATGGGCTAAAAGGGAGGATGTAGAGTTGGATTCACTGTCAGAATGGGTCAAATCTGTGAGGAAAATAGTTCGTGGCCGTATTGGTAGACTAAGATCACATGTTTGCAGAAGACCCTATTCTGTATTTAAAGATCCTGATGCTGTTAAGTGTTTGAATGATATCCATGACAAATATGTTGTCGTTCCTGCTGATAAAGCTGCCAATAACATTGTATTTGTCTGTAAGAAGTGTTATTTTGAATGTCTTATAGACGAACTTGGTGTAACTAAGACCTCCACCAACTCCACTTACAGACAATCAATGTTCAGCAAATCTGAAATTTTGGCAAACCATAAGTCATTCATGGATAATTTTAATGTTACAATAAAGGATGACCATAATAAGTTGCCTAGCTTATACTGGATACCAAAGCTCCACAAAACACCTTACAAAGCTAGGTTTATCGCAGGATCTTCAAAATGTTCAACAACAGAGTTATCGAAGATACTGACTTCTGTTCTTTGTACTGTTAAACGGGGACTTCAAGCATACTGTGATGTTGTCTTTTCTCGGAGTGGTATAAATCAAATGTGGATATTAAAAAATTCGAAGGAACTCTGAAATCAAGATCTGTTTCAAAAATAACATCTATTAAAACTTTCGATTTTTCCACATTGTATACCACAATACCACATAATAAATTGAAAGAACGCTTGAAAAACATCATCAACCAAGCATTTTTCTACAAAAACGGTTCACGCCGTTACAAATATGTGGTATTAGGGTATAATTCTACATATTTTGTTAAAAATACTACTAACGCTAAAGTGTTTTATACCGAGAAAGACATTATCAGTATGCTTGATTTCCTCATTGACAACATATTTGTTGAATTTGGAGGACACATTTCCAACAGTGTATAGGAATTCCCATGGGCACTAACTGTGCTCCTTACTTGCAGACTTAATTGTTTCTGTTCGCATATGAGGCAGAATTTATCCAGAACTTAATTAAACAGAAAAAGGTCTCTGTAGCTCGAACTTTCAATCTAACATATAGATACATAGACGATGTTATTTCTATGAATAACTCTGAATTCAGTAAATATCTCGCTATGATTTATCCTCCAGAATTGGAGATTAAAGAAACTACAGAAACCGCCTTTTCTGCTTCATATCTGGACATTTTACTTGAATTTGACTCTAATGGTCACCTTTCTACTAGGCTATATGACAAGAGAGATGATTTCAACTTTAGTATCATCAATTTTCCACACCTCATAAGTAATATTCCACTCTCACCAGCTTATGGGGTATACATTTCCCAGCTTATTCGATATGCTAGAGCATGCAGTTCATATGGTGATTTTGTAGAGAGACATGGCCATCTCTCTTACAAACTATTAAAACAGGTTACACCAGAGCAAAACTTGTCTCTACATTCAAACACTTTTTTTGCAGGTATCGCAAGCTGGTAGATAAATACAATATCTCTCTTTGACAAATGATCACTGATGGCATAGGTGACATTGGGCCTTAGTTTGCGACCACTACCTATCTGACTTATAGATTGATATATGGCGGGTGCCACATGTGGGGCAGGATTTAATTAATTTAGCCAAATCCTTCAAGGCAGCTCAACCATTAGCCAACTAGAATTACAGTATGTCAGTAAGGAGGAACAGAACACTGAACAGGATCCAAAGAGATTTCAACAGACAGGAAGTACCGGTAGTTGTGGTCCAGTGCATTGATAAACATCTTAGGATCCCTTCTTCACCAAAGTGTTAACTTACAATATTATTGTCATTATTAAGATCAACTAAAACAAAATGATAAGAGTGGCTTAGGATTTCCATCAACTTCATATTATTGCATTGATAGCCAGCAATAGCATCAACTTGGATATTATAGACTTCCTACTACACACTTTGCAGACAAATGGCTTTTCAGTGAAATGTGTCTTCATAAACCAACCCATATTCTACTTATTAGAGACAATTTACTGTCCACACTCTTTGTATTCCTGTGGTCTTTGTATTCCTGTGGTCTTTCTGGCAAACTCACTTCTGATTATCATCCTTAGAGATTATAGACAAGGAATAATTATGGACCATTTGCCTTCAAATGCACCTTTATTGTAGCTACTATAATTCCATTTTAATACTATTATTATTTATTGTCATAATTATTGTTATTAGGGGCCCAAGCCGACCGGCTGGGACCCTATTGTTATTGCTCAAGTTCTACTACTTCCTCTTCTTCCTCTTTTTCTTCTTCTTCTGCCGATTCTTTGTCGACCTAGATCTCTTAAACGGCTGAACGAAAACTTCTCAAATTTGCAGGGCTAGTAGGTATCAATTAGTACTCGTGCACCTGACCCTTGAAATTTTGATTGGTCACGTGACCTTGCGGCCATATTGGATTTTCCAAAAACCTAAAAATGGCTTGTCAAGAAGACCTAGGGGTCTAGTCCATTTGAAATTTTTTGTATAGTAAGCATGACCTAAGGTCTTTAGAATTTGCAAATAAAATCGCATGCGGTCAGGTGACCTTGGCCGCCATATTGGGTTTTCTAAAATAGTCATTTAATCTTTAAAAATCTTCTTCTCCAGAACAGAAACATCGATTAAGCTCAAATTTTACTCATGCTATCCTTACAGTGATCTCTTTAAAGTTGCAAAAGACATTTCGATTGGTGACGTGGTTTGGCCGCCATATTTGATTTTTGAAATCATAATTTAATCTTTAAAAATCTTCTTCTCCAGAACAGATTCACCAATAGAACTAAAATTTAATAAATGTCATCTACAATGTGATCTTTTTCAAGTTTGCGAAAAGCGTTTCGATTGGTCACGTGGTTTGGCCGCCATATTGGATTGCGCAAAAAATCGTAATTTAATCTTTAAAAATCTTCTTCTCCAGAACCAAAACACTGATTAAGCTGGAATTTTACTCATGTCATGCTTACATTGATCTCTTTCAAGTTTGCAAAAGGCATTTCGATCGGTCACGTGGTTTGGCCGCCATATTGGATTTTGTGAAATCACAATTTAATCTTTAAAAATCTTCTTCTCCAGAACTAACACACCGATTGAACTAAAATTTTACATCTATCATCTAAAGTGTAATATCTTTCAAGTTTGCAAAAGGCGTTTGGATTGGTCATGTGGTTTGGCCGCCATATTGAATTTTGCAAAAAATCGTAATTTAATCTTTAAAAATCTTCTTCTCCAGAACCAAAACACTGATTAATATGAAATTTTACTCATGTCACCCTTACATTGATATCTTTCAAGTTTGCAAAAAGCTTCTACATCTATCATCGATAGTGTGTTCTCTCACGGTGTGCAAAAGGCATTTGGATCGGTCTCATGGTTTCGCCGCCATATTGGATTTTGTGAAAAATCGTAATTTAATCTTTAAAAATCTTCTCCTCCAGAACAAATACACTGATTGAACTAAAATTTTACACTTATTTTCCCTAGTGGTAGTCCTTTAAGTTGCGAAAGGCGTTTTGACCAGTCATGTAATTTGGCCGCCATATTGGATTTTGTTTAAATCACAATTTAATCTTAAAAATCTTCTTCTCCAGAAGCAATACACTCATTCAACTGAGATTTTACTCATATCTTTCATAGTGCGAGCACTTTCAAGTTTGCGAAAGGCATTTGGATCGGTTAAGTGGCCTCAATGTTCATAAGGCAGCAGTTTAAAACCTCGTCAGTCAGAAGATCGATCAGTGATGTATGTTTTATTGTACACTTGAAAGTCAAAGACGGCACGACAGATTGCAATGCCCGCTGTCAAATTCAGCTAGCAGTCACACGAACCCTAATCTCGGCCCCTTGTGTAAGGCAACTTTTGCGACCAGCTTGTGTACGCCCACGCATGGTGTACGCCAGGTGACGTTGTCGAGTATACTGCGACGGAAGTACTTAGAGGAGTGTGCCACTAGCTTTAAGGGGTGGCCGACCGGTGTGATCGACTGAATGGCACAATTACTGGAGTCTATGCACAGCTGATATGTGAGTGTCAAGGACCATAAATGAAGCTATTCGGGTATTTTTATATGTAGGTGTCTGAATGCACGCTCACTTCTTCATCATGATAAAAAAGACAGATACATGACATTGCAAGGTGTGGTGACTTGTTAATGTTTCTCTATCTGACATGCATGGAGTGGCCCTGGTGTGTTGTGTAACTGAGAGCATGTAGCTGATTAAAAATGTAAACAAGACCACATCAAGTCCAGCCGTTAATGTCGTAAAAATCGCTGATACATATCTATTGAAACAGCTCTGCAGCTTGATCGAATTTCACTGTAATTGCTTTGTGCAGTTGCATGCCCGGTCTAAGAGATCGCCGAAATTTACCCGATATTTATCAGGGATTTGGGGACTCTGATATCGATACTGGACAATAGTAGAATGACTTGCCCTGTGCTTCGGTACGCCAGATCAGTGAAATCGTCGATATTTAATTGGATGTTTATCGGCAATTTGGGGACTCTGATATCGATAGTACACAATACTAGAATGACTTGCCCTGTGCCTTGGCACGCACGGTCTGTGAAGTCGCCGATATTTACTAGATATTTATTGCGATTTGGGGACTCAAATATCGATACTAGACGATACTAGATTCTGTCAAATCCAAGTTAAATATCCGATATATATCGTGACCTTGCATTTCTGGTCAAACCCGACTTCCAAGGACTGACTCTAACTTCGATACCGAACGATACTAGATTCTGTCGAATCGCGGGTTTATATTCAATATCGGAGAAGTTGGACGCTCTTGCCATAGTTCTAGGTGTAAATGGGTGCGACCTGGCATCTTATGTTTGTTTGCACAACTTATTATAGTGGAAACACTCAGTAAACATCCACTTCCTTCGGCGTCTTTGCCTGCTTTGTTTTGTGCGTGACTTCCGCGCTTACCAGGGCAGACAATGGCTCGGAAATGCGCGATTTGCGCAATCCCATAGGCGAGAGTTAGTAACGAGACGCCTGTTGCCATTGGTTCTGCCCCCGCTGCTCCTGTCCTGAGAGACGTACTAATTCCTATCTAGGAGAGGATAAACTGCTGTCAGTGTGTTATCTTGGCTACCACAACATATCTCTTGCTTTACTCTTTAAGATCACAGATAGCTTTTCAATAAGATACCAAATTCACTGAAATTTTGGCAAGTAAGTTCTGAAAAGATCAATCAGTTACTCTGTTGTTACTCATAAAGAAGCAAAATGGAGCGCAAACTATAGGATCTAGGATACCGTTTTCAAACTCGGCACATTTCGCAAGATTTCATTATTGGTACTGTACAGTTTTAATTTTGGGTTGTGCTGCACAAAACAAAAGTTGTATTAAATAGCACACTTTTTACAAATAATCGGTCTTTCAGTGATAAACACACTTTCATATTTTATAATACAGAACAGGGTGTACAATTTCAAATCAACAATACCACACTCTTTACATTCATGTGGTCTTTCTTGCAAACACACTTCTGATTATCATCGTTAGAGATTATAGACAAGGACTAGTTTTGTAACTACTATTATCCGTTTTTAATCCTATTATTATTTAATTTAATTTTAATTTTTTTTATTTATTTATTTATTTCAAGAGCCAGCTCATACACCAAAAATGTACAGAAAAAAGGTGGGACACAAACTATAAACAAACTAATTCATGATGGAAATTAATTATCAGACAGAGAAAACTTTAAAAGCAATCAGAAAACAGTCTTGTCTATAATCTCTAACCATGATAATCAGAAGTGTTTTTGCCAGAAGTGTGTTATTATATTATTAGTATCACCTGGCCAACACTACCATCAACTTGGTTATTATTGTTAAAAGCTTAAGAACTTTGCATCACCTTCAGAATCAAAGTAAAATGAGCATTATTATTAAGAACTAAATAGATAATCGATGGGTATCATGGGATTAATTAATTTAGCCAAATCCTTCAAGCCAGCTCAACCATTAGCCAACTAGAATTACAGCATGTCAGTAAGGAGGAATGGAACATTGAACAGGATCCAAAGAGATTTCAACAGACAGGAAGTGGTTGTGGACCAGTGCACTGAGAATCATCTTAAGATCCCTTCTTCACAAAAGTGTTAACTTACAAATATTATTGTCATTATTAAGATCAACTAAAACAGGATGATCAGAGTGGCTTAGGATTTCCATCAACTTCATATTATTGCATTGATAGCCAGCAATAGCATCAACTGGGTTATTATAGACTTCCTACTACACACTTTGCAGACAAATGGCTTTTCAGTCAAATGTGTCTTCTTAAACCAATCCATATGCTACTTATTAGACACAATTTACTCTCCACACTCTTTGTATTCCTGTGGTCTTTCTCGCAAACACACTTCTGCTTATCATCCTTAGAGATTATAGACATGGAATAATTATGGTCCATTTGCCTTCAAATGCACCTTTATTGTAGCTACTATAATTCCATTTTAATACTAATATTATTTATTGTCATAGTTATTGTTATTATTATTATTATCCACTCATTACTTGCATCAGCTTGACTATTGTGAAAAGCTTACAATTTTTTTCATCGTCTTTACGATTAAACTTAAATGAGTTTTATTTATTATCAAGAACTAAATAAAGAATTGATGGTTCTCAAGGAATTTAACCAATTTAGCCAAAACCTTTTCAGGTTGATCAGTGACAAACTCACCTTACTGTTTTATAATACCACATACTGTAAACAAATTCAAAAGTACCACACTCTTTACATTCATGTGGTCTTTCTGGCAAACACACTTCTGATTATCATGGTTAGAGATTATAGACAAGGAGTTATAATGGTTCATCTGCCTTGAGATGCACCTTAGTGTAGCTACTATTATTCCATTTTAATGAAAAGCACACTTTTTACAAATAATCAGTCTTTCAGTGATATAAAATTCATATTTTATAATACAGAACAGGGTGTACAATTTCAAATCAACAATACCACACTCTTTACACTCATGTGGTCTTTCTGGCAAACACACTTCTGATTATCATCGTTAGAGATTATAGACAAAGGACTAGTTATGGTCCATTTGCCTAGAAAGGCACCATTTTAAACTATTATAGCCGTTTGTAATCCTATTATTATTATTATTATTATTATTATTATCATTATTATTATTATTTTTACAAGTTTAGGGGCTGTAAGTATTGTATAGAAATCTAATAACAGTTCATTGAAGCTGTGTAGGAATTCTGAAAAAGAAGTGTTGTATATTTTAATTTTGTCAATAGGGCCCGTGCAGCGCAGAATTATGCATTATACTGTACGGAGAGAGGGGGATATCATTAAGCCAAGGGGTAATTAAATGCTTGTCGGAAAAGTGACACTAAGCAGTTTACGCGATACCAGCAGGCCTAGACTTTTAACTTTTGTGCGAACTTTACGGATACACGTTCAATCGGTTCAATTTAATTTTGTTTTTAGTTTTCTTCCATCAAAAGTCACGACTATGAAAAAGATTTCCGATATAAATTAACAATCTCTCTCTCTCTCTCTGCAGTGCTATGCTGCGACCACCGAACGAATATTCCCCACCCCCACCCCAACTCTAACATAACGTATCCTGTACTAATTCTTTCATAAACGTATCAATGTACCAATGTACAATGGATTCATTCTGTTGTATAATTTAAAACTTATTCAGACTTACTTCGTAAGCGTCATATTGGCATTGCAGAATAAACATTTTTCTGCATTTCGCATGTTTCGCCCTGGCAGTGTAATCTGGCAGAGACCCTGCGATTCGCGTTCTTCTCTGTCGGAACACGCGCGCGCCCTTCAGAGACGCGACGCGAATCCCAGAGCATGCGCTATTGGGAGTGCGTGGCGTGACATTAGAACGTCTCCGATCTCGCGCTATCGTGTCGTTGGAATGTTGACAGAAACTGGAATTACTGCAGAGAATACTTTTCAGGATATCACATGTGAGTGTCTAAGGTACCAAGAAGGACGTTTAGGAAATCCTTTCAGAAAGTTCACGCCGCCGCCTGTAGCCATTTTGTGGAGTATAAGCTTATAAGCTTACGTAACTCAGCACTGCAGCGTATACAGTATTTCTACGGACGGTACTGTACATATTGCCGGAAGATATGCGATAGAATTTTGGCGTTTCACGTCTTCAATCATTCAGATGGAAATGCCGCCCTTCTCCAAACTTTGAAAAAAAACAGGGTGAAAGACTTTGGAATGCTACACTACAGTTTTCGAGAACTCATGGACCGTGGTTTTATTCAACAATCGAGAGGGCTAGGGTGAGTCGAACTTTTCCTATGTCCATGTAGCACTTGTGCAAAAATATGCGAATCCACAGGCCTTTGGCGAATCAATAATGCGTTTTTCACCAAGCTGAAAGGTTGAAAGATGCGTCCGTCACTTTGGGACGAGCTAGATAAATGCAGTCAAACCAGGCTGGGCACAAAAATTTGCCATAATATGACTTTGTTCTGGAAATTACGAAGACAACCGGCCGTGCGGTGGAACTTTGCAACAAAGTTTCAATATCTGTACTGGCATACTTGAATGACAGACACAGGAAACGATGGCTAATAAAATCGCATTCTCGTAGCATTTTGATAATAAAAGTATCAATCACAATGACACAGAAATTATGCCTCCTCCTGACAGAAGGGCCATGGCCTATTTGTAGCCCTGCTACACTATGTCTTAGTGCTGAAAAGGCCATGTTGTTGTCAGGTTGTCATGGCGACTTTTAAAATTCGCATACAACTCTGAGGGTTGAACGGGTTGCTAATGGTTCACAAAACTTTGGAGTCCCACTGTCGTCCATTATACCTGTTTCCTTGGGTATCAAAGGTGTGCAAGTATACACATCAAAAGACTAGAAAATTCACTTCATAGACAGAATCTTGAAAATAGCCTTTTTTTGTCTGGTTAACGAAAAAAATACCCCTGATCTAAAATATGCATGGGCTACAATCCACTGTCACTGGGCTACCAACTTCAGAAAATGGTAGCTCAAGTGGACTACCAGGGAAAAAAGTTAATTTCGAGCCCTGGGCAGTATTAAACATGAAACATTTAACTTGTAATATTTCCCCCTTGTCTTGGCCTGCTGGGTTTAAAAAAATGTTTAAAGGTATACAGGCACCATGTTCAAATTTAGCCGTTGCTACCATGGAAGGGGAGATCTAGCTAATCATAAAGTTTATGGCCAGGCCAGGTCACACAAAAAATAATGCACCACTACATGGTCATAATTTTACTTTAGTTAAACAATCAGAAATAATTTGTCTTCATTATTCTTCCTGGAATGAGGCAAAGAAATCAAAATAAATTATTATAACATGAATATTAATACGTTGTTCATTATAATATATAAAATAAATAAGCACCAGTGAATTATGTTTTAATAAAAAAACTGTGCGCTACTGTAACTACCTGTGATAAATAATGGTACACTGGTTGATAAGGGGAATTGGGTTCATAAATTAATTGAGATACTAGTAGAATTAATTTTAAGCACATAAAATTAATTTGAAGGCATAAATAATTCGATGTATAATGAGTTAGTACTGTACTATATAACACTTAGCCTATTTGGGATGACTGCATTAAACAAAATAAAAAATACTTCAAAAATTATTTCTGGTCTATATAAAATTAATTCTTACACACTAAAATTAACGGAAAATATAATTTTGACCAGAATGGCCCCAATATACATTATGTTTACTATTCATCCTAGAATGAAGGCAAGAAATTACAATTATTATTATTACAGAACAAATTTCTTAGTTGTTACTTAGAAATCCATTAAATAAATAAAAAACAGTGAATTATGTTTTAGCATAGATCCTCTCGAGGGTCTATGGTTTTAAAAAAAACTGTGGTTCCAAAATGGTTACCAAGGCAACATAAAACAAAAATGAACATGGAGTTCATGCTGTGATAAATACACTAAGGAGAGCATTTGCATAGTAACTGGGATTACTTTTAATGGAATTTGGAAAAAAAATTTGAAATTTTAAAATGCAAATAGGTTACTATGGAAACACAGGGCAGTAAAATTGATATCATATTTTGTCTTTCTAACCCAAAATAACCCTTTGGTATAATATTTCTGTTGATCACTGGATCTTTACACTGGATATTTGGCCTTTCTAACCCAAAATATCCCTTTGATATAACACATTCTGTTGATTACTGGATTTTAGGTGGAATCTTTATAAAACTGAATGGTTGCCATGGAAACATCTCACATTAAAATGAGTGTAATTCTTTTGGTGTGCAAACCAGAAAAACCCTTATGATCAAATTTTTACATCAATCAATCGTTCTTTAATAGGAATTAGGGAAAAAGTAACATTTTCAATCCCAAAATAGTTACCATGGCAACTCGAAACATTAAAATAATTCTGGTTTTTGTGTTCTCTGACCCGAACTCCCCACTAGATAATTTTCATATAAAATCAAAGTAACTTTTCATGGGATATTAGAAAACTGAAATTTTCAACCCCTAAAATGGTTACCATGGAAACATGGGGCAGTGAAATCGATTTCATATTTGGTCTTTTCGACCCAAATACCCTTGTGGTGAAAATTTCACGGAAATTGAACCTATTATTATTCGCGTTATTATTTCTATATAATACTTATTTTTATTAGTATCATCTGACCAACACTTCCATCAACTTGGTTATTATTGTTAAAAGCTTAAGAAATTTGCATCACTTTCGGAATTGAAGTAACATGAGCATTATTATTAAGAACTAAACAGAAAATGGATGGGCATCAAGGAATTAATTAATTTAGCCAAATCCTTCAAGGCAGCTCAACCAATAATTAGCCAACTAGAATTACAATATGTCAGTAAGAACACTACTCGAGCCACTTTGACCAGAATTTCTCATTCCACAACATCAAACTAAGCTATTAGCAACTTGCCCGGACAGCTCATAACTAGCATAACTGGCCCCTTTTTTCTGTGCATTGTATTGTGCTAGCTTTGTTCTGCTTTGTATCTGTTTGTATGTTCATCTGAGGGCCCTGTGGAAGATAAGCATCTTTACTGAAGCTTACCAGGCCACCCTCGTTAAACAAGGTTTAATAAAATAAAATAAAATTAGAGCAATGAGGATTTGCCTGGGAAAAAAATTTCAGGCATTTGCAAGAGGTAAATTTAAAATACCTGGAAAATATCTCATTGAGCTACCTGCAGTTGAAAACTATGTGAAATGAGACTAAATTATACCTGGTGAGAAGCATATTACAGCACTTGTCTTTTTAGTGTGGAGTTTCAGGGTTTGGCACACACGGGTTTCTTGACTGTAACGTACAAGTTGTTGTACTCCGACACATAACATCAAAGGATGCGTCGATTGCCGCACGTTCTCTTTATCATGCAGAATGTTACGGAGCTATAACACTGTAGCAGAACTTTTACCTAAGAGTGACAGTAATCTTTCCCGATACAGGCGTATGATTGGTTCAAACCTTTTCAGTCTCGGTCAAACACACCGGAAGACTATTCCATTTAGGCCTAACATCAAGGGATGTGATTTGCACTAAAGGGCGTGATTTTTACCGGGAATATTAAAATAAATGCAAAAATTGAAACTATTTGTTATGAAATTGACTAAACATTTATTTGTATTGTACCCTGAAGGGTAACACTCACTCAGTGTAGCCAGGTTTGACTTCCATAACGGAAACCACCTGTGTATTCAGTGTTCATCAAAACTTGCACATAAAAACTTGTTTCCGCCAACTTTGCTTTCTGAGAGCAGCGGCGCAGATAGGCAGGCACAGATTGAACTCATTGCAATAAACAAGCATGAGTCTAGTACCAAGTCCAAGTCCAATACAGGGGAAAACGCAGACAATTTTACACAACCCTTTGGGCTCGTACCACGAGTCCTAATTACAGACGTTTGCATGGATGTGGCTAAGAAGTTTGTGCACTGGCATCTCTGCTACACGAATAAAGTGCGCCATGTACCGGAGTTCAAATCCAAACCGTGTGGGTAAATTTGACATATGTGTTTTGGTTATTTTTCATTGGGGGGGGGGTCATCCAATTTTTTCGTCTGACAAAGGGGGGGGGGTCATCTTTTTTAACGAAAAATGCAGGGGGTCTATATTTTTTTGGACACCGGCGACAAGATTTTGCCAGCCCCCAAGGCCGTAAAAACTGAACGGTCCCTAACGGAGGGCTTCTCAGATTTGATGGCTTCTATGAACTCAACTTCAACGTCCAGTAACACTCTTTGTCGACCACGGCGATAATTTCTAGGGGATTTACTGAACCGGTCGTGCAAAATGTACCCAAATCTTCTTTTAATACGGTCGTTGCTGCCAATCGCAATTTCTTCGATCCACGAGGTACAAAACCAGTCGCCTGATCACCACCTATCTCCTCTATTTCGTGAACTACTTATTGCCGGAGATCACTGCTGGTTGCCTTTCCACGGGTGTAGGTTCTTCCCCGTGTATTTTGCATTATTTCGATAGATTACTCCAAGGCGATAGCTATACGAAGATACGACGATCAACGTGGGTCCTTTTCTGTTCAGACCAACAGTTGTGACCGTTAAAACAACTCGCTTAAATTTGCATGCAACAACACTGCACTGTGCGGCATTCTCAGACAGAAATGAAAACGTGTCGTCTGTCTTGGATAAAATGTTGCATTTCCGTCTGGTATTTCTTTGTGTCGAACTGTAAACCTTGGCTGTGCCAAACAAAAAATCCGTGTGTGCCAAACCCTGAAACTCCACACTAAAATGACAAGCGCTTTAATTTTGATTGTTTCTTATAGCGGAAGACACATTTCCATGAAAAGCCATTTGTCTTCAAAGCGTGCAGTGGGGATACAATATACCAGTTCATGCAAATTTTAAAAACCCTTCCATTGAAATGTGTCTTCATAAAGCCATCCACATGCTTCTAATGAGAGACAATTGTCTCCATTCAGACACTTCCACTGAAGGTACTGCTATAAACTTTTCTCACTATTTAGTAGTTTTATTTAAGTATAAACTCATTTTCTTTCATACTTTGGGTTGCATTAGAAAACCAGCAACAGCTAAATATTAAACTATCAAAACATATATATAGCTTCATCATCTTAGAATCCACGCCCTACCAGCTCTGCCCGTCAGACATACATGTAAGTTAATTGTAGGAGTTTCAGCACACACGGACCCCCTTTTTCATTTCTGTTCCTTTGCCTGCAGTAGTGGTGTTAAGACCTATAAGACTTGACACACGATTACGTATTTGAGGGCCTACTACACTTGTGAGAACGTTATGTTCATGGTGCTTAATTAATGCCTTAATGGCAGCTTCATTTGACAATATATTTTAATTCATAATTCTGTTTCAAATACAAGGACTTCAGAGGGTACAAGAACTTAAAAGGGAAGCAACAAAGACATAACATCACATTTTCCAGTATTCTGTAGATTTATAGAGGACACACTTGATGTACAGAATCACATACAAGAAAAGAGATGTCAAAAGGCATATCATCCATAGTGTCCTGGTTGTGGGGATGGCACACTACAAAGGCAATCTTATTTATTATCTGGAACACTTTACATCACGTCTTGGTCTTTTTGCCAGAGGTTACCGTATCATTTTTTCACACATTTGACTTTGTTGTGCGTAACTGTCTTTTGTGTATGTATTTGTAACAACTGACCGTGTATTAACAAATTTTGACCTTTTATTATTGGATTCTGGATGGGTGTGATTGTGCCTTATCATACAGATATGGAAGATAGTATTTTTACCAAACTAAAATATGTCAATTATGGTTGAGCCTGGCCTTGAGCTAGAGAGCATGGATGTCAGCATTGTCGAATATAAAGCAGTCTTTACAACTTTAAGAAACATAGGTAATCACAAACACAACTGCAGCTTTTGCAGACAAGGCTATGGAACACTGCTAATCAAAAGATTTAATAGTCCCTATGAATTCTATTATGCTACAATGGTTTTTGCAAATTTTGAAAACGAGATATCGGTTTCTGTGAAGACAATGGATGTTGATCTACTCGGACAACAGACAGGGACAAACAATCCACCATTGACATTGACATTAGCTCACGTGTGTGAACACTGTAAATTAAACCTTATTACTCAAAGACGGTTGGACTGTATGTAAATTACAAATGGGCAGTTCAGGTATTTGGAACAAACTGCCTAAGACACAATAGCACTGCCAAAGGAGTCATGTACTGATCCAACAGTGAAGTCAGATCCCGTGAGGAGTACGGTGCCCAGAGTAACAGACCCCTTCGCAGTTACCATGCAAAACTTGCCCAATAATCGTACAAGGAACCGACAAAAAATTCGAAACCTTGACGAGGAAAGTCTGAAGGAAACATCGAAAGCGAATGCCACTCGTCTCAAGGCGGGGCCAACACTCGGAAACAGGCGATTGCAACAACACACGAGTCAGCTGACGTTAAAAAACTTAAAAAGTTCGCCACGAGCTTCTCGTTCGGGTTTTCTTACTACCGAGGTTCGGCCTGCCTCCTCACACTACGATCCGGGAACTTCGATCGACTGTCAAAGCACGGACCGTGGTCAAAGCTACGCCGCAAGCACCTAGCTGTGCTGTACCTTGCTTGACCAGTAAATGACCTCCGAGAGGCTAACCATCTTTTCCCGACGTCTGCCTTTGCACATGTTGACAGATACATGTACGCAGAAAGCTTCTTCGGCTTGGGTCTAGTACGGCGCTGTATCGTATATGGCGATTAGGGTACGCTTGGGTACGCACAACACCATACCAAATGTATCATTCCGCTAAACCAAGTTATTCGGGAAATCATTGGACATTACCAAGACAGATGGGGTTAAAATACATTTATTAATGTAATAGTCATCTTTTAATTAATTAGAGGATCTTATTTACTCAAGCTTTCCCTAGATTCCACCTAGACAGATCAGATTATTTATTGACGCGGAATGACATTGCAGGCACTTCGGCACTTCGCAGGAGGGTGAGCAGTCACATGACATAGCAATGCATATTGTTCCAGTATTTGGTACCCATAATGCAATTGGGGTCTCTCTACCATGTATACCACGACCAAGTATAAAGTGCCCAAACATAAGGGACCGTCTCAGATTGTCGCAGAAGTTCAAGAAACGAAATTTCTTCGTTTAGATCAAAACCCCCTCCCCCTAAACGAAACTTCAAAAGTGTGAAATGTTCATGTCTGCCTCAGAGTACAATGTTGCATTTTGCTATAGCTACTAAAGACGTATTCCCCTTGCCACATTACAATTAAAGTAAACGATCAGATTTGAGTACTAACAGGGCATTTTACCGCATAAAAGTTTCATTTTATTTTACTTTCCCTTTTTGCATCTCTTGTGCTGTTGTTTGTCTTTGTGAACACGCAATTTGTACTTGGTAGGGGCGGTAAATAAGCGAAAATATTTGACAAGGGGGCCCAGGCATGTTCAATCATATTAAAACGACTATGACCAGGTGCATAACAAGTGAGAATAAAGACATCTAGTAGTTAGAGCAGACGCTTATAAATAGCACATTTTAAAAAAATGATACTTTTTGTCTTTGTATAATTTGATGAATGAAATTTTTAGGATACAATGTTCCTATCGGTAAATGTGTTTGGGGCACAAACGAGATGGAAACAGTTACAAATTTGTTGGCACGAGTGTGCAGTTTTTCTTTAATTTAAAATAAACACACGAAAACTTGTGATCACAAAATAAAAGTGCGAAAGTGAAGTTCACTAATTGAATGGAGGTCAACCCCCTCCCCCCTAAACGAATAAATTTCGCTTTTTGAACTTCTGCGACAATCTGAGACGGTCCCTAACAGCGTCACTGTTTCTTTCGCACAGTAACTCTACCGTGGACGAATTTAAAACGACAATCGCCGCGCTGTGTTAAAAAAATCGCCGCGCTGTTTTCTAGCAGGAAAACTAGAATATTATGTTTGGATCGTTGTGTGTATATTTGTTTCTTGCCTTGTTCCAAATGCCGTGGACTTTGGCCTGTATCAGTATATCACTAATGTTTGGATTCTTTTGTAAGCTTTTGTATGCGATGATCGGTTGTTGTGGAAATATTTCATTCAGGCTTAGTGTTTCGTCCTTGTCTATGTGTTCCCAGTTTTCGCACATTGCTGCTTTTTATAGCTTGTGTTCTTAAATATATTATTGCTATAGTTTTCGTTGTGAAGACTAGTGTTTTCTTTGTTTCTTCGTTTGTTCGCTTGTGTTCTAGTTGCGTAATTCATGCGGCGAACTGTGCTTGCGATGTGACTGGACATTTTCTGTTTTAGCCACGTTCGACTAATCTTGCATTAAGTGTATTGACCTTTGAAACAAAGTCATTTTTTGTGTTGCAAGTTCTGATGTATCTTTAGTGTTTCGCCTTTGATCAGGCTTTTAAAGCGTAGATATTACAGTGCATTTCACCTAGGTACCGCAACTCAGCGTACGAGACGGATACAATCCACGTACAGAACACACGATTAGCTTGGGTATCACGGACACATTTCAAAGTCACCGACTCCTCGATTTATTACAGTAAACCAGCATGGGACAGCCGCTCTGTCTAGACTGAGAGATACACTTGATCTACAATGTATGGCTTTTTAGTTATTTTCTGTTGAGAATACCTTCACCTCTTGAACTCTTAGCTGAAATTGTACAAGAAAAAGTTACATTGTAGATCAAGTCTGGTCAACTGTTTATCTCTCAGTCTAGACACGGCTGCCTGCCCCATGCTGGTTTACTGTAATAAATTGACGAGTCGGTGGCTTCGAAATGTGTCCGTGATAACCAAGCTAATTGTGTGTTTCGTACGTGGATTGTGTCCGTCTCATACGCTGAGTTGCGGTACCTAGGTGAAACGCACTGTAGGTGGCCTAATGTTTTATGTAGGAATTCAAATCTGTCGATTTGTGTTTTTAGTTGTATGTGCAGTCCATCGAGACATGTGTTTGAATTTGTCTTTTTTGGTCAATTTGTGTCGCAAAAATTTTTGGTCTTTGGGAAGACCGTGACCGGCACGATTTACCCACATGCTGAACACCAGTCCTGTCACTTCAAAATTAAGCTCTACTATACCATAGTATATGCCATGATGGATTATAGATTGAAAATACCGGAGAAGGCAGTGGCCACCTGACAGCATTGTAAAAGACAATCCCCTAGTGCCATGTGCATCAAGCACAGACATTCATGTATCTCTGGATTTATCACTAAAGGTTGTGTAACTTTGTAATAAAGTCAGTGATGTGCATGTGGAAAGGTATACATACTTTCACACAATTAAGTGATTAAATGTTAAAGGCCAGTAACTGCAACATTTTCTGATTTAATTCATTATTTTTGTCCACAATATTTTGTTTTTCAATGGACACACCAAGAATTACATATTCATTTTTGCATTTATTGCATTTACTGATGCAATTCAGTTATGTATTTATGTAATTTTCCCACTTTGTACCAAGAGTACTGTACCTTACAACACTCTCTGTACTTATAAAATGCTAACTGTTAAACAGAAGAGAGAAATTTGAAACAGTGCGGAGAATTGTCTCTTAGCTGAGAAATTTTAAAGTGCGGAGAAATTTCAAACAGTACTAGAGAGAAGTTTCAAACAGCGTGTAGATTTTTAAACAGTGCCGATATTTTACACAGCGCGGACATTTTTGCACAGCGCGGCGATTTTTACACAGCGCGGACATTTTTTACCACAGCGCGGCGATTTTTACACAGCGCGGACAATTTTTTACCACAGCGCGGCGATTTTTTTAACACAGCGCGGTGATTGTCGTTTTCGTCCACGGTACAGTAACGGTATAGTAATAGTACGCCTAGAAATTGAAAGACTGGAACTGTACTACTACTAGAGTCTTTCCGTACGCAAACTTTAAAATACTAGTATGTCCTTTGGTAAACAAGCACAGAAAATCGGTAAAAATATATACTTTATCACTATCCTGTTTTGCATAATGCGGATTTTAAATTGTTGATTTTCGCATCCTGACCGTTTACTTTCGTCTTGCATGTCACAAGAACAGCACTTCAAGGCCACATCCGCGTAAGATCAGGAACTGGGAATGACGAAATACAAGGCTTTACAACTATTTTAATGTTATTTTTGAATTTATTTGCGAATTGGACACCCGAGTGTGAAATATGATGACAAATCTTTGGTGTCATGTCGACGACATGTTCTGTTATCGACCTACTTTGTATTGAATGCAAACAGAAACAAATGAACCTACACAGTTAGTCACAAGAATGACTGAATTATTTTAAAACATGTTAGTGCTGTAGCCGTTGTAAGGTAAACAACAACATTATCATCATCACCATCATCATCATTATCATCATCATCGTCGTCGTCGTCATCGTCATCATCATCATGTTTGTTATTGAAGTGACACAAGACATTTCACTCGGTGCTCCATTTTTTGCTCATGTGTTCACACACGTGAGCATATGTCGCAGCGATGTGTCTGTCTGTCTGTCTGTCTGTCTGTCTGTCTGTCTGTCTGTCTGTCTGTCTGTCTGTCTGCCTGCCTGTTGGTCCGATATCTCAAAAACGACTGATCAGATCAGAATCAAATCTGGTTCATAGATTGAGTTTGCAAATGGCAAGAAACAATTAGTTTTTGGTGGGTCTCGCTTGCATACTTTTTGCTCATTTGCATAATTAATGATTTTAGAAAAAACGTATACATTAAAAACGACTGCACACAATTTGATGAGATTTGCTACAAATGTTGATCACACCAAGATATATCAGCAGTGGGAAGCATTAAGGGGTGACATGAAAGATAGTTGCTAATTTGCATATTTAATGAACTTTCCTAATCAGGGATATATATCTTATTTGACTGGATCAAAATTGACCAAACTTGGTATGTATATTGAAGATACTATGATTTAACATTATTGAAAGTCGTTAAGCATTTTAACTTCACCCAATTCCCAATTTGCATATTTAATGAACTTTGCTAATTAGGGATTATATTTGAATTGACTGAACCATTGTTGATGAAACTTGCTACATGTATTGAAGCTACTATGATACAACATTCTTGAAAGTCATTAAGCAGTTTTACTTCAGCCAATTCCGAATTTGCATATTTAATGAACTTTCCTAATTAGGGATATATATCTGAATTAACTTGATTTTAATTATTGAAACTTGCTATATACATCAAAGATACTGTGATATAACATTATTGAAAGTCAAAAGACATTTTTACTTCAGCCAATTCCTAATTTGCATATTAAAGGAATTTTCATAATTAGGGATATATATCTGAATTGACAAGATCAAAATTGATGAAACTTGCTATGTATATTAAAGACACTATAATACAATATTATTGAAAGTCATTAAGCATTTTCTCTTCAGCCAATTCCTAATTTGCATATTTAATGAACTTTCCTAATTAGGGATATATATCTGAATTTACTTGACCAAAGTTGACAAAACTTGCTACATATATTGAAGACACTATGATACAACAATATTAAAAATTGTTAAGCAATTTTACTTCAGCCAATTCCTAATTTACATATTTAATGAACTTTGCTAATTAGAGATATATATCTGAATTGACTGGACCAAAGTTGATGAAACTTGCTATACACATTAAAGATACTATGATACAGCATTATCTAAAGTCATTTAGCAATTTTTCTTCAGCCAATTTCTAATTTGCATTTTCGATGATCTTTCCTCTGAGATTCACTTGATCAAAGTTGGCAAAACATGCTATGTACATTGATGATTATACCAGGTTAAAACAATATCGAAAGTCATTTCACATTTTCATGTCAGCTAATTTATAATTTGCATATCTAATGAGCTTTCACAGTTCGACATATATGGCTTGAAGGACTTGGCCAAAGGTAATTACACTTGCTATATAAAGTGGTGATACAATGACAGCAGTCAAAGAACATTTCAGCTAATTACATATTTGTATACTTCATGACCTTTTAGAATTAATTGGTGGAGAATATTGTTCATTATGTCGATCATAATACTTTCAATGAAGTTGCAAACATGTGGAAAAGGTTCAAATTTACACATAACTGCAATATATAATGAAACACGTGAGCATTTTCAGTTCATATCTGGTTTTAAAAAGTGATAAAACAACTTTCCTCCATGAAGAAAGAGGCCGAAGTCATTTCAGGACAATGATAGAAACTACAATTTGCGTAATACCTGACAGAGAGAGGTTTAAGGGCAAAAGATGTGATACTTCATCTCGGTGATAATTATTTTGAAACAAGCACACAATTGTTGAAATGCAAGATGGAAACACAACTTCAAAGTCATCCTTAATCCAAACAACCATAGCTATCCAATGATCAGGGAGGATATCTGGCCATTCTCAGTAGTTTGTTTATGTATAGCCTTTTTAGCTCCCATAGCCATATGTATATATGGCAATGGAAGCTATTCTTATAGGCTAGGGAAATGTCTGTATGTATGTATGTCTGTATGTCTGTATGTCTGTACGTCTGTATGTCTGTATGTCTGTATGTCTGTATGTCTGTATGTCTGTCCGTCAACATCAAAAACTCCAAAACCGCTGTACATTTCATCTTGATATTTGGTGTGTACATGGATGATGGGCTGTAGATGAGATTTTGTTCAAATGAAGTTGTCATTGCCAAAAATATGCAAATTAAGTGAAAAAATGTAAAAACAGTCAAAATTGAAAAAACTCAATAACCACTGAGCAGATTACATGAAAAATTAGCATGTAAGTACTTTGGGCTGACATGAAATGATTGTGCACATCTTGGGTCAGTATCTTGGACTTGCTATTTTTCATGAATTTTTTTGTAATTTTCTCCCATTTTTGGTCAAAAACTCTCCTGCTCTGAAACCACAAGTCCGATTGATTTGAAACTTGGTATGGAAGTGCATAGGAGTGACCTTTCCCAAATTTGGGCAAATCGTGGTGAAATTTGCATATTTTTAGTTTATACGTCCATAGACTCCCATGTATAAGGCAGATCTCCATAGACTCCCATGTATAAGGCCACGAAAAATAAAAATTTAGTTTCTCATCGTATTCATATTGCAAAAAGGATGCAGTGACACAATTTTTAGTCCCCACAGATGAAGTCCAGTGAGCTTATAGATTGGGTCATGTCCGTCTGTTCGTCCATCCGTAGTCCATCCGTTCACGCAGATATCTCGGATATTTTGACAAAATGTCATGTGACCTTGATGACCTTTGATCTCAAATATACATTTGTCCATAACTCAGTAACCACAAGTGCTAAAGCCTTCATGTATGGTATGATGGGACACCTTATGACGCAACATATTGTACCTCATTAATTATGTGCATATCTAATTTTGAGCGAGCCAATAGAGCTAGAGGTCTGATTTTTGGTATATAGGGATAACTTAGCAAAACAATTTTTTTGACAAAATGTCACGTGACCTCGGTGACCTTTGACCTCAAATATACATATTTGTCCATAACTCAGTAACCACAAGTGCTACAGCCTTCATGTATGGTATGATGGGACACCTTATGACGCCACATATTGTACCTCATTAATTATGCACATATCTAATTTTGAGCGAGCCAATAGAGCTAGAGGTCTGATTTTTGGTATATAGGGATAACTTAGCAATACAATTTTTTTGACAAAATGTCACGTGACCTGGATGACCTTTGACCTCAAATATACATATTTGTCCATAACTCAGTAACCACAAGTGCTACACCCTTCATGTATGGTATGATGGGACAGCTTATGACGCCACATATTGTACCTCATTAATTATGCACATATCTAATTTTGAGCGAGCCAATAGAGCTAGAGGTCTGATTTTTGGTATATAGGGATAACTTAGCAAAACATTTTTTTTGACAAAATGTCACGTGACCTCGGTGACCTTTGACCTCAAATATACATATTTTTTCCATAACTCGGTAACCACAAGTGCTACACCCTTCATGTTTGGTATGATTGGACACCTTATGACGCCACATACTGTACCTTAATAATTATGCGCATATCTAATTCTGAGCGAGCCAATAGAGCTGGATGTCTGATTTTTGGTATATAGGGATAACTATAGGAGAGAAATTTTTTGACCAAATGTCATGTGACTTCGATGACCTTTTACCTAAAATATATGTTTATGTCAATAAATAAGTGTTATGTCCTTTGTATTTAGTAGGATGGGAGACCTTATGACAACACACGCTTTACCTCATTAATTATGTACACATCTAATTCTGGGCAAGCGAATAGAGCTAGAGATCTGATTTTTTGGCATATAGGGATTAATTAGCAATATAATTTTTTTTTCAAAATGTCATGTGACCTCGATGACCTTTGACCTTGATTATACATATATATGCATATTTCAGTAACCACAAGTTCTATACCCTCCAATTTTGATAGGATATTAGACCCTAAGATGTCACATCTTGTACCTCATTTATAATGCGCATATGTATTTCTTGGCTGGCCAATACTGCTAGAGGTCTGATCTTTTTTTCCCGATTTAGAACCATAACTTAGACATGCCACATGTGTTTCAAATTGGGAACATCGACATAGACCTATATGCCCATAGATCTCAACATATCACTCCAGTGATACTTCTTAATGACCATATTTTCCTGCCCCATCAAGACTAATACTCCTATTACAAGTGGGGACTATGTCATTGTAAATGACTTGTTGAATAATGGTTGTATCACAGTATTCGATATATCTCATTCTGTATTTTTTCCATTTTATATTCTGAATAATTACATTAAACATATTTCACTGTCTCCAGTACATTTCATTTAAGTATTTTCACTTCATGCACTTTATCCCTTTCACACATGTTCAAATATCTGACCAGAGAACAAACACTAAATAGTCCAGGATGGGAGCTACAGTGTCATTGACGCTATTTTTATTTTATCTTATTTACTGTGGTCATATGCTCAGCACCTCGATCGAGATGTTAGGTTGAGTGGACGGAAGTGTCGACTAGCCGTTTACTGTCGCGGTGGGTGTTATCAGTATATTAGTAGATCAGCTGTGGTGCACAGACCCGCAGATGGATGGCTCCGTTCAGAAATTTGTCGAGACGTATAAGATATGGCAGATATGGATAAATAGTTTCCAAATACGACATATCTGTTACTAAAATGATATTTGGCAGCGTGACTAATAAAGTGATTAAGTAACTTCACTGGATTACTAGTGATTTTTACACTTTTGGGCCATTCTAGACTGGTACAGCATGCTAGTAACTGGTACCACCATTTTTAACGTAATAGTTATATCGTAGTTCCTTGTAGATATTTGTTTTTATGACACCTGGTAATTTTATTACCTTGTATGATTGGATTATTGGATTTGTTTTAACGTCATTTTTTATGTATTTAGCAAACAGGTAACAGTGACGTAACTTAGAGACAGTTTTGATAGCATTGTTGAAAGTCAAAGAATAAGTCAGTTTGAGCTTGCTATAACCATTGTCCTGTTATGAGTCCAAGTGTTTCTGCTCAATGATTGGTCTGGACTCGAGCGTGCAACCCATGCCGCTTTGTGAGGCTTCCAGCATGTGCTGTGCTAAGGTTGCGGTCATAAAAACGGTGAGGGGGGAGCTGGAGGAATTCAGGGGATTCGAAACGTTTTGGGAGTAGAGGAGGAACTTGAAAGTTTTGCTCTGCTTATAAGGGGGGACCTGAACTCTTTTGGTTCCATTTTACTTTTCACATTTTTCTATTCCAAGGCTTGGCAGGTAATTCAAAGAAAAACAAATATCATTTTAATGTCATCCAATTATTTTCATTTCATGACTTTTAACTAGAAAAATCTAAACATTTATGATTTTGTAAACAAAAGATGGGCATAGTAACGAGGCAGAAGCCGCAACTGTTTATACTTTTTTCAATATTTACATGCAACATATCTAATACAGTTTGTTGCTGTCTCTCTACAATATAGCCTGTAAATATAGATACTGGATGATAATTGAATCAGAGTCAAGACTGAAAGTCATTTAATTGCCAATGACACAATGCACGGTACACATACATAGGCTGTGTTGACAAGCCACATACTTGAGAGTCCAACATGCTGTAGGGAGTAGAAAAAGAACGCAGTTTTATAAACTGAACAAAAATATAGTCAAAATTATCAAACTTAATACAGCTACTGCCATGCTACTGCAGCGTCACTGTCACCACATACTGGCAGTGACAGAGATAGCTCTGACTCTCATGTAGTTCAAGAAGAGATTTGGTCAAACAACAGTGAAATATAATTGTAGACAAGATCAGGCCATGCAGATAGGAATAGATGAAAGACCAGGAGACTTGAAAGTAATCAGGGATTTTTGGATTCGGACATATGAAAACAATCAAATAGTTAAGAAAAACGATGAGGTCACCATGCTTGATTTTCTAAATTTACACATTCTTATGGTACAAGAAGTAAACATTGAACAGCAAACACCAATTGAAACAAGCGACCTAGCGGCCGATATAGCTTGTTGTGTTATATAGAGAATAACTATATTTGACATATGTGTTGATGAAGAAGGTGGCAATCTTTGATAGCTCATTTCGATGACTTAACAAAAATGGCAAAAAATAGCTGCAAATCATAATTTGAACATATCACATTAAGATCATCCCTGAGAAAATGTCAACCAAAGCTATCAGACAAGTAGTTTTTGAGAATCAAATATGTTTACAAAAAAAGGCAAAAATTGCCAAAAACAAAGAGACTTCTTCATAATTTCAATATATCATATAAAATAACCTCTTGGAACCTGTATAGCAATTATCAAAGCTATCGGACTAACAGTTTTTAACTTACAAATTGTTTGACCAAAAATGGCAAAAAATGTCCCCCAAAACACAAAATTGCATATTTCATTATAATTTCAATATATCACATTATGTTCATCTGTAGGAACCTGTATACCAAACTTCAAAGCTACCAGATCAGCAGTTTTTGAAAAATACATTTTTTTTACCAAAATGGTAATAATTGCCCAAAAATTCAAAATTGCAGATTTCATCATAATTTCAATATATCACATGATGTTCATCTGTGGGCACCTGCATACCAAATATCAAAGCTAACAGATCGGCACTTTTTGAGAAACACATTTATTGACCAAAATGGCAATAATTGGCCCAAAATTTCAAACCGTTGATTTCATCACAATTGTAATATATCACATTTTGCTTATCCCTATGATCCTGTATACCAATATCAAAGCTGATAGTTTTATTGAAACAATTTTTTTTACCAAAAATGACAAAAATTGCCTTAAAATACAAATATAAAAATTTCACCTCGATTTGAATCTAAATGAAGTCACCTAAGTACACTGCATATCAAATTTCAAAGCAATCGGACATGCGGTTTCAGAGAAAAAGATTTTTACAAAAAACGGCATAAAATGCCCTAAAAATTTAATTATGCAAATTTCATCACAATTTGAACAAGCTTAAGTGTGGTCACCTCAAGTGAACTGCATATCAAATTTCAAAGCAATCGGACTTGCAGTTTCAGAGGAGAAGTCCCTTGTTGACAGCGGAGATAATGAAAAATGTGTGACTAAACGGAATTATTAATTTTTTGCCAAATTTACCATTATTAAACCAAACAATGTCAGAGACTAAAAGTTTATTTGATGGAATATTTTAACATTCCAGTATTGTCAACTTTGAGTTGCATCTAAGTCCTATATGTGTCGCACTGTTGAAAAAATTCTGGTAGGTCACTGTGCTCAGTTTTTAACAATTTGGCAAAATGTAGCCAGGAATTAACAATTTGAATACTCTCTCGTCATTTTGTGTGCTCTTCAGCAGATGCCATTGACCAGGCAAGAGTTGGATTAACTCAAGTCAGCTAAGACTGATAAATCAAAAAGTCCACTAATGCGCTTAAAAATCAATCAATTTAAGAACTTGGCCTAGGAGTAATGTGGCTCTACAAACTGCTGGTAACAGGTAGTGTCGAACATCTGGGAGCAGAACTGCCCAATGCATGTTTATTTATTCTTTATATGCATCCCCAACAAATATGCAGCTATATGATAATTGGAGAGGGACTTGAACAATTTTGATCATATAGACGGGGGACTTGAAGATATTTTAGGGTATGAAGGGATCTGAAAGAAAATAAAATTTCAATCGCGATTCCTCCAGCCCCCCCCCACCCCCTCACCGTTATGTGTGAAAGCAGACTATGTGTATGCATTTTGAATTTTGTTTAGCCAAATCAAATATGTTAACACAGCTACTGATGCACATTCTGCACAAAAATGTCAAAGTATCCATCAAGAGTCGATGAACACAAACAGAATGCAACTCCTCACATAATAAATAAGCAAACGATATATGGAAACTGTTCGCTGTCACCGACGGACTGACGAGTTGAGCGTATAGTTCTCTAGAGATCTCGCAATGTTTCGTTGGAGTACGAAATCCTGATAATAAATTAAAAGCTTCGATCTGTGCATCTTCCTCTCCCGTTGATATTTAGCAAACTCTGAATATGTGTACTAACACGATGTGATCTCAAGAATACAATCTTATTAATAAGGAATAATAATCTGCACATTAAAACTTATAATTGCCATCAAAACTAATAAGTTTACAGTTTATTTCTTCAATATTTGCAGCGATAGATGACAGTTTATTTCTTCAATATTTTGCAGCGATAGATGACAAATAGTCAATAAATATCAAATTTTCTTATAACACCTAGTTCTGCTAGCAACAAACAGAGATCCGTTCAGTCTGTTCTGTAATCCGCATTTAGTCGCATTGCAATTACCAAATGACACGGACGAACAGCTGTTTATGCCCCATTTCACTTTCGTCTTTTACATGGGTTGAGAGGCAGAATCGACGCAGCCATCATAAACTTTCATGATGAAAGTGGATTGAAAGTGCCCGGATTCATTTCCTTCATGTCGATGTCTTGGAGTTCAAACATATCATTCACATCGTGATATTCAGTTATATTCAATTATATTGAAGTGATGAAAGTTTTATATTTGGTATAAAAGCATGTTAAATGACACAGCAGCGATACTATAGGCACTGAAGCCTCTAGAAGGTTTTTTACATATATACAACTGGTGGAGGGACCGTGGTTATACAATCGGTTGTTGCCTATCGTATAAAAGAGGGCGCTCTTCACCACTTGCTTTTGAAAAAAGTTATGAAGTCCGGTAGCTGTACACTGACCAAAAGTGTATTATTTACTTACGTTCGCGCACTGATCGAACACATACTGAGGTGATTGATAAACATTTGCATACATGCTATGATATTGGGAGAGGGCAGAGGGAAATTGAACACTTGTGGGGAACGGGAAGCGGCAGACCATAGACACTGGAGAGTAATAGATATCATTGAACGTATATGCTTGTGGGAGGATAATTACGACTAGCTACCTTTCGCCTTAAAATTATTAGGTGTACGTCAAGAATATGCAAATAAGCATATCAGTTTAATACATCTATTTTATAATGATTTTGTAAAATTGACAGAATTTACCAGTCGGCGACACCTAGATAATACATTGTTATAAGCAGGGGTACACTTGATCTGATAATACCGCACCCATATCTGGAGGTCAGCCATTATATTGCCATGTTGTGAAAAGCTCTCTCCTAGCTTTAAGTCTTATATCTTTGAGGTTACAACAAGGTCATCTAGGGTAGCATAAGTGCATTGTGTCAATATGTGCTTCACAAACACTGGGATTGCGATCGTTTGCCAGACTCTGGAACCTGCCTCTGTGCTTGCGCCATCAGCGACGAAGACACGACATAGGTTACAGACCGCTGTCTGCCTTGAACGAACTGCTCAGGACTGTTTGATGACATCTGAATGGGACTGTTCTTCGTGTGCTGATGAGTGTTCCTTGGGCCTTGGAATACCGACATGCTCAGTACTTCTTTTCCCTCGGTCGGTATGTTAACGCCGAAGTTAACGAGAGAAAACAGCTACGGAATCATGTCTTCAGACAAAAATGTGCACACTTCCTTCTAAATTTGGCAGTTCGGTGGCGGTCTGTTTGCCTGGGCAATGATGTCAGCTCTCGCACAGATCACTGATGTTGCGAAACATCTGTTCCAGTCTCTCACATTGACAATGCAATGGCAATGAATGGCTATATGTCATTGAGGTAACATAGTCTGCTTTTCATGATTCAAAACGATTTCATGGCATTTTTTTCTTCCTTGTTATATTTTTCAAAACCATCACATGACATGTAAGAGGCATACAAAAGTAAAGGTGTTATCCCGTAAAAGTAAGGAGTGTTATTGGGTGTATATGCAATCTGTTGATTGCAAGTACACTCATAGGTTTACGTAGAATGCCGCAAGTGTCCTTGCGTTACAGTGGACATAAACTGCAACATCAAAAATGAATGAATTTTGCTATCCAGACTATCGTAACGCATTCAGTCAAATAAGCCGTTCTTCATCTTGTCGTAAAAAATTAAATGCGTCTGCGGCTTTAGTACAGTCAAAGGAGTTCACGTATGTAACCTTGAGTCAGAAAATCATACAATAAGTGCACATTTCTCCTGATGTAACATTAAAGAGACAGTAAATCTATTTTTGATAATATTATCATAACTTCGCTTTTCAGTCCCTAGAGAAAATTATAAAAGAAATTCAGGTATCAATAATACATCGAGTTGGACAATACACATGCACACAATGTGGGCAACCTCGACCAAAGCATTCGTCATAATATAGGAGCGGGAACAGAAACTGAATTTCACAAACGCAATGAAAATATCGAATAATGCATCAAACTTTACAGCTGTGATAGTTTCGGTGAATTGCCTATGAGAAAAATTTAAATTAAATGCGCGTAATATGTCGGGTCGTTGAAAACTGACTATATAGTTAACTAATGACAAAACTCTAGTTACTTCTTACAGTTCAAAACTGTAGTTACTATATAGTTAACTTATGACAAAACTCTAGTTACTTCTTTGTGCAAGTGCAAATTTTATTGAAATTATTTATACAGGAACTCTGTATTAGCTCTACGTTGTCATAGTTAAACACATCAAGAAAAACGCAAAGACTCAACTTTACGTTTACGTGTCTCTTTACTATTACTACTACGTATACAAATATCACAATAAACACACAAACTCGCATACATAAGGCACGGAAGGTACAACAAAACTAATAAAACTGTAAAGACATATAGCTATTAACAGAGACGATCGTAACTTTTTGTGCTTGTTTCTTAACTTTATTTATGTGAACTACATTTCTTCTCTTTTATGATTATAATTCTTTCGTGACTTCTTTGTTACTGAGAAAGTTTCTTCGTCACGTATGTGTGACCAAACCAATCTGTTTGAAGAGCTCGTATTAGCCCTTCTTTTAAAAAATCGGATGGATTTTTGCCAACGTTCTTTATCTTTATATATTTTCCCGCCAAATTAATTTCATGTCACTTTTTTGTAGTCGCAGTTTTCTATAATTAGTTTACTCTGCCAAATCAAAGCTGATAGATGCGAAATGATGACCACTTAATAAATCGCAAGATTCTCTTCTGTAAGATTCCGGGGATCTAGATTATAGTCAGAAGTTGTATCAAATCAACTACATTGATTGCGACTTTAAACTCCTCGCCATTGAGTGCAGTGAACAACTTATTCCACCGAATCATCCAAGTGACAAAATGGTCGAGCTCCGACGAATTCAGGTTACCATATGATCTCTTCAACTGTTGAAGACAAAAAAAGATTATATATATAATATGATCCCGAAAGTATGATGTTCTACTACACAGTGAAGACATATTGCAGGAAACTCTTACATTATAGCAAAGAGAATAACATTGTCCGTTACCGACCTTCAGAACGTTGTCGCACTATTCTCACCTATGAATATATGTCAATCCTTTGTCAAGTACCATTCCATTTGTATCTGATCACTTAACAGGGTGCATAAACTGATAATAGACAACTGATCATGATGCGATAGGCAGCGATCGAAGAATTTAAGTGAACTGCTTTATTACCATAATACTACTAAAGCGACGTGTAATTATGACACGGAGTTCGGGAACTTACTTAATAAAATAAGCATTTCCACATGACGAATATTTACCAGGTGTAGTATGTTTTTAAAAACTTGGCTGGAAAGCGTACATAGGCTCAGTTTTGATGACAATGTACGTATAAAAACACTAAATAAACTTAAGACACCCGCTTCTGTAAGGTTCAGAGCACGACAATCAGAATGCAGACATTAAGAAATCATTTAATTTGTGATAGGAATCGAAAGAAATTCTGGTCTTCACGTTGGCCATCATAGTTCAGTGTTTGGCACTTAGCAACGGCCTCAATGGAGGTCACAAAGAGGCCATAGTCTCACTGCGATAAAAATGTAAGATATACAGTAATAATTCTAATTTACCGTATATTTGGTAAGTTCCCGAACTGATATAGATACCCTTTGAATGAGCATTCAAGCAACTTCTCTAATGTCTTGACGGGAACATAATCCAAGGCAATGCCTTATTCCAAAACACATAACTTACCACAACGGCCAGGTACCCTACATCGTAGTACTCAAATTGGGTGTCGCGATCAGTTGTAAAGCACCAAGGAGATAGTTCTTTTCCGTTAGGATTCCGACAGTAGTTGTGATCGCCTACATCGCCATAAGTGTGTTGATGGCGAAACTGTCGAGACCATCTGTGACAGGTTTTACCAGACTTGGTACACGACACTGTACCTTGATAGTCGCCCCCGTAAAATTCAGTGTAGCATTCCATTCCTGTCAAATAAAATTATGCAATTTACATTACATTTACATTAATATAACTTATTTTTAAAGCGCCTTTTCAATCGTAACAATATTCAAAAGCGCTGAACAAGTACAAGTTAAAATCCAAAGTTATAAATGTCATATTAAAAACTCAGTAAAATAATAAAATTCAAAGCTCCAGATGATTAAAAATAAAATAAAATAAAAAATAAAATCACGATAATTATTTACAAACCTTACAGATTGTGGTATTTTAAAAAGACGTGTCTTAAGCATACGCGTAAACTGCTCTAGTAAGTTGTTAGAATATCAGTTTTAAGGAAATGGAATTCTAAAGCTTAGCTCCGAAAATGGTCAGTACCGTATCGTTCATCTTATTGCAAGAACGTGGCACAGATACATTTTTGCAGCTATATATTCTCAAATTATACATGGAATTGCGTTTAATATTAGTTTGAACATTTAACTCGTAATTATATTTATCAACCTCTGTCAGACAGGAGTCCACGTGTTTGTGACCTACTGTCGGCATGCACACTAACATACTATAATTCGGGTTTAGCTGATTACTTGACCTTTAAAATATCCGCTCCATTTTATGTCAAATGCACGTAAAATACAATCGAGAGAATCATGATGTATGTCGTGATAATGAGTAGCATCCACTCAGCATACTTGAAGTTTGTAATTAAGGCCGGATGGTACGAAATGGAACTGCTGGATTAAGTAAATTGAAAGCAATGAAAACGATTAAATGAGCAGAAAAGGCCACAACGTTATACTATGTATCAAATCTGTTTACTGCTTGGTTTGATCGTTGGTTACCTCAAGACAGTTTGCACTGGTAACTGGAAGATTAAAGCATTCACAAAAGTTCAGTTACTCCATGGGCTCCGATATGAGCCCCTACAAGTGGTAGACCAAAACAGTGACAGTTTGCGATCAGAACATTTTCCCCGAGGTCCATGTTATCTTCACAATTTACTTTTTTAACCAGTTGCTGTGACATATTGTTGCACTAGTTGGCTTACCACATGTATCTGGGTTCTGGCGACTCCCGACATCACAATATTCCCAGGTTGTGTCAGGATCAATTGTATAGCACCACGTAGACAATTTCTTTCCATCAGGATTTCGACAATAGTTGTGATTTCCAATGCCATCATTCATTGTTTTTCGATAGTATCCGTGTTCATGGGGCCTCTGTGAGGACCATCTTTGGCATGTCTTACTGGATCGTGTGTGAGACACGCGGCCCCGGTAGTCTCTCCCATACAAATCGAGATAACATTCGCTTTCTACAAAGTGAATAAGACATCACAGTGTTACATTATTGAACAGTTGGGGCAATTGTTTCTGAAGAAATGCGAAAGTCATGATATCACCCGACAGGCCCTGGGTTACAAAATGCAAGTCCTTGTCATAGATCAGAGCATGCTTACTATTCATTTAGTGCTTCGGTTTTCATTTACCATCAGGTATGTAGCTGATGAGAGATACGAGAATTTCTTTATGTTGCATAAAATTCCCATTACCATTAAGTCTTTTGCTCTGTTTTTTTTTGTACTTAAGAGTTTATTGCAGCCTTTGTCGTAAACATAAGATCGAATTAGTAGTTTCAGAACTGATTACAAAATACCTCATCTTACTGTGTAATCTCATGAAGACATACTTGTGTACAACACAGGAGAGCGTTTGGCTGGAGGGCCGGACATTTCATATCATTAAGGCGCTTTAAATCCCTTGGAGTGTTTGACCGGACTCTGGGCTGAGATAAGTTTGCTGCTCACAGTCTTTCTCGTCATAAACACAGTCATTGCTACCACAAACAAGAAACACCTTGACATGTAAATCTTGGCTGATGTTCATTTGCTAACGAACACTGAATGGGAACGAATCTTGGAAGTCAGGGATGCTTTTGCAGCGGCAAAACGGGAACGATTCTATCTTCCCATGTCATGGAATGATAATCTTGCTATACATGTGCTTCACACCACACAGATGGAGGGTCAAGTTTTTGATGGAATCGCCACATAAATTGTCATTTTACTCGAGACCAAGACTTCATGTTTGCTTTCACGTTGGCTTATACTGCGTAACAAAGAGACAATCTGACTGCCAAGAAGTTGGAAAACCTTGCGTTTGCCCGAAATATGGAGGACCTCTAATATTTATAGTGAAGTACAAACAGGATTGGATATAAAGTGTCTACCTTTGGAAGGACTATACTCTTCACCTTCATTTCAAATATCATTTATCTGCAAGATGAGTCTAAAACTAGTGGAATATATTATTTGCAACCCATAAGTATTAACTGCGTTAAATAAGTCTTTATAGCACAATTTTTTATCTTTTATTACCGAATCTTGATGTAAAACACAGACTTGCATCAACATCTACATACATTATTTAACTTAAAAGCTCCTTTAAAGTAAGTTTCTATTAAGATATGTACATATTCCATTATTGCACCCTCACTATTCGTGTGTATTGAACTCAGAACGTTTTGGTAACCTTTTAGAAGTTCAAATGAAAATACACTTATGTATCGTTCTGCTCAAAACCATTTTCTAAAAACTAGAATTTTGAAATATGTGACATTCTCTACAGCTATGCTATATTTCTAAATAGGAAATACAAAATATAAAGATGTTCTTCCGAAACATTAACAAGGTAATGAGAAATGGTAAATAAATAACAATGGGGGCCAAAAATGTGTCTGAGTCTACGGTATTCCGCGAAGCATATTCCCTGCCTCACAGCGTTTTCAGGCGGTCGCTATTGATATCGCTGACCAGTTTTGCAAGATGTGCTCACTGCTGACGTTCATTATCGATTGATTTTCAAGATCGTTAATAGCCCTCAACTTCCCCTTCCCAGAAGATCGACCTGTCTTTTTGCCGCTATTACTTCTCCTCGGCATTCAACTAAATGTGTGTCTCTTTTCTTCGCAACTCCAATACTGATCCTTCGACATCATCCCTGATTACAGCAAACACGTCTGTGACGGTTTCATTATTTGGTAAGGATTCAATTATTCTTGCATGTTCTCTCATGCCTCGTCATCGACCACAAAAGTTTCATTGAGCTGGTCTATTACATTTCTATTCGGTTCTTGTTGATGATCAAGGGTAACTACATAATTTTTCGTCGCGTCGATTCGATATCCAAGTGAGTTAACTTTTCCAGCAACTTCGACAACTGTTACAATTGCTCTACTTATGTATATGACGAACCACCCCTTTGAAATGTGAGCACGTGTAGGCACACATACATCGGATCTGTAGCAATAGTTGTCGTAGGAGATGCACTCTGCGTTTGATAATTCAGCTGCATCGCTGGAATTGACATTACAGGTGAAAGGCAAGAACACAATCACAAGACCGAAGATTCTGCGGGATGAAATGCGATCCTATAAGGCACGAACCTTATAGGTTATAGCAATTTGTTTAGTTTGAATATGCTCATTGATTTTGTACTGGTTATTTATTATAAAACTAAATCACCGTCTCAACATTTATGATTACACAACATTACCAACTTAGTCATCGAAACAGTCGACAATGCAAAGATTAGATAAGACAAGATTTATGGCCAGGTTTAAATTATTGGCGAGTTCGTGCATTTTGGCAAAAGCATTAGTTACGATGTTACCTCATTGGGCGAGTCTTGTTTTGTGTATCGTATGCTGATACGTCCTCAAAATGAATGATGGTATGAACAAATAATCAACTGAATCATCTTACGGGATGCCAAGAATTGGCCAAATGAATACCCGGGATAATGAAGAAAGTTGAGAATGTTCAAGTTGACACGATGTGCATTAATTATCAATATGAGGCCACAACTGACTGGCACGCATTAAGGTGACTTTATGTAACAGACAATATGTGGAGAAATGAAAAGCGTACTCGACCAGTGCGTTTAATCTTCAAACGACCTGTTTTCAACGAATCATCGTTGATGACACAGTCTCCACCATCTCAAGTAAGTTAATGCATGGGTGTTTGTACCCATCAAGCCAAAAAGTAAGAAAATGATCAATTATCTTTAAAAACCACCAGATTTGATTGATATTTGGCCTAATTATTGAAATTATTAAATTCTTCAAAAAAATGTCTGCCTAAATGTTGACGAGTTGAGTCACGTGACCAAATCTGATAGTTTCCCGCCAAAATTTACGTCTTTTATTAATTTTAATATTCCAACCGTAACCTGTTAAATTTTCTTGATTTTCTCTGCACTTTTGGAAACAACATCTATCATATTCTTTCAAAAATACATGGCACTTATGAAACTCCATCTGTACTTCTTTCTGACATTCAAAACGTTCATGTAAAACGTCAAAAAATATTGTATTTGTTGTTTTTTGTGAAGAAATGTTATTCAAAATTCAATAATTTTGCATCTGCCAATAGTTTTAACACAAGTTTCTATCCCATTTTACATTAATTGGTAATAATATTTTAAATATTTTGATGTTTAACGGTTGGAATGTTCAGTTATTTGCAATATAAAATTTTGGCGGGAAAATAACAGATTTTGGTCACGTGACCTGACTTAGGTAGCATATTATGATAAATTTCAACTTTATTAAATACGACACATATTTTTGGCAATTTTCAAAGTTTTCTGACCAGGTCTGATTAAAAAGTATGTTCAAACGAATTTTACATGTAAGTAAGCCTATGCCCATGCATTAACATACCTGAGCTTGTTAATTGGTACTTGAATCACAACTGATAGGAGATGTTAATTAAAGGGACAAAGTCGGCCAAATTTTCATGAATTTTGTTTGATACAACAAGATACTACTTTTATTGTTTGACATGTTGAAAGATACTAAATGAATGGGTGACCATGCATATATTTGACCCCAGTTAGACAACGATAAATGAGATATTTTGAAGTATTGAGACAAAACATAGGGAAAACTGATTTTTGAAAGGTTATGCAAATTACTTGTCACGTGATAACTATGTAAATAATGGTGACACTATGGCTATCAAAATGTTCCCCTATATCTAGGCTTTCAGAAAATGTATACTTTACAGGGGTTCTGAGCTTATTAAGCATTAGAGAATTGTTAGATTAAAAAGATCAATTTCTTGTCTTGGAACCTTAAATAGAATATAATACGAAGTATATAACTGAAAGAAACAAAATACGAACAGGATATTTGGCATAAAAAATCAGCAGAGTCATGACAAAAAAGACGAAGAAACATCAAGACAAAATAAAACAATTATTTAGAAAAAAGATCTTGCGTAATGTATGTCGGAAATTATTTTAGTTATTAAAATATCTAAAGTTTCCATGTTACAGATAGAGTTGAAATATATCTAAAAAAGAGTGTTTCAAAATATTCGTACGTGCTGACGCTGGTCTAAAAACAACAGTACGACGCAATTTAAAAGTATGAACGTTAAAATGAATTTGTGCAAGCGCATCGTACGATATACTATGACTGTGGAATTTTAAAGAGAAATACTGTGATATCAACATTTGCACCAAATTTCATAAAATTTGATTCAGTCTTTCTGGACATATCACTCTAATCAGGAAAGTTCAATATTGTCGCAAATAATAAGTATATTCACGTGGCACTAATTATTTTTAATTAGCTGTTCAAGCAATGTGAGCTCAACATCTGTACCAAGTTTCATGAAATTTGACGAACAATTTCTTGACATCTCGGCCTAATTACGAAAATAATTAAGTGTGCAATTAATTGATATGACACTGCTACAAATCATCGAACGCCATTACAATACTCGAAGACCAACATCTGTACAACATTTTATCTAATTTATTGAAGTATTTCAAGAAAATCTCATCAATATGCAAATTAGCGATTGATTAACATGATAGTGCTTATTGTCGCTATTGTTGGAATGTGTGCTGACGATTTGCACTACGTTTCATTCAATTCGTTGAAGTATTTCTAGACACATCACATTTACAATAATTAATCAAATCTGCAAATTTATTGACTTGATACTGAGATTTGTCATTGTGTGGTATTAGAAACTCTGTGTGGCCAATATCTGTACAAATTTTCATCAAATTTGGCTAGTCGCACCAGAAACAGCTCTAACCAATAATTATGCAAATTAGCACTAACTATGCATCGCACATCAACATGAATGTACGTGCATACGTATGCAATAATGTGATATTTTTTTACCAAGTTTGAAAAGAATTGTCTCTGGGTTTGTCTGAGATATCTGCATGAACGGACAGACAGATGCACATACGCACGCACTGGCGACGAAATGATCAAATCTGTAAGTCGCCCCGGATGTTGTCAGTTAGGACTGAAAAGTATCTTACCAGAAACTAGATTTAATAGCATTATTCCCTATTATCTATTAATTGGCCATTCTCGAGCCCCTGTGGATGGATCCTTTACCCCATGCTGATTGACACCAAATACAGGTAACATAACGGCCATCACGCGGGGATTGTGGATCGGATTACAAAACCAATCGACGTGCATATGTATAACATAAGGAGTAATCTATGTACCACGTTTGAATGAAATGGCTCCCGGCATCGCTGATAAATTTGTGTGAACGGACGCACCGACATCAAATAAAGGAAACAAATGGCCGTTACCCAGCCATATTTGATCGTACGTTATTTCAAACAAGCGGCTAATTACCTACCGGATACTTTTGATCCTTTTTTACTCATCTCTCTTTAATTAAGTACACATTGTATTCAATTGCATTTAGGTAACGCAAACATCTACTCGCTCATCTTATTGCAAAAAAAATGCTTACGCGAAAAATTACGGTGCTAAAAATCAAACTTTGATTCTGCTTGAACATTACATGTAAAGGCATTAATGAACTCTGGACAGATTCGCCACTGGTAAAATCATAAAAACGTATTCATTTTATTCACTAGAGATGAAAAGTGTCACATGGATGTAAACTTAGAGAAATTTTCGTTACATAGTATTACAAGACTTACGTCTTAGTAAATCTTGAACCTGGCTCTGCAGTCTGCTTATTCGTGCATTGTTGTCCATTAATTCAGACCGTAGATTTGTTATTTGCGCGTTCTTTGCTGTTAATTCAGACTGCTGACTTGCTATCTGCCTTCGTTGATTTTGTACTTCGCTGTCCTTATTGCGCATTATGGCCGACTTAGAGCTAACTTGGAGCGCGAGAATTCTCGACTGTTCGCGCTCATTGTCAAGCTGACTTTGACAACCTGTCAGCTGTTTTTCCTGGACAGCCGCTCGTCGATTTACTTCGATGAGGTCTCCCTGGCTTTCTATCAAAGTGATGTCTCTTTCCTCAAGTTGCGCCAGCTGTCTTCTTAACCGCAATTCTAGTTCCTCAACGGTATCCTGGATTGGTGCTAATGCATCAGAAATGGTCGTATCGTTGGGTAAAGATTCCACCCGTCTTTCTAGTTCTCTCATCGCCTCCTCATCAGCCGTGAGAGTTTCACTGACCTGGTGTAATATGAATCTGTTTCTTTCCTGCTCTTGATCAAGGTTCTCTATTTGATCTTCCGTAATGTCGATTCGATGGCCGAGCAATCCAACGTTAACAGCAACCTCGTCGGCCGCGGTCACCAGTCGCTCCACGTCAGACAAGAGCACTGCAGTAGACTGGTCACTGCTTTGGAAGATGAGCACGTAGGCGCATTTGCAGTAGTTATCATCAGAGGAGCATTTAATGCTCATTGATCGATTTCCATAAACTGATTTTAGCTGACGAGCCGAAAGGAAAATCGATGCACACACAAGACGAAACATCCTGTAGAATGATACTACTGCCCGCGCTGTAGCCAGTTAATGATCCCACAGGCTATATACATTTCACTCTCATATTTTTGTAGAATGCCGACTTTTAATTAATGGTTTTTGAAGCTTGACAGTTGCTGTTGTTTCGCATGTCACAAGAACAGTACTTTACGGTTACATCCGCGTTAGATGAGTAAGTGCGAACGAAGTAATAGAAGGTTTCACAACTTTTTAAAAACATTTTTTAAATCTGTTTGCGAAGTCGAGAGCCGAGACCCGAGTACGAAATATGATGACACATATGATGACACATCCTTGGAGTCATGTCGAGCTGCCCCATATTGAATGCAAACAGAAATACATGAAGCTACACACTACAACCACTAGAATAACAAAACATGTTAGTGTTGAAGCCGTCGTGAGGGCAAACATCATCATCATCATCACCATCATTATCATCATCATCACAATTGTGTTATTACAGTGAGAGCAAGACATCTCACACAGCGGGTACAATTTTCGTATGTGATGAAAAATAACTGTCATACATAATCAAGACGCCGCGACTATTTCACAGAGCCATTACAGAAAACTACAATTTACGTACAAAAAGGGTTGAAGGGCAAAAGATATAAAAACTTATTTCAGTTATCAGGGGTTTCATTAAGAGCCGGCAGCCGGCGAAATTGACCGGTTACTCTCAAGATTTCGCCGGCTACTTTTTCAGAAAATTTGAACTCTTTTATAGCTAAAATATTTTTTACCTTCTGAAATGATATGGACAAGTTTCACAAGTTGTGTGATCAAACTTTTCAACGGCTTTTATATGAAACAAAATTTAGAAGACGAGCGACTACTACGATCGCCTTGTACTACGATGCAGCACGGTCTTGCGTATACTGCCTCAATAAAAATCGGAATTGCAACGGATGATTCTATTGGCTATATCTGAATTGCTGATTCCTATGTGGTGATCTTTATATACGCCAATGAAAATGTGCATACTACACCTGTCAGCCGTCGTTAGCTCAACTCAAAATGGTCGATGAACACATGAAGACGGAAGTGATCGCAAGGTCAAGCTTCGCTGTACGATCTTCGGTTTTGAAGTGCGCCGAGAAACAAGAGAAGGATAATTACGTGGATTTAAACTGTTTTCGAAGGGTTGACCTAATTTTTTTCTCACGACAAAACTTCCCAATTACAGTTCGAATTTTAGTAAGCCAACGTGCGTTGCACCGCGGTAGGCGTAAATTGAAGGTATATAACCAGCTGGACGTATGATATGTACTGCTTTTCGGTCTATCCACGCAAATAAGAATCCGCCCAGAGAGGTTAAAATGCGATCAGACCTCTAAGTTCACTTCAAAGTCGATTGTCAGGTTAAATCCAAATGTGAGCTTCTGAACGTACAAATTTTCATATACTATATCAAGGTTCTTACTTTGCATACCCATATAGTCAAATAACCTTGAGGGTCTTTGTTTCTGTTTGCGAAATATGGTTACGATTGTCTCTTTTATCATTATTGTTAATATAAATTATCCTTTTTGCCTCCCGAGTGGTATAAAAGTTCTTCATCTACAGATTTTTATACCAAACATGAGGGCTCTTAATTTTAAGCATAACATTATACATTAATGAAAAGTTTTTCATTTACTGTGCTTAAAATATGAGTGTTTCATCCAGGATGGCATCAACAAGGGGGATTTTCCCCCTTTACCAGAAAATTTCGGGGGCATTTGACTAGTTCATGTGTTCTACTTGTACCTCTAAGATGTGACTGGCACCATTTCATTGGGGGCGGGGAAGTGGTCCCCTTGACAAATTAATTGGGGTGCCAACTAAGAAAACTAAGGAAAAGAAAACTAAGTTAAGAAAACTAGGAAATGATAATTGATTTTGGAGGCAAGAACGCAACCCTCCTACGTCCATTGTTCACGATCAAGAAGTCGAGATTGTTTCGAAGTATACATACCTTGGTTCAATATTTGACAACAAATTGAAATGGGATCATAACACCGATGCTATACTCAAGAAGGGGCAGCAAAGATTGTACTTTTTAAGGAAACTGCGTTCATTCATGGTTGATAGACAAATTTTATCTCTTTTTTATAAATCTTACATTGAAAGCGTTATCTCATTTTCATTCATTTGTTGGTATCAAAATCTGTCTGTTAAAAACAAAACTTCACTTGATAGAATTGTTTCACTTAGCTCAAAACTAATTGGTATACCCCAGAGAAGTCTTTCTACGTTTCATAATCAGCAAGTACTCAGGAAAGCCCGCTCAATTCTTTTGTCTAGTGATCACATTTTATCAGCAGAGTTCGACACACTTCCCTCTGGTCGGCGTTTTAGATCCCGGCTTGCAGGTCAAACCGGCGCAAGTTGTCATTCATTCCAACCGCTGTGCGGCTTTTAAATGATTCCTAAACTGTTTTTGTATAGTCCTGCGTCTCCTACCATTTTGTAAATTTGTATTATATATTTTTGATGTTGTATTTGAGCCACGCTTTTTAATTGCCCGTGTTGGGATAAATAAAGTTCTATTGAATTGAATTGAATTGAATTGAACATTTCAACAGAGGGGGAATCCCCTATCTCCTGTCTAGATGTAACACTGTATAAATATCATCTACATATCAAATTTATATCATAATAATAGTAAATTATTATAGTTTACCTCCTAAAAGTACAGAGGCTCTAAAGACTTCAGTTTAATTGTTCAAAATATCGTCAACACTACCACATTTTATCATTTTTAATTATGAATTATCATATTTAGGCCTAATCTCCCAGGAAAATGGCTTTTATGATATGAACACTTATTGCCCTGGAACACTGCTGACAATGCTCCTGAAAATACTAGAAATTCAGGAATTCAGGTGACTTTGGGCTGTAAAAAGTGAATTTTGGCTCATTTTTTCAGGATTTCCTGCCTTCGGCCGGGAGGGGAACACCCCTCCCGGACCCTCCCCCGACGACGACCGCTTTGTGGTCATGGCAGCTGCAAGCCGCCTACTTTTCCATTCTGGCCCCCTACTTCAAAACTTAATGAAACCCCTGGTTATAATTATTTAGAAAAATAAGTTGACTCTCGAAATCTCGAAAAGACCGACCACTCTTTTTTGCTTCTACTACTAACACGATTGGAACTAATTTGGGCTAATTTGATTTCCTTATTTTTAAATTTCTCAAAAGTGTTAGGTGCCGTATAGCTGAATGTTGCAATATTGCAAGTTACTTACAGAAACAGGTGTGTAATGTGAACAGAAATGCAGATGAGATTGCATTTGTAGATTAAATCGACATTACTTATTATCCCAAGTTAGTTCCATTGCGTTTACTTCTCTGTGGCATTCTATCAAATTTGTCTTTCTTTCTTTTAATGTTTCCCGTTGTCTTCGTAACTTCATTTTAGTCTTTCGAAATTATCCCTGATTCCAACAAACGCATCTGCGATGGTTTCATTATTTGATACGGATTCAGCTCTTCTTTCCAGTTCTCTCATTGCCTCTTCATCGACCAAAACAGTTTCATCGAGTTGGTTTATTATATTTCAACTTTCTCTTGTTAGTGATCAAGGGTGTCTACAGGATTTTCCGTCACATTGATTAAAGAGCAAAGCAAATCAACGTTAACGGCAACCTCGTCGACTGCCGTCAGTAGCTACTTTACTTCTGGACACGGCCGATTCGCGCTGCCCTGAAAATTGAGTACATAAGCAGAAACATCGGATTTGTAGCAGTAGTTATCTTTGGAGACGCACTCTGTTTTCAATAATTAAGGTGTTATTCTACAAGGCACATATCATAAATACATGTCAGAGCAGTGCTCATTCTAATGTTTTTATTTTAAAACTTTATCACGGTCACACTAGTAATGATTAGGGCACTTTACACACTAAATCATCGAAACGGTCGAAAATGCAAACGTTAGATAAGAAGAGGTTTCTGTTTATCCCCATATCAAATTTATTGGCGAGTTCGTGTCCCTTGCCTTTCTTTCGCTCCTAGTTCCTCGAGCATGCATGGATGTTTTCTGGATGTATTAAGGTGCTTTCTGTCGCTGAATGGCGTAAACAAATGAATAATTTAATTATTATCAGGAATGTAAAAGAGGAACTGGTAGAATTATTTACACAAAATTGTGCAGAAAGTTGAGACTGTCCAAGCAAATTGTGTGTACAATATTTATTAATCTGAGACATCGACCAATTGTCACGCATTATATTACCATGTCCTGTCCATTGCGTTTTAATTGGTCGAGCCGAACCACGTGACTGCCCACAAATATACAGTAATGATTTGTTTTCATGCCCGTGAATATGAATAATATCGTAAACACAGTAACTTTACGGCTAAAATGAAAATTGTGATTTATACAAAGATCATAATCAACCACATTTGGGGCAAAGTTTAGACGCTTTTTTTCAAAAAAAACTCCGGATTTGCAAAACTTTTACAGAGCGCACTACTCACTGACAGGTTCTGGGGCCCTGTTGTCGTTCGCACACGACATTTTCGTATATTTTGGCGGTTTTTTTCGGGGTTCGTTGATAATATAATTGAAATAACAGACTCCGCGCTGACCATTAACGTTTATTTATGGGCGCAGTCGAAAGGAAAGCCAAATTAACGAGCTCGGCTTTAATTTTTGGCTTTCCTCCCGCCCTTGCCCATAAATAAACGTTAATGGTCAGCGCGTCGTCCATTATTTCTATATAAAACTGACATACCGTAAATAATATGAGTACATTACGAGTTCAAGCGAAAGGCCATGTAACTTACATCATTTGTCGGGTACACATTTCCCATGCTGGACAACAGAAAAATGTGAAATGTAAGTTCAGGCTGTCATGCTATGTCTTAGAACAGCCTCTATAGAGCTATGAGTTGTCGATGGTATTAGTTTGTCAGCATTGACCGAATTCAACAACAATGATTTGACAAGGGTAAATCTCTCGACATGGTTTAGTAATTTCAGAGATAATGACCGTGACACTGACAGCAGAAGTGATTTCGGTAATGATCATAACACAAGTACTGGTTCATTATGGGTAGTGGTAGAATTTGAGGTTTATGTAGCCTTCTCCTTGGGCTACGTATCATCTGAGAGTATCTAAAACGCGAGCGACCCGATCTCTTTAACAGCTGTCTGTCAATAAAGACAGTGAAAGGTGTGCATTACCGAAGGTCTATGACCCGATTTTGATGTCAAGTAACCGAAAGGTCACCAGGTTGAGCTTATTCTGCTGATGAAGTTTTGCAATCGAAAAATTCATTGACAAAATCTAGTGTGTTCACATCAAGAGCTTAATTGACAGTAAGTTATGGAGACTGCTGACTTGTAACTTACTCTTTGCATGTATCAGCGTCACAGTGATGCATACACGTGACAGTAAATTAACGAATCCCAACAGATAGTTTGGACGAGATGTGTTACAAAATGCAGAGTTTGAACAGATTCTGCCGTCATTAATTTGTAAACAGTAGCACAAATAACACATAGTGCACCTCCAATGATAGCCATTGCTACAGTTCCTAGTGATTATGCAGACTTTTTAAAGCAGCGAGAACTACATGTAGAGCTACTGCTGACAGCGGTCGACGACGTTGCTTCCAATGCTGAATTACTTACATGTAGCTATTGAATCGACTGAAATGCAGATCTACTATGAACCATTGAATACCATCAGAACAGACATGATTATAATAGACCACCTCAATGAAACTACCAAGGTTGATGAGAAGGCAAGGAGGGAAGAAGAAAGAAGAGTTGTATCTATACCTAATGTTACAGTCTAATAAACTATGTGTGCAGTATCGACGAAGTCAACACTTCAAAGGGAAAGGAAGACCCGTGTGCTTACAAGATTGAATATCTTACAGGCTGGCTTCAGTCCACTTTATAGCAGTCAAGGGAGAGGTTACAAGCTATACACTATTTAAATTATGTACTTTTTCAAAATATGCATGTCTTTGTTGTTTTCATTTGTTAACTTTGACAGCATGAAAAGTTAACATCGTCCCTCTTGTGACAATCACGACATGTTAAAGTCATGTCTTCGAAACGTTAGAAAAATGCAACAAAGACATGAAAATAATCACAACTTTTGAGAAAAGTCAATAACCGAGAATAATATATGTTGACACATCATAAGTCGTATATTCGGTAGCACATCCTGGTATGGAGCACCCAATGCCGAATGTGAACAAAAATAAATTTGTTGATTTAATATCAGCACGGAAGCCACAGGGAAGCCATATATAATTCTATGAATCACCAAAAAAGATTGATATACAAAAATGTTGATGCTGCTCCCATGTCAATTGTCGTCCTTATCATCGTGGTCGTCAATGTTTTAGTCGTATTGATGTAAATTCAGAATAACATAATTTGTCGAATTGCAGTGTCTAAGGCTTATAGAGTAAAAGTTTCAAAATTGCTTTTCCCGTTTACTTGATCAAGGAATATAAAAGTATATATTACCCTTAATGTCAGACATACATACGTTCAAGTCAGGATCGGCTCAATAGGCATTACATCGCAACACGTTTAACTATAAGTTCCGTTTTCTTGTTCAGTTCTCAGTAATACATAAATGATGATTATTAACCCGTCAGGATATGTACTTTAAAAGTTTCTTATTCAGGAAATAATATAAAACTTTCTCAGAGTTAACTTTAACATTCGCATGACATGGCCGATGTTCTGATTCATTTAAGATTTCCAATTATCGAAAAGGGAGGCACAAAAACACCTCTGATTGTCCCGGATTTGTACACCAAATGAAATATAATGAGATATTTTAGCATATTTATGATCCTGTTCTAACATTACTTTTATTTAGCCATTTCAATGGAATATTGAGCGATGCAACTGAAACTAGGATCTCAGGCATCATTTGTGTTGCTAACAGCGCCTCTCCTATGTCTTGATAGAAAATTCTAGTGTTGGACAGTTTTGTTTCCGATGCTCGATAATGCGATTGAATGAGAAATGGGTCTCTTTTATCGACTATGCACGGCGGAAATGTTTGCTAGCATGCATGAATGCGTCTCCTTTCTTGAATTAAGTCTACACGTAAGTTTCCGTCAAATTTGCAACAAGTTAGATTTTTCATAATTGGACCGCCATTTTACCGTTTTGAATCTGGTTTGTACGCGGACATGTTTTGCGATTTAAGTGGGTACCATATGCTGTGAGCTCCGATTAATAGAAAAAAGTACCGAAGGTAATGACTTTCTAACCACAATTTAGGAAACTCGTCGACTTTCAAGGATGTAAGACAATTAGAGTCATCAATATTAATTAAAAGAGAGTTTCAATCAAGTAAATAACAGTGCTCTCACTCAAAGAGGGATTTTCCGCACCTTCTGATGCTGCTATACTGTGCATATTTATTTTTTATAAAATATGACTTGTCCTGACAACATTGTTGCATTCAGTGTCGTGTGCATTCTACGCGAAATTCAGCAGATCCAGTGAAAGTCAGAATTCGCTTTTTAACACTTTTGCTGTCACGCTGTCAGTGACCAACAAGAGTGTCCGCGTAAGAACTCCTACTGCCGTGCCATGTTCTAGAAAACATAAGTATGATATATGATCTTGCTATTCTAAGAACTGCAACTTCGTACTCAAAAATGAGGCTATAATAAGAGATGCGGTAGAGTGTTTTGTTACGAATATATGAACTCCGCTGGGTGAAATTAGTTTGTTTGAGGTAAATAAATCACTTCTCTAATATAAATGCACGGCTATATTTCCCGCCAAGTAGAACAATTTTCCGACTGTCTCATATTGCTCGTTATACATCATCCATCGCAATTTTCAACGTCCTATATCAATTCAAAAGTGAAGTAACTGAATAATTCTTGCTTGCTGTAAGGTCGAGACAAGAATCTACTTAAGTTGACAAAGCAAAAGAAGACATCGAGTGGAGAAGTTGGTCAGGATCCGCCGCTTGTTGCGCTTTTCAGCCTGTGAATAGAAAATATGAAAAACAATGTAACATACACAAAGACAGAGACAAAGATACTTGACTACCGCAACGCTTGTGATTGCACGTTTGGGTTGAAATATACAACGGCGTTCTGTAGAGGCTATCTACTATAAACAGTGAACAGCAATTTTCCATTGACATTCCATTTTTAATCCATCGGCGAGCTTATAGGCTCGGCCAGACTATTACACCGTGTGCTGTCTTTACCAATTATACCAATGGACTCAGTATACTGAAATTGTCAATCTTATTGTATTCGCTCGTCAATCTTATTGTGTCCTGAGATAAATGTAATAATCTCCACAAATGTAATATCAACCACAATTGTAATAAAATCAACTACAAATGTAATAAAACAGTCAACCATTAATGTAACAACCCGCAACCACAAATGTAATAAACAAATTAACCATAAATATAATACAACTCAACCATAAATGTAATAAACTTGAACTTGTATATGTGATCATTTGTTTATCAATGCCCTGAGTAAATAATAACTTTAATAAGACTAGTGTAATGTTATTACATACTTTCCTGAAACTAGGTTGCCTTTCCGAAACACAGAATAGATACTTTGAGAACACTAGAAGACGGCGAGGTACCGATCAAACCGTTAGATAAAGGAAGTGGAACGCAATTCAAGACACTGATAATTACATAATAAGGAAGCGTCAAAATAACTCGTCTACCAGTGATACCACACAAAGTTTATGACAGACGACTCAGAACAAATAACAGAGAAATATACAACCTTATAACAGAAACTTACGACACAAAACATGTTGACGAGAGCATATATTACATTTCAATCTAGTAAAAACAATACGAACACTACCTTGAACACAGTAGAACAAATTAGACATCATAACATCTCCAGTGAAGGAACAAACTTCAAGTGGGACAACATAGGAATACAGACAATCTATCGATTATTCCACACAATTTATCCCCTGAAGACGAATTTGAGGCGACTGATAAAGAAATTACCGCAAATTTTCGAAAAAACGGCGTTAAAGGATCGTTGCCACTGTGGAGTACAGACCGCACTGACATTCAGATTGCAGCTGTGTCTCGCCATGGCCAATCAGTTCTATACACAAAACAGCGAAAAATCAAATGCACTCTCAAATACTATCAAGATATGAATAATGTGTGTAGTTGCTTTCCTTAGTACATAGATCAATATTTACGGGCTAATTCCTCAATTGCAACGACAAAATAGATTTATGGTTGACAAGTATTACATTTATGGGTGATTTATTTATTACATTTATGGTTACCATTTATTACAATTGTGGTTGATGTTTTATTACATTTATGGTTGATTTTTGTTATATTTATGGGTATATTACATTTATGGGTGCACTTTATTACAATTATGGTGATGTTACATTTATGGAGATTATTACATTTGTGGAGGTTACAGAAGCAAGACCAGCGTAGGCGGAAAGGGGACCGACTCTCTATGATGGCTGACCGCCACCGTAATTAATGTTGTAAGGGATACTTCAGGTGTCTCAGAACAAAAGGCAACGAGTAAATTGAAACATACTTTCTTATTCAAAGCATTTTCTTACGTTGTTTTTGTAAAAAGATCTCAAGCAATCAATCTAGGTAGGCCCGAAATGGACTGTTGGATATCACTTAGGAGAGCACTTCAAAGTTTACTAGCCATGAGTGAGGCCATTGCAGCGAGGTTTTAGGTTTGCCCTTTTTTCGCAAGGTACGACAACCGCTGAACTCTGTAGTATACTATTTTACTACAGCTGACTCGAGCTTTCGTCAAATCAGACAGCGTGTTCACTAAGTGATGCTTTGATAATATGCAGTTGATACGCGAGAAAAACTGTTCTTAAACGCTGCTATGTAGACACTGTTGTCGAATGCATCATACAGGAAGACCAGGAGGGAAAGAATGGATTTACATTTTCAAAATATTCTCGCGTGGACTGAGGACTACAACGATGGTCTTTAAGAAACTGTCGTAACTTGACGATAACTTACCACAATACTGACCAGCTACGCCAACATTGCAATGTTCCCAGCGCGTGTTGGCATCAGTTGTATAGCACCACGGCTTTGGTTGCCCGTCTGGGTTTCGACATTGGTTGTGATACCCTAGACCTCTGTTCGGATAGTTTCCCGGTGTACGACTGTGTTTGTGAGGGGACTGCGAAGACCACCTTTGGCAGGTTTTCCCTGACCTAGTACGAGACACGCTGCCACGGTAGTCACTCCCATCTGTGTTGACGAAGCATTCTCTTCCTGTCAAAAATACACAGAGAACTACATTACTCATCAAGCTCCGTGAGCACGTTACAGTGACCTTCGATCTCGCTACCGTTAAAGCTTCACTCTATCAACGAAATGCATTGTTTAATTCAGGAAGAAAAAATAAATTGTTCATTGGAATCGCCACTTCTACTTTGGCATATTTGGAATTTTTTGTTTGATCGCAGCAAATTCTTACTTCCGCATTACAAATATTTTTAGTACTACCGCTGGTGGCGCCCTACACTTTGTCGGGTTTTCTAGGGCACGCCGGTGACGGGGTTTTGAATGAGACTTCCGACATGTTTTGACTTAGTTGACCGCCAACACGTTGTTGTGACGTCTGAATTTGGCGAATCACGACGCATTAAGTGGGTCGATTTGGCCAGAAATTTCCTCGTTTTGTAAAGGTTAGTACATGTCACATCATGAGTATTAATGTGATCGTCAACATTCGACGTGATGGCCAACAGTTAGTTCCAAAATATTCTTGACCGCGGAGTGACGAGACGTCACTTTCACCTCACGCACGCGAGTGAGGTGAATTGGGATTTGATTATACAGGACAGTGAACAATGCAGAAATTATGTAACAAAGGACAGAACTTAGTGTTTATCATTGACATAATGTTGAAACTTTGAATACTGGTGTAAAGGTTGAAAAATCCACACTTCAATATTTTTTTCTCACGGCAGTGTGACACAAATATGACGTGAAAAACCGCAAGTTCCAGGATGTCCGCGGTCAAGAATTCAGTGTTTGTTCTGGTATTACGTTCGGCGATTTGTTCAAAAAGATCGTGACAGCAGATGGATGGTACATCCGATTGAATGAAAATTGCATCAAAAGTATAAAAATTTACGGGAATGACAAAACACATGGTTGCGTCGATGTTAAAGTACGATCTGAATGATGACTATATACCTTCACTCCGATCACAGTACAGTCTTGATAGACCATTGTGTAAAATGTGTAGAGACAGTGGTAAAGAGGCCAAAACATGGGGCCAAAGTAAAATAAAAAACTCAGATGCTAGGTCCCACCAGGACAATATTAAAGGACAATACTGAATTGTTGGATTTCAGTGATTTGCTGTACATTTCAGTTTATTCTGAGAGAATATTGAAATACTCAGAATATGTTGTGCAAACACTAACTGTGAATGTAATGGCCTATGTTATTGTTGGGGAATATAGTATTGAATTCAGTTACCAGTGTCAGTGTTTCTTGTCTGAGATATTTCTTGTAAAAATGGAAACAATTATCTTGCCTTGTCTGCATCTGTGCAAAAATGCCAGAGAACCGCGTTTACCTTTGGCCTAAAAAAAAAAATAAAAAAAACTTCGCTGGCCGCTCCTGGAACTTGGTCCAAAAAATCCGATGAACAAGATTGTTTTTCTCTGGCCTTTGAAAGTGCTACATACGCAGTGCGAGCGAGGCGAGAGATGAAGCTGCAACTGGGAAGTACAGGACTAACAAATGGCAAGATCTATACTACAGTTTTTTTAAGCATAAAACTCTGTCAGACGCCTTCAACAGCAGTAGCCGGCTTACCGCAACTTTGGAGTCTTTGGCCAACATTGCAATACTCCCAGCGAGTGTAGTGGTTAGTTGTATAGCACCACGCTTCCGGTTCTCCATCAGGATTTCGACAGTGGTTGTGATCTCCCAGACCAGCGTTCGGTATCCTACCCCTTGTATTTCCGTGACTGTGAGGGTACTGCGAAGACCACTTCTGGCAGGTTTTACCGGATGTTGTGCGGGATACACGGCCTCGGTAGTCACTGGCGTCGCTGTTAATGTAGCATTCACTTCCTGCAAAAATGAATAACATCACTCAGTAAAGCGGCTATATGATCGTGGACTATGCCATTCAGGCACAGAAGGCGCCCAGGGGGGCTCATTTTGAAGTTTGCTTCAGAGAAAATTTATTTTCATCCACTTACTTTTATGAAAATTCGAAATTCTTTTTTTCCCCATAGAGATCATTCTGGCACGGCGGTAATTTTGAATTTCAATATCAATAAATATCGGGTAATAATTTTCTCTAATACCAAAAATTGCACGGTGGCTCCCACTCTTTATTTTTGAGTTTGAAAGACAATGGTCGAAAGTTTAATTGAGGAAAGTTTGAGTGAAAGTTTAAATGTTTTAATTACAAGGCGGGGACTACCTTAACGGGGAGAGTTTGGCATCTATAAACACATTCGCATCTTTTTCAAAGCTGATGAGTTTAATTCTACAAGCGTATTTTAACATAGCCAGTTTTGCCGAAATCATACTATCCGGTCATTTTCCATCTCAAATCGCCCAACGCTGTCTATTGTCTACAAGCGATGCCCTAAATCAATCAAGCAGCTTATCATAAGCCGGACACTTTAGTATGCGATTCACCTCTCTTATATTTACCTACAAATAGACTTAATTTTCAGTTGCATTTACCTGACCTCAAACATCTACAAAGGTAAAATCGTCTTTATTTTATAACGAGAAATGAAAACTGTCCTAAAGATAAAAAATATACCAATTCAGGGTGAAATTCCATCAATATTATTAAAAGACTTACGTCTTTCTAGGTCTTCAACCTGGCCCTGCAGACTTGTTATTTGTCCATTTTTCATGGCTATTAGTGCATTCTTTGTTGTTAATTCAGACCGCTGACTTGCTATCTGTTGTCGTTGACTTCGTAAACCGCTGTTCAGGTTATCTATTATGGCCGACTTCACGTTTACTTGTCGTGCGAGACTTGTTGACTGCTGGCGTTCATTGTCAAGCTGACTCTGACAATCTATGATCTGTTGTTCCTGGTTAGCCGCACGTCTGTTGACTTCGGTTAGGTCTTCCTGGCATTCTATCAAAGCGGCATCTCTTTCCTCCAGTGACGCCTGCTGTCTGATTAACCGTAATTCTAGTTCTTCAACGTCGTCCTCGAATGGCGCCAATGCGTCAGAAATGGTCGTATCGTTGGGTAAAGATTCCACCCGTCTTTCTAGTTCTCTCATCGCCTCCTCGTCAGCCGTGAGAGTTTCACTGACCTGGTGTAATATGAATCTGTTTCTTTCCTGCTCTTGATCAAGGTCTCTATTTGATCTTCCGTAATGTCGATTCGATGGCCAAGCAATCCAACGTTAACAGCAACCTCGTCGACTGCCGTCACCAGTCGCTCGAGTTCTGTACAGGAACAGTTGTCACTGCTTTGGTAGGTGAGTACGTAAGTGCAAACATCGGATCTGTAGCAGTAGTTGTCACCAGAGGTGCACTCTGTGTTCAATGCTGGATTTCCATCGATTGATTGAAGCTGACAAGCGGAAAGGAAGACCAATGCACTCACAAGACGGAACATCTTGCAGGATGACACTGCTGTCTGAACTATAGCCAGTATATAGTGATCCCACAGGCTATATACTTTATCACTCTCCTGTTTTTGCATATTTTATAAATGCTGATTTTAAATTGGTGATTGTCGCCTCTTGACAGTTTACTTCCGTCTCGCATGTCGCAATAACAGCACTTCAAGGCCACATCCGCGTAAGACCAGGAAATGCGAACGACGAAATACAAGGATTTACAACAATTTTAAATCTATTTTTGAAATATTGTTTGCGAATTCGAGACCCGGATATGAAATATGATGAAACATCCTTGGAGTCATGTCGACGACAGTCCTGTAATCGAGCTACCCTATATTGAATGCAAACAGTTCACAAGTCAAGCTACACAGTTAATCACCAGAATAACCAAATTATTTTAAAACATGTTAACGTTGTAACCGTTGTGAGGGCAGTTATCATCATCATCATCATCATCATCATCATCATCATCATCATCATCACAATTTTGTAAATACAGTGGCAGCAAGACATCTTACACAGCGGGTCAATTTTTGGCAAGTGATGAAACATAAAATTCGTCCATGAACGAAGAGGCGGCGGCTTCTTCAGGGCCATGACAGAAAACTATAATTTACGTAAAACATGAAACAAAGAAAGGAATAAAGAACAAAAGATATATTAGCGAGCGCAGCGAGAGCGGCCGAAGGCCGCTCGCGAAGCGAGCATTAAGACTAATGCGTGTACAAGAAATTTAGAATGGAATCTCTATATACCTACGAGTTTGAAAAGAGAGCACAGTTCCATGGAGGCGGCCATTTTGAATACTTTTACACGGATTGCGTGAAATTAAAGATATCATCTACCACAAAAACTACTCGACAATGTGTATTGCCGACAAAAGAATCTCTCTGTTCCAAAGAAAGTGTGAAATTTGTTTCAAAATGACTATTTTCGATCACTTTTGAAGGCCCGGATCGGTCATCACTAGGCGCCGCCATTTTGAAACAAGCCTACTCTCGCGAGAACGAACGGTCAACTCACGCGAGAATTAAAAATAGTGTGCTGAGAGCTAGCTACCGACGGGAATATCAAGTACGTGTTTTACATTAGACTGCCTCTGTTCCCGCCCCTGTTTAATATACTAAACTGATAGGAATCATATAATTTACCATAATAATTTTCGTTAGCATTTCGTTGGCATTTCCGAGTTAAATTGCTATAAATCAGTATAAATGTTATTCTAGAAAACAATTGACAACAATTCAACCTCAACGAGTCAATGGCTAAGTTATGAATCATGCATCAAACACAGAAATTAGCATGCTATTGCCTGAAAACATCAATGACGATATACTACGCTGCGCTCGCTCTCAGGTCAGACCTGTTACATATTAGCGAGCGCAGCGAGAGCGGCCGAAGGCCGCTCGCGAAGCGAGCATTAAGACTAATGCGTGTACAAGAAATTTAGAATGGAATCTCTATATACCTACGAGTTTGAAAAGAGAGCACAGTTCCATGGAGGCGGCCATTTTGAATACTTTTACACGGATTGCGTGAAATTAAAGATATCATCTACCACAAAAACTACTCGACAATGTGTATTGCCGACAAAAGAATCTCTCTGTTCCAAAGAAAGTGTGAAATTTGTTTCAAAATGACTATTTTCGATCACTTTTGAAGGCCCGGATCGGTCATCACTAGGCGCCGCCATTTTGAAACAAGCCTACTCTCGCGAGAACGAACGGTCAACTCACGCGAGAATTAAAAATAGTGTGCTGAGAGCTCGCTAGCGCTAGCTACCGACGGGAATATCAAGTACGTGTTTTACATTAGACTGCCTCTGTTCCCGCCCCTGTTTAATATAATAAACTGATCGGAATCATATAATTTACCAGTTTTAAATAATTTTCGTTAGTGAACTTGGCATTTCCGAGTTAAATTGCCATAAACGTTATTCTAGAAAACAACTGACAACAATTAAACCTCAACGAGTCAATGGCTAAGTTATGAATCATGCATCAAACACAGAAATTAGCATGCTATTGCCTGAAAACATCAATGACGATATACTGCGCTGCGCTCGCTCTCAGGTCAGACCTGTTACATATTATCACATACCTGCATTAACGTGCCTGTGTAAAGCTATGGGAGAAGGCGCCCTCAGATCCGTGCATTTTTTTACGTATCACGCCCCGGCCCGGTGCCCAAATATGGGCAATCGCGTGCATTTCTGAACTAATTCGATTCTGGTTACTACGAGCGTTGCTATCCGCAAACGTTCCATTCGTACACACATCCAGCGCTTGATTAGGAAAACGTCTGCTCGCTCAGATCGTAGTTGCGCGTGGTGACAGTGGAGCCGCGCAGGTGACATGGGCTTTTATTTAAAAAATTCTAGTGAAATCCTGTGTATACTAAGTGCGTACCTGTGCAGTATAAATTGCAAGAAACAGACATCACGCTTTTATCCTTCTTACAACTCGATTTCTCTTGATCTCTTGCTTTGCGCGTTCTAGAATTGTGCAGGTAAACAAATGACGTAATTATGTATGTCAATCCGCGACGGGAAGCGGCCCTCGTATTTATTTATTTATTTATTTTATTCATTGATTTATTTCGAACTCCAACACAGATATGATACAGTTAAAAACGATATACATCCGCACTTACAGGAGGATTTTAGTAAAAAATACAAATAACATGATGTTACAGGACAAGAAAGCAAGTTAAAACAAATGACATGCACAACAAGGACAAAGTAAAAATTCAAAAACAAACGCTTTTAGCTTTTCTTTTAAAACTCTAAACAGAAATTACAAAAATTGGTAGACATTGATAAAAACTATTATATAGCTTTGGAATGCGATTGAAAAGTGAATTGCTAGTAAATTTAACTCTACCACCAGGTTCATGAAATGTCCGTTTCTGTCTAGTTGATCGCCCAGGAATGTGTAAATTAAAATTTGGGAAGGGCATTAATTGATTTGTGAAGAAAAACAAGATCAAAATTTTAGACAGCATTGGCAAATTAAACATAACACACAGATCATCATATGAATAATCATCAAACCTTACTTTTACAAGATAACACAAATATTTAACAAAGTTACGCTGTACAGCTTCTAGTTTGTCTGAGTACACTTTGTCAATGCTGTTCCAAACAACTGATGCATACTCGAGTTTAGTTCTAATGAATGTTTTGTGTGTGGCGAGCAATGCATCCACTGACAACCGTTTGCCAAACCTTTTAGCATGCCAAGTAGTCTTCGAGCATCAGTGACAATTGAAACAACGTGAGTTGAAAAAGTTAACTTTATGTCTAATGTCACGCCTAGGTCACTGTAACTATAAACAGTCTTCAAGTTGTGAGCATCAATATTATAATCCCTCTCAATTGGCGATCTTTTCAATGAAAGACGAAGTACTACACATTTGGCATAATTAAGGTGCATTTTCCATTTCTCAGACCATGTGGACAAGTAATTGATATCTTCTTGTAACATTGAACAGTCATTCACACTACGTATTATCTTAAACAACTTCAGATCGTCTGCAAAGCCTAAGGAGCCACATTTAAAATTACCAAATATATCATTTAAATAAAGAGTGAAACACAGTGGTCCCAGTTGTGACCCCTGCGGAACCCCAGACTTAACTAAGACAGGGTCTGATCTACACCCTTTAACATTCACTACATGGGATCTATTAGTTAGGTAGCTACTAAACCAGTCAAGGAGGGCGTCTTGTATTTCATACTTACTAAAATTGTAAACTAAATACAGTGGAATTTGATCGAGTGTCCGTTTTGCCTTGCAGAGCTCGACAAGTCTACATGTTGCTTATCATTAGAAAAGTAAACATTTGCAACAAATTGAGTCTTTGATGTTAGATTATACAGCGCGCGCGGCGAACGTTTCCCATACACTGTCTAGTCTACAATCATGACAGTCGTTTCAGCATGCCACTCATGCACAACAAGCTTGATACCGCAGTGTCCGCACTATAGCTATAGCACATCATCAAAGTTTTCTTCCAGCTATTTGTGTACTTTGATTTGGGAAATACAACTCAGACAAAACTCACTGGCATATTTTTCGAGTGTCGGATCTATATCTCGAGGAAAGTCCTCAACATCAACCGGACTGACTCTGGGCGTTTTAGTACGTAGAACATTGTATTTCTTCAGCAAGGTAAAGAATATTTTGAAGGCAGAGAGATATCACCGTCCCCTCCATGCTAACCCGTTGCCGTGTATGATGCCGTCCGGGAAATTAAGTGCTAAAATACAGTGAATTATTTCAGAAACATTGGGTGTGTTATTCAATGGCACAAAATGTACCGTGTTGATTGAATTGCACTTGCATGTGCAAAATCAACACTTTTCTTCAAGTCTATTTTGTAGCTCAGAGAAGTGTCAATTGTTACGTGCAGAGAAAACGAACAAAAGGGTGAACTCAGCAAATAACGTTTAAACAGAATTTATTACAAAAATAAAACTAATTGCTAAGTCAGGGATAGAGTACAAGCTTTAAAAGTGTACAGACTACTTATCTCAGCTGGGACGGCAAAAGCTCCAGTCTCAGAGTTGCAACAGTCAGTCGAATGAATGAACAGTCCTTTGGCTTGCAGGCTTGAAGCTGCACAAAGTCCACAGTATAAATCCAGCGTTGACAGTGAAGGTCTTGAAAAGTCTTGAGAATGACTACTGCTGGAGTTTAGTAACACACAAGAGACACGATCCCAAAAGTCTGACTGGAAGCTGTGCAAGTCCTTTTATACACATGCATATAAGAACAATCTAGAACTTTTATTGACATGCTAATTACTGTTCTAAAATTATCTCCCTTACACAACTAATCAACTTTCCAGAACATTCCAAACATGACTAATTGAATTCAAGGTTGTGAGGTCATTAAGGGCAGTGACCTTGAGAATGTTCTAGACTAATTGAACTCAGGTCATGATGAGTGTGGGGTAAATGACCTACATAACACACCCCCTCTTCAAAAAAAAGAAAATTTTTCAAAGAAAAATCTTTCTTTTACAAATGTAATCTTGAAAAGGATTTAAGTACTCAAAATTTTTTTTTTTTCTAAAGTAAAATTTCTTGAAAGTGAACAACAATAAACTCTAAATACGAGAGAGACAGTCTGCAATTAAATTGTCTCTGCCTTTGATGTGTCTAATGTCAGATTAAACTCCTGTAACATTAAACTCCATCTTAGCAATCTCTGATTTTTGCCTTTGAATTTCTGCAGAAAACAAGAGGGTTGTGATCAATATAAACCACTATTGGCTGATTTGAAGAAGAACATAAACTTCAAAATGCTGTAAAGCTAATATCAAAGATAAACACTCTTTTTCAATTGTAGAGTAGTTTCTCTGAGATTTGCTAAATTTGCAAAATTTGTTAAAAATAGCAAACAAGATGATCTGTCCCATGACTATCCTCTTGCAATTTGGTATTGGAAAACTCGAAATGGCACTGAACTTGGCATAAAGTATGCATGGCAAAGTCCGGTTATTTTTATTGAGTTCGATAAAGTCATTGTTCGGCAAATACTTGCTTCCTCCTGGAGATATTCCGCTTTCGCAGGATTCAGTCCGTCTGGATGTTGTTCCACTGGATTACTGTCGCAGACATCTTCGGTGTGATAGATGATGTTTGTCCTCGTTGGAACATCTTGAAATAGGTGTTGATATTCGTGGAGCAGTTCTTTCACCTGTTGTTGTTGTTCTGGCTGGAGGTGTGCCAACTTTGTAGACTCCAGCTTCTCCAGGATTTCTGAGTTCTGAAGCTTGACCGAGCCCAGCTTTGAGTTTAGAGTATTTTCACTCAAGTCAGTTTCAGTATCACTATCTTCATAATGGCCAGAACTGACGGTACTGACAGGCTGAGTTATAGTAGGATTATCCCTATCCAAATATGGCTTAAGCATATTTATGTGACATAGCTGTTTTTGTTTACGCCTGTCAGGTGTTATTATGATGTAATTTAAATCACTCAATTTCTTATCAATTAGATATGGCCCAAAGTAACGAGCATGGAGTGGTTTTCCAGGAATTGGAAGTAGAACAAGAACCTTTTGACCGGGTTCAAACTTCCGTTTTGAGGTGCTTTTATCATATTTGGTTTTCATTGACTGCTGAGATGACTCAAGATTTTCTCTGGCTAATTCACATGCTTTAGAGAGTTTTGTACGAAAATCTGACACATATTGCAAAATATTCAGACAATCATCATCGTCTGATAGGAATTTCTCTTTAACGAGCTGAGTGGGCCACGGACTGTATGTCCAAATACAAGCTCAAATGGGCTAAAACCAAGAGACTCTTGAATTGACTCTCTAACAGCAAAGAGCAAAAAATAATTCCTTCATCCCACTGCTTCTCTGTGTCAAACAGTAGGTCCTAATCATGTTTTTCAAAGTTTGATGAAATCGCTCAAGAGCACCCTGACTTTCTGGATGATAGGCGGATGACCTATACTGTTTAATGCCTAGCTGATCCATTACTTGTTGAAAAATACCAGACATAAAGTTGGAGCCTTGATCGGACTGGACACATTTAGGGAGGCCAAATAAAGTGAAAAATTTGACTAAAGCTCTCACTATAGTCTTTGTCTTTATATTTCTCAGTGGTATGGCTTCGGGGAACCGAGTTGATGTACACATAATTGTCAACATGTACTCATTTCCTGATCTTGTTTTTGGTAGGGGCCCAACACAGTCTATTAGTATCCTACTAAATGGTTCTTGAAATGCAGGAATTGGCTGTAAAGGGGCCTTTGGAATAGTCTGATTTGGCTTTCCTACCATTTGACATGTGTGACAAGTTTTACAGAAATGTGCTACATCCTGCCTGAGATTAGGCCAATAAAAGTGACTGAGAATTTTATGATAAGTTTTCCTGACTCCTAAGTGACCAGCCCAGGGGGTTTCATGGGCCAGGCGCAATATTTCAGCATGGTAGGGCTTTGGAACCACAATTTGATGTTTTATAGCCCAATCGTCATCAACCAAAACATCTGGAGGTCTCCATTTACGCATGAGAATACCAGATTTTGTATAATAGGAAACAGAGCTATCTGAAGTTTTACTTCATCATCTACCCTGTCAAACAAAGACAAAATATCTGGGTCTTTGTGTTGTTCTGCAATGAGATTTGATCTAGAAAATGTCTGACTTTGGTCAGCAGAAGTTTTACTGGAAGTTTCAAATCCACGAGGGATAACGGAATGATCCGTGTCAAACACCTGACTGAGAAAGGTGTCATTTAAGTCAACATCTGTGACATTATTTTTGAGAGTATTTTGATTCTCGGAAGTTTTCTTTGACATGGCTCGAGTAATAGCACATGAAGGAAATAAATCGGGTATCTCTTGTTCAATTGGCTCTGGATCCTGATCTAAAGTAGGATTATCAGTCACAAGTGGATTAGTAATGACCTTGTCCCCAGCAAGGTCGTTTCCAAGAAGAAGGTGAATCCCTTCAAAAGGCAAAAAAGGCCTAATACCTAAAGCCACAGGTCCAGAAACAAAGTCCGAAGACAAATAGACATTATGGAGAGGAACAGGAATAAAGTCATTGCAATCTACCCCCTTAATAAGAACTTTAGAACCTGAAAATGACTTTTCAGAAAACGGCAGGGTATCTGCCAACAAAAGAGACTGGGAAGCCCCGGTATCTCTTAAAATTTTGACAGGGGTAGCGGAAGAGAAATCACTAGAAAGTGATATAAAACCATCATGAATAAATGGTTCGAAAATACCCATAATGCTATCTTGAGAAGAATTGACCTTGACCTCATTAATTGGGGATAAGAGGGGTTTAACCTCAGAAAATGTGTTACACACATTATTAGACTCTAATTGAGTTGATGAAGAAATAAAGCCGGTTGGCTTAGATCCACTTTGACCACTTTGACCTTCACGTTTTCTTTTCAATTTGAAACAATCTGACATTAAATGGCCGTCTTTCTTACAATAATTACAAGAAAGTGTACCGAACTGTTTGTCAGAAGGAGATTGAGACTTGGGATCTGATGATGTGTGAGTGTTACTTAAATTTTGTGAACTGTTGTCATTTGATTTCCTACTTTCCTTTGAGAAATTCTTGGATGAAAAGGAGGAGTTAAATTTACCTGCATTGTTTCTGTATGAAAAGGACTGGGATGGTTTGCTGAGAAATGAAGATTTGTGGGTCAATGAATAATCATCGGCCAAACGTGCAGCGACCTCCAATGTATCTGCCTTTTGTTCATTGATAAATGTCTTGATGTCACTCCGGATGCACCTTTTAAATTCCTCAATCAAAACGAGCTGTCGTAATTTGTCATAATTCTGACTGACCTTTTCAGAAGAACACCAACGATCAAACAGTTGTTCTTTTGTTCGAGCAAATTCAACATAAGTTTGATCCTTCACCTTCTCACAATCCCTAAATTTCTGACGGTAAGCTTCAGGCACCAACTCATAGCCCTTGAGAATTAATTCCTTCACAGAATCATAATCTGAAGCCTGCTCTACTGACAACTGAATGTAAATTTCTCTGGCTTTACCCACCAAAGCACTCTGCAAAAGCATAGACCAGGACTCCTTAGGCCAATTCAGACTCTGAGCAATTTTCTCAAATGGAGGAAATATTTATCAACATCCTTTTCTTGGAAAGGGGGAACTAACTGAAATGCTTAGTGATGTCAAACTTGTCTGAAGGGAAGAATTTTCCTGACTGTCCAAGCTCTAAACGTCTCATTTCTAACTGTAGTCGATGTTCTTCCAATTCTCTCTCCTTTTCTCTCTGTCTTTCTTCCATTTGTAATTCTTTCTCTCTCATTTGTAATTCTAGTTTCTTGATCTCCAAATTTGTCTGCATTTCTAATTCTAATTTTCTGAGTTCAGAGGTAGACTCGGGCTCATAATCTTTCAGGGTGGATTCCTCAAATTGGCCTAAATCAACTAGATGTTTGGCAATACGGTACTGTATTTCCCTCTTGCGCATAGATCTTTTGACTTCTACTTTAAGGAAATTGGCCAGTGTTATGAGGTTGTCTTTTCTGAGGAATTAAATGTGTCCTGATCAAGGTATCCATAAATTCGTCTGGTTTAAATTCCGCCATGATTGGATTTCGCTGAGTTCACAGTGTAAAGTAGTTTTGAAAAGGCTGGCAAAATGTTGTCAAACGGCTCAAAATATTCGTATCCCGGACGAGCCCCCAATTTTGTTACGTGCAGAGAAAACGAACAAAAGGGTGAACTCAGCAAATAACGTTTAAACAGAATTTATTACAAAAATAAAACTAATTGCTAAGTCAGGGATAGAGTACAAGCTTTAAAAGTGTACAGACTACTTATCTCAGCTGGGACGGCAAAGCTCCAGTCTCAGAGTTGTAACAGTCAGTCGAATGAATGAACAGTCCTTTGGCTTGCAGGCTTGAAGCTGCACAAAGTCCACAGTATAAATCCAGCGTTGACAGTGAAGGTCTTGAAAAGTCTTGAGAATGACTACTGCTGGAGTTTAGTAACACACAAGAGACACGATCCCAAAAGTCTGACTGGAAGCTGTGCAAGTCCCTTTTATACACATGCATATAAGAACAATCTAGAACTTTTATTGACATGCTAATTACTGTTCTAAAATTATCTCCCTTACACAACTAATCAACTTTCCAGAACATTCCAAACATGAGTAATTGAATTCAAGGTTGTGAGGTCATCAAGGGCAGTGACCTTGAGAATGTTCTAGACTAATTGAACTCAGGTCATGATGAGTGTGGGGTAAATGACCTACATAACACAATTGAGAAAGTTTCATTTAGCTGAGACAAAAGAGAAAGCGGGATTAAAGTTTCATGCAGGAGTGTTTTCATTTTCTGGTTGACAATATTCAGTGTTGTATCGAGTCAGATTTGTTGATAGAGTAGACTGCACTGACAATGCTACAGACTGCATGCTGAAGGAACTGTTGTCGTGATTGCTGACATTGAGAAGAGAAGAAACGGTTTTTTAGCTACTATAGACTATAGTCTATAGAAGCTATTGGGATGGGTATCCGTCCGGCGTCCGGCGTCAGTCTGTATGTATGTATGTATGTATGTATGTATGTATGTATGTATGTATGTATGTATGTATGTATGTATGTATGTCCGTTTGTGAGGCGTCCGTCCACTCAAATATCTTGAGAACCGCAGTACTTACTTATTTGATATTTGTTGTGTAGATGAAAAATATGATTTTGAGAAACTATTTTTTTTAATTTTTTGATATTGTTGAAAATAGGCAAATTAATGCCAAAAAAGGTGTTTTGGGTAAAAAATCTTCTTCTTCATAACCGCTGATCAGACAGCTTTGTTATTTGGTATACAGGTCCCTAGGGATAACCCAACTTAGATTTGTTCAAATTGTGATGAAATATGCAAATGTGTATTTTTAAGGAATTTTTTTGTCATTTTTGGTCAAAGTTTGATTACATTGTATGTAATTCTTGTACTGTATAAACCCTATCAATTCACCCAGAAAAAAATAATTAATATGATTTTTAAATAATTGAATTAATTAGGAAATCATCAAAGCCAAAATAATTTTAGTGTGGAATTATCAGAAAGTTCAACTTTTTTGACAGTTCATAGTGAATTGAGGATTAAAACATGTAAAGGCAACTTTCCTGAATCCCAACTTTGATTATCTGAACCACCATTTATGTTATCTAAAAGAAATTACTCATAATAGTTTGTCATGATAGGTTGGTCAAATGAATAGAGATAGAGAAAGTTCTGATTTCCATTTATGGTTGACTTGGTAAGGATAAAATAAGATTACTTTTTGAGGAAAAAAATAGAGTGGTCATTTAAAAGAGTGGTCAAAGTGATAGGGTTTTTATGGTAAAGCTGGGCTGTAAGATTCCTCCTGTGCTATTTATAGCAATTATGCAATCTGTGTAAACAGTGCAATGAAAGTGTAACATGATTCCTTATAATGCTTTTGATGACCTTGAACTTCTTAATTTTCAAACATTTGTCTCTTCAGTGTGCTTTCTCTGAGTACGTAGTCTCAACTTCTTCAACAGAACTTACTTACCGGTACAATGATAATTTGAAAGTTAAAATGTGCTTGGTTAATAGGATGAAAATACTGATATTACACTGGTGTGCAGATAAGAATGGACAGTGAAATTGATCTAAATGTTGCCACACTTATGTAATTGGTTTGTAAAGTTGTTCCAAAACTTGCCTCAGAAGCTGCAGTGAAAATCAAAGAGCTTTTATGGACCCATAATAAACACACACCAGGGAGTACACTTTGAAGTGCACTTCACATACCCAGACTCATATTATGCTGCTTTGAGTTACATAGTATCACAGCCAAGTCAGAATCTAGTTGTCATTAGACTCTTGTTGCCTTTGCATTGTATAAAGTTCTTTGGCAAAATAAGTATGATCTACTGGAAAAGAGGTGTACATACACCAGAAGTAAGTAAGTGAGAAAGTTGTTGATATGTATGGGAATAGAAAGTCAGGACATCTTTACCCTACACACACAGACACTGATCAGTGTCTACTTTATTGCTTTATAACAACAATTACAGCAGAAGCCTACTGTGAAACAACACCATCATCTGTCTTTAGTTTGCCGCAACTCAACTAAAGTTACTGATCCTGTAGTAAATTTTGGAACAACTTTACAAACCAATTACACAAGTGTGATAACATTTAGATCAATTTCACTGTCTATTCCTGCATACGACAGTAAAAGATAACCAGCTCAAAATTCTTTATAACCTGACAGATATGCGTTTTTTTTATGACGTAAATCTTGATTTAAGCAAGTCTTGTTTACTTTAATGAGAATGTAATTAATTTAACTCTCGTTTATTTGCTATTATAGACTAATATAGTCTGATGAAATATGCAAATCTGTATTTTTACGGAATTTTTTTCCATTTTTGGTCAGGCCATCCTGAAATGAGCTATCAAAGATATCCACCTTCTTCATCAATACATGTGTCACAAAAGGTTATTCTCTACATAACACAGCAGAGCACTGTCAACTGTTGAGTCGCTTGTTTTTTCAAAACCGCTGGTCAGACAGCTTTAATATTTGGTTTACATGTCCCTAGGATGACCTTAGTGAGATAATTTCATACAGTCAGGAAATACTTAATTTTGTATCCATGTCTATAGTAGCTTCAGGGACTTTGGCCCTATGTTTTTAAAGAATTTACTTGTTTCTTCATGAAGTTCCCAATTTGAAAGTAAACACCTAAAAGAAAACTGGTGATGTGCATGTAGTCAGTGTAGTGCAGTGTTATGCTTGTTGTGAGTGACATGCTGAAACGACTGCAGTAATCGTGACGAGCAGTGTATGGGAAACGTTTGCCGCGCGCTGTAATCTAACACCAACCAAAGACGAAGACTCAATTTGTTGCAAATGTTTACTTTTCTAATAATAAGCAACTTGTAGACTCGTCGAGCTCTGCAAGGCAAACCGGACACTCAATCAAATTCCACTGTATTTATGATTTACTTTGTCGAATGCTTGATAAAATCTGTATATATAATATCCAACTGTCTTGCCTCATTAACAGCAATACGAGCTTCAGTAAGCAAGACAGATAGATTAGATTCACATGATCGCCCAGGCAAAAAACCATGCTGTTGTTCAGACAAAACACACTTAACATGGTTATATACATTCCTTGAAATCATTCTCTCACACATTTTCGAAACAATTGACAAAAGGGACACTGGGCGATAATTTCTAATGTTAGTTTTTATACCCTTCTTGTGTATAGGTACAACCAAAGCTTTCTTCCACTTTGTCGGGAAAACTCCCTCATGGATAGACCGATTATATATGAAAGTTAGTGGAATGGAAAGTGCATCAGCACATTTTTTTAAAACTATCGCTGGCAAATTATCATCACCCATTGCCTTATGTTCATTTAGGGCTAAAAGTTCCAACTTCACCTCTGACACAGATATAGTGAACTCACGCAAAGGATCATGTAATTGAGTGTCTAATTCAGGAATGGTATTGATGTCATCATTTGTAAAAACAGATTCAAAGAAGGTATTGAAAATATTTATGAAAAACTGACACAAATGGCGATGAATTTTTGATATATCTCGCATTTTTATCTCCTAAACAATGTTGAATATTATGTAAGCTACATATTTATCATTCCATAAGGTATATGATAAAACCTTTACGGCCCTGATACGGCTTTTGCGGCCCTTGGTCGTACGGCGTACGGGCCCTCGCACGCTCGGGCCCTTCCGCCGTACGACCTCGGGCCGCAAAAGCCGTGTCAGGGCCGTAAAGATTAAAAGTTCATCTCATTTATAATTATTTAGAAAACAAGCACGACCAACCATGACAAACGTTGAAGTGCAAGTAGGAGGCATCACTTAGAAAGCGTCCCAACTCAGTTCAAAAACAACAGCGAGTCAGTGATCGGAGACTGGTCACTCTCATTAGTATGCATAAGTTTTTTTTTTAATTTACTGAAGTCAATTTTTCAGCACTTCGATCGATATTTTGGGATGTGCTACAGTCCCTGTTGTGTTGCAGAAGTGTGCCGTTTTCTATCACGGGATGGGGGAATGCACGGACATGCAGAACGACAGGGATCGTCCCTCATATGTTCAGAAGTTCGTCGAGACGATATTTTTGCGTATTTAGCAAAGAGGTAACAGTGACATTTTAGAGACAGTTTTACCAGCATTTTTGCAAGCCAAAGAATAAGTCATTAGGAGCTTGTTACAACCATTGTCCTGTTTTGTATGAGTCCCAGTGTTTCCTCTCAATGATTGGTTTGGAATCAAGCGTGCAACTTTGTGAAAACGCTAACAACCAGCAAAGTGTATGAATTTGGAAATTTGCTCAACCAAATCTAATTTGTTAACACAACTGCCGACGCACATTCTGCACAAAAATGTCAGAACATCCTTCAAGTGTCGATAAACACGACCAGAAATAAATCCACACTCATAATATAAAACAAACGATGTAGTTTATCCAATGTCACCGACGAATTGACAAGCTGAGCGTTGAATTCTCGCGAGATCTCGCAATGATTGGTTTGAGCGGGAAATCCTGGCAATATGGTTGTGGTAATTGCTTTGATATGTGGGTCTGCCTCTCCTGTTTATATTTAGCAAACTCTGAATATGTGTACTAACACAATGTGATCGCAAGATTACAATTTTATTAATAAGGAACATTTAGCCATACATTTGCATACACATGCCATCCAGACTAGAAAGTTTTCAATTCATTTTTTTCAAATAATAGCCGAAAGATGATAAATATATAATCTCATTTTGTTATAACAGGGGTCCTGCAAGCGAAGCAACAGATATCTGTTCATCTGTACTCTACATGTAAAAGACCAATAAAGGCGGCTTGGCATTGCGGTATGTTATGAATGAACGAATAATTTCTGCCTCGTTTAACAGTCCGTCGACGTCCATTACATGGATCGACAAGCAGGATCAACACAGAGATCCGTTTACCATCTTTGCGTATCATAACCTTTTATGACGAAAGTGGATTGAGAGTGCCCGGATTCATTTCTCTTAATGCCGGTATCGTGGAGTGCAAGACGTATGATTCACATCCTGCCACCCGGTCTTTCGAACAAGCAGGGGATATTCAGTTACATGGTATCGATGTCAAGTTCAATAATGTAAAACTAATGTTAGATGATAGAGCAGTGATACTGTGGGCACCCTAAGCCTAAGATAGAAGTTTCATATAGTCAACAGGGATGATATAATAGCGTCTTTCCTGCAACTCGTCAAAGTTGGAATGCGCCTCAGGGACAGATATTCAGAATCTACTCTTTTCTGACACGCCACTTAACGGGCTCATTTTGACGCTCTTGAACTTAGAAAAAATTATCACAGCATCAGTTTTTCGAAAACTGAAAATGTTAACAAGAACAGTGGCCAATTTTAGAATTTCAAATACCAGTTAATAAAGGCAATTTCTTTCTCTAGTACCAAACTTGTCAGGAAGGCTCCTGATTTTATTCTCGATTTGGTAAGAGTGTGGTTGATATTTTCATTCAGGAAAATATGAGTCTTTCACTGACTTTCAAGGCGCGCAATATCTTAATTGTCACCGGTCTCATCGATGCCGAGTACGGGGAGTCGCGTATTGCGGTGACTACTGCCACCAGCGTGGTGATCCAGCATTTACATCGCCGTGCACGATGGGACTCTAAAGTATGTCCACACATCAAAAAGGAACTGGACGATAGCTTTCAACGGCGGGAGGAATAATGTCGTGAGATCACAAACTGTCAAATTGCTGTGACAAACCAACGCAAGGTCATTAGAATGACTATCAGGAGAGATTTAAAACAAAGGACAAATTTTTATCGGTTACAATTGTAATAGCATATTGCATTGTAAAAAAATCCCCCTGTACGACGATTTTGCCAAGTGTTTTTCTTCTTGGGTTCATTCAGATATGGAGGACTTGCAGCGATGTCGCGCGTGATGTGGCCTTATTCGCATTGTTTATGAATGAAGCCTGTTCACACAAATATTTCGATACCTATGCGCAAGGCGTAATAAAATAAAGGCTCGAAATTAAAGGTTTTCGTAATATAGCAAAATTCTTGGCATGGGTATATATTATAAATCGGTTATTAAGCTTTACCAAATATCACTACTTCGTTGCGTCGTATCGTCATTCGCGTCATTTGTGACTTCGTCTCGTATCTGACGCAACACAAATGACTTTCATGCTGATCGATACACACCGGAACAGGCGATATTGGGCAATAACTTCTAAATAACCTCTAAGAATAGCTCAACTACACGTGTGGCCGCACATCATTCTTTGCAACTCAGCGAACCTGAGAAAATTACATTAACTCAAACAAAGGAGTTTTTCTAGCTTTATAGATAAAGTAAAGCATGAAATACATACACTTATGTTGCAGTCTATCAATTGGAAATTTGACTCGTAAGTTGATTTCAAATTTAATCCCAGCCAGGTATTGTAGATTTTTTTTTGAAAACAGTGACAGCGACTTTTATAGTCCTTCATCTATGAAATACTGGAAAGTGTACCCACGGAAGGTTATTAATATCAATTAGGACTGGATCATTGAGCTATAAGTACATGTGCTTTGATTACGTTTAAAAGAGAATACTCTGTCTGACATATTCAGTGACCAGTTAATTTGAAAGCAGTAGAACAATTAACACTGAGTGTAGCTCCGATGACAGCTACTGCTACAGATCCTGTGTTTGTGTTTACCCGCTGACTTTTCAAAGCAGTGAGAACTGCTGAATATCATATTCAGATGCCGAGCGACTGATGACAGCGGTCGACGACAATACTACCAACGTTAAATTACCTAGCTATCGAGTCAACTCAGCGGAAGATCTACTATGAACCATTGAATACAAACAACAGGAAAGACAGAGATATGACAAACCAGCTCACTGTAACTGTCAAGGTTAAAAGGAAGACCTTGCAAGATTGAAGACCTTGCAGGCTGACTTCAGCCCATTGATAGCAGTGTTAAGCTCAGGGTGCTGTTCCATAATATGCATACATTTATTCTTTTGTGTTCATTTTGATAGCATGAAAAGTTACCGTCGTCCTGTATGCGATAATCGCTGCATTTAAAAACACGTCTGAAAACAATTGAGGAATGCTAACAAACACATGTAAATGTTTAATCGAGAACCGAAAATGATATATGACACATCCTCGGTCTTATATTCGGTGGTCCATCCTGTTATAGAGCTATATACTCAATATCGAAGACAGACATGAATAAATTAAATAGATGAACTATCATCAAGAAAGCCACGAGGAAATTACATACATCATGAGGAGACGCAATAATATCTTTCGTTGTCATGAAGATTGATATTACAGAATAATCTGAGTAATATCTGAGGATCTTTGGCATATTTCTGATCCTACACTAACTTTACAGTTTTATTTAGCTATTTTTTTTTTTTTTTTTTTTTATAATATTTTTTATTTTATTTTATCAATAACAAAGACAAAGACTGGCAAAGACTGTTACAAAAGTCTAAACCAAAGGCAAAAAAGAAATACTACAGATACTGCAAGGACAATATTGAAAATGGATACATTCATTGTACAGAGCTGGTTTCATTTTCAGAGAGATAGGAGGAACTATGCGGCAAATTCCTTCCATTTGTCTTTATAAATAGACACTGTGTTCTTTCTTTTTGTGATAAAACATTCTAGAGTCTTTGAATATGTCTGACTTTAATTCTCAATATCTGAAACGTTGGTGCTTCTTTTTTAAGTTTACAGTCATAAATATACTTTTTGTACACCAGTACTATGTTATTGAGTAAATCTGACCAATTTTTTCACCCAAAATAATCTGTCTTTGTGTTGGATTGTTTGGACAATATAAAGCTGTGTGCCATAATTTGCACATATCATTCCATACACTTTTAACAATGTCACATTCCACAAACAAGTGAACAATTGTCTCAGGGACTAATTGACAAAAAGTACATAGGTCTGAACTTACTAAATGGGACTTCATTTTAAAAAGCGATGCATTTGTATAAATAATGTTGTGGTTAAGTCTCCATTGAAAATCACGAAGTGTACTACAGATAGTTACTTTGAAAGGCATTTTGTATATAAACTTCCAATCTAAATCCTCTTGGAAAATTCTGATAAAGAAAAATTGACTTCTTGGACTGACAAAATAAGAATCAGATATCATATCTCGAAGCAATTTTGAAGAAGATTTTCTAAGTGAAAGCGACAAATTCTGACCATGTACCATAACAGCATTTTCAGGTCGCACACAAACTGCTTGATGAATTTTCAGGTATTTAGGTATAGCAGATATTAGCCCTTGCCACTGTAAAAAGTTAATTTTGTTTATCCCAAGATTTCTAAAGAAATTCCAGTCTTTAAAATTGCCTTCAGAGGTAAAAATATCTGAGATATAGACAATTCCAAGTTTGTAGAAGTCATTTAAAAATATACTTTTCCCATTAATCAAAATATTTTTGTTATTCCATATTATTTCAAAAGGTGGGGGTAAATCAATTTGTGAAAAGGAATTCCATAATTGTAATATTTCTTTCAAAAAAGGAGGAAATTTTACACCAAGTGCCTTTAGTGAGTAAGTGCACTTAAAGATAAAAGGTCCACCAACTGGTTTCAAATAGTAATCAAAGACCAATTTCCAAGGATGAAAACGTGAGAAAAGATAGTGTTTGACCCAGGTCACTTTTAAAGCCTTTTGCAGAGCAACTATATCCAACATTCTGAGTCCACCTTGGCCTATGTCACCTATCATAGTGTCACGTGCTACTCTATCGTGACCCTTCCATATAAAGGAATAGATTTTAGAATTTAAAATTCTTAAATCTCTCTGATCGGAATATGCATACATTTATTCTTTTGTGTTCATTTTGATAGCATGAAAAGTTACCGTCGTCCTGTATGCGATAATCGCTGCATTTAAAAACACGTCTGAAAACAATTGAGGAATGCTAACAAACACATGTAAATGTTTAATCGAGAACCGAAAATGATATATGACACATCCTCGGTCTTATATTCGGTGGTCCATCCTGTTATAGAGCTACCCAATATTGAAGGCAGACATGAATAAATTAAATAGATGAACTATCATCAAGGAAGCCACGAGGAAATTACATACATCATGAGGAGGCGCAATAATACCTTTCATTGTCATGAAGCTTTGTATATTACAGAATAGTCTGAGTAATATCTGAGGATTCTTTGGCATATTTCTGATCCTACACTAACTTTACAGTTTTATTTAGCTATTTGTAAGAAATATTGGGCGTAGCAACTGAAAACGCACCCTGTTGTTGATTGGTTATTCTCATACGCCTTTTGTTTCAATCACAACGCTCCTCTTTTATGTGGGTAGAAAACACGGAATCGATTGAACGATAGTCATATCTCGTTTATTTTGACTATGCATAGAGATAATATTTGCTATAGCGTGCATGCATGTATGAGTTTGTGTTCCCTTCTTTGAATTCCATATAAGTTTCCGTCGGAATTGCAACAGGTTAGATTTTTTATAATTGAACCGCCTTTCACAGAGTTTTGTATGTGGGCTAGTGGTTGTAACGCGAACGTGATCCTGATGTATCGTCTACTTGGGGAATCGGTGCGATGGTGTACTACTTTACGATCAACAAAGCAGACACTCACAAGGAGTTAGACTGGTATGATGAACGTGTATTGGCTAGGTATCACAAAACAGTAATGTGCCCAGCAGGATCGTGTTCTGTGCTCTACTCTTTCTCATAACGTACTCCCTTAAAAGAGGGAAATTACTATCTAATCGTACAGATTTACTAAAATGGCTCGTCCATCGAGCACAGATCGAAATATATTCCATACAATGTTAGGGTCTCAAAATTACATCGAGTGATTGGTTTCGTACTTAACACGATCGGAACTAATTTTGGATAATTGGATGGTGAAGTAATGTCGATTTAATCTGTAAATATGACCTCATCTACTTTTCTTTTTAAGTTACACACTTGTTTTTATGAGTTATTTGTAATATTGCAACATTCAGCGATGGGGCACCTAAAAGAGAAATTTGAAAAATATGAAGATCCAATTATCCCAAGTTAGTTCCCGTCCTGTTACTTAAAGCCGGTTTTCTAACAGTGCTTGATTGTTCCTCAAGATACACTTTCTATTTAAGGTAAGATATCTCTTGTAAGATCAAAGTTTACTGAATAATATGGTTGCATAGCGTGATCGATAGCTACAATCACTGATTGAACTCTTCTCATAGTGAAGTCCGTTTGGCTCCAAGGTTATCGACCTATAACTGTCACCAACAAGAGTCAGTAAATATTCGATACATAAAGTAAGTACATATGAATATAAAGAGTAGATAATTCTTGCCTTGTGACAGACGTCTTTGCGAGATCGATGAGTAGGTGCCATCGGCTTAGAGGTCAAATCAATAGAATAAAATATATAAAAATGCCTGGCTAACCACGATTTAGGACAGCCATCGACTTGCACAGATATTCGGTGCATACAAGACAATTAGAGTCTTAAAACTTAATTTATTGAGATATTTTTTATTCAACCAAATGATAATAAAAACTAAGTAAGTCTTTATAAAAAATAAAATATTACAAGACAGTTCTATCACTCTAAGAGGGATTTTTCACACCATTCGATGCCCTCATACTTTTGCATATTTATTTCATTTGTTAACAAGTGACCTGCCCTGACAACGTCTTTACATTCAGTGTCGTGTGCATTCTCCACAAAATGCAGCGTATTCAGTGAAAGTCAGAATTTGCTTTTTAACATTTGCTGTACCGGGGGCCGACAAGAGTGTCCGCGTACGTACTCAGGCGAACTGGGGTTGAATAGTTTAAGTATATGATATTACTTTCGTAATTATTAAAAATGATAATAATAATTATGAATATTGATATCACTAAAGCCAAGTTGAGCTTCCTTTCTGCCTAGCAGCATTTGATAACACCGCTGAGCGCATGTGAACTATTTTTGTCACTGACCGGGGCCTGGGGCGTCCACTACACAGTAGAGTGACATAAAAAGGGAAGGCGGCCAGCTTACACAGCCAGTCATCTCTAGACACGGCTTTTGAAAACTTTCTCTTTCACTCGCTTCTACCATTTAAATCGTATTTTACGTTGCATTGCTGAAATTTGATAAGCTGGCCGTCAAATCTGCCTCGTTTGGCCCCTCTTAATTGTCTCCTTTTGAAGCTATTCCTCTAAAGTGTTTGGCAACTTCCTAAAATTCAGTTTCCCGGACGTTTGATCCCTGTTCATAGCGACATCCGGGAATCTAAGCTGGAGCCCACTGCGGTCCTCTGCACTCACCGTTAGAGTCATCAGCCACAGGTTGCTAAGCGCTCAATGGTTCATCCGATATATCAACCTTGAATATGATTTATGCTTAAAGTCAACGGCAGCGAACTACAAAAAGCTATAAAAGATGCTGTTGGGTGTTTTGTAACGGATATATGACCTCCCGTGGGCGAAAGTTGTGTAGTAGGTGTAATATATCACATCTCTAAGATTGGTGACTAGTAGGACAACTTTTTGACTGTCTCATATTGCTAGTAAAACATTATCCCTCGCAATTTTCAACCTCCAAATAATTCAAAAAATTGGTATATTATCATTATTGCTTGCTTTAAGATCATGCCAACAATCTATTTAATCTAAGATAGCTAGAAAACATCGAGTGGAGAAGTTGACCAAGCTCCGGCTCCATTGCTCATTGAGCCCTTCAGCCTGCGGGTAGAAAAAAGAAAAACCGTGTAAGACACACAGACAAAGACAAAATTCCTTGACATTTTTCATCGCCATTGCAATCCCACAATGCTTGTGATTGCTCGTTATCGCTTGTCACGACCCCGATTTATTCATTATTTTACTTTAATCGTTATTTGCAAGCGATTAAGATAAAATGTCAATATGAAAGATACATTTATACTCAAAGACCGAATTAAAACGCACCATTAGTTTTGTTTTGTTTGGATTATACAGCATAAACGTAGTAGTCATGAGCAACCGCCCTTGCAAAAAGGACCTCGATGATGACGTTTATTACTCAGCCACAAGGCGAACCCAATTACAGGATGAGGTAACCATACCACTACCCAACGCAACAAAGAGAAGTAAAGTGCCTTGCTTATGGGCACAACAACGTGCTGCAGTCTCGATCTCTCCATCCTTTGGCAGTTAGTCCGGCGTTACTTTGGACATACTGGGTCTCCAAATCACCATCTTCCGACAGTGAGTCCGGTACCCTAACCACTGCCCCACGGTGCCGCCCTATAGTTATTTGGAATACTTTAAAATATCCGTGATGAAGAAGCAACGAGAACATTCAAAGATGTTTTCTTATTCAGAGCGCTGTCGTACGTTGCTTCTTTAAAAGATCTCAAGCAGTCAATCCGGGGAAGTTCAAAGAGGCCCATTCGATAGCCCGCGCCAGAAGAGCACTTTGCTAGTCGAGGTCATCGCTATCACCGCTGCCGTCTCCGTTCCGTCTCCGTCACCGGTGCCAAACGTGGCGATGTTTACATCTCGGGGTCATACATTTTCCAGTTTCAATATACCCCCTCACTTCTATGCCTTAAACTGATTGTCGGTTTTCAACAAAGTCTACTGTGATGAAGGAAAATGTTTTGTGGTCCGTCGAAAGACGTGGTATTTTGTGCAGTCTATTTTCGCTTTTCTGTAGTATTGTTAAAGATATCGACTGCGTTCACCCAATTGAACTCAGTGCAGCAAGGTTGTGAAACATACTTTCTTATATCATTCAACGCGGTGTCGCATCGTGCTCTTATACACAGCAAAAAACAATTTGTCCCTGTGACAGGTTCTGTACAGACCCTGACACAACCCTGTGGCATAGGCCAGGCCTGCGTCAGCAAAGACGTCCCATTGCTGTGACAGGGGCTAATGTACAGGTCTGTGGCCAGTGCTGTGATGACATGGCTATATACAGTGCTGTAGTCACAGTGATGTGACGGGGCCTGACATTTCTGCCGGTCCCATCGTTGTATTTACAGGACTGTACAAAGCAATGTGAATAAAGACCTGAAACCGGGTAGTCGTTTTTAATGTGCACACAATTATGTCTGTATTCGTTTTTGTCATCAAAATCGGCCCATTGACAAATTTTCAGGCCTTGTAACAGGCCCTGCAAATTCAACACTGACACTCCACACGAGAATTTCAATTACGTGGTCACAGCACTGGATACACTCAGAAATTACATCACTGTATATATTCCTTTAATACCAGGCCTGATAAAGACTTGTTCATACACCCCTGATATCTGACGAATTTTACAGGTCCTGTAACAGAGATTATTTCTTAGGGACTGTTACTGGTACTGATCAGACCCCGGCCTGTTACAGGCATGTACTGAAATCTGCCTGTAGATTTCTTACTGTGTAAAACATCTCAAGCAGTCAATCTGGGTAAGCGCGATAAGGACTTTTCGACACTGAACCTGCAGAAGGCTATCGCCGCTGACGTCTCCGACCATTCTGTCTCCATTTCCACTTTTTCGCAGGGCACGACAACCGCAACGTAACGTGCCGTATATTGACGTATGACTTATAGGGGTACGACCTGCGGCGACCACACTAGGCTTAGCGGTCGATGGATCTCATCGCATACGGCTTCACTGCTTGTGTACCGTACGGCTGGGGCCTCGATATGCCGAGGGTTAAGGTTAAAGATCCGCAGCTCAAAATGTCGTCTCAGATACCTTAATTATTTTGTTTTGTTTTTTAATTTATCGCAACATTCATTTTCTGCAGAAATGACTACATTTGCGACAGACTCTTCTGTACGTGCTGGAAAAAATCCGGTCGATAACGTAGAACATGGTGATATGTCTAGTTTATAAACGCTTTACTCAAGAAGCCGTGATAAAATCACTCGAAAGCCAACGCTGCAGAAGGGAATGAACGACATTTGGATAGGTTACTTAAAGTTTAGCACGAGCCTCTATGCAAATGAAGCAAAATCGAGTCTATACATACATGTACAGGGGTTACTATTATTACTGTAACATTATTAAGACAGAAGTCATATTTTTGACATTTTAAAGTAGTTTTGTCTGTAGTTTGATAGTCTGAAAGGGAGAAAAGATTGTACAATTATACTTAGTAGCTAATAAAAAATACTAAATTTCTTTGATTACTGTCATTGTATCACCTCTTTATATAGCACGTGTAATCGCCATTGGTAAAGTCCTTAAAGCTACATATGCCCAACTGTGAAAGCTCATTACATAATATACAAATTATAAATTAGCTAACATAAAAATGCATAATATCTTTCACTTATACAACATAATTGCCTCATCAATATACAACGGAAGTTTCATAATTGTTTTAGAGTCCCTCCAGTCTCATATTCCTGATGGGAAAGTGAGTTAAACTATGCAAATTTGTAACTTGCTGAATGATGTAAAAATGCTAAACAACTTTCACTAATATTTTATCATATTTCCCCAATGTGCATGGCGGGTTTCATCACCTTTGGTGAAGTTAATGAAGATATATCCCTAGTTAGAGAAATCCGTCCAATATGCAAATTAGTAATAACATGTTTTAGAAAATCAAAGCTGACTTTTGGTAACATTATATCAAGGAGTATCAACAACATACATAGCAAGTTACGTCAATTTTGCCAAGTCAATCCAGATACACATTCCTGATTAGAGAAGTTCATTCAATACGCAAATTAGTGATTTAGCTAAAATAAAAATGCTAAATGAATTCAATAATGTTATATCATAGTGTCGTCAATGTACATAGCACTTTTTGTCAACTTTCCAAAGCTAATCGAGATGTATATGTCTAATTACGAAAGTTTGTTGAATATCCAAATTAGTAACAAGATGTTTTAAAATTAATAAACCAAGTTTTAGTCATAATAGTTTCTTCAATGTACAGAGCACCTTTTGTCAATTTTGATTAAGTCAACTCAGATATTTATCCCTTATTAGGAAAGTTCGTTAAATATGCAAATCAGTCATTAAATTTATCTGAACCGACTAAAATAATTTTCATGATTGCAATATCAGTCTAAATGAATATACATATCCAGTTTTGTCAACTTGATCATGCCAATCCAGATATATATCTCTAATTAGGAAGGTTCGCTCAATACATACGTTAGTGATTAGTTGAGGTAAAAAATGGTAAATGACTTTCAATATTGTTGTAACCTAGTAATCATCAATGTACACAGTATGGTTCGCCAACTTTTATCACATTAATCCATCTACATATCTCTAATTAGGAAAATTCATTAAATATGCAAGTTAGGAATTGGTTTCAGTAAAAATGCTTAATGACTTTCAGTAATGTTAAATCAAAGTATCTTCCATATACATACCAAATTTTGTCAATTTTGATAAGATAAGTCACATATATAACCCTAATTAGAGAAGTTCATCAAATATGCAAATTAGTAATTGACTTTAATGTCACACCTTCATGTCCTTCATCCTTGTATTATCAACGTTTGTAGCAAATATCATCCAATTTTTACAACCGTTCTCATTGTATGTCTGATTTTTTAGTCATTAATTATAAAAATAAGCATAACATATGTTAGCTACACCCACCAAATACTTATCAGTTCTTGTCATTCTCAAACATAATATATGTACAAATCTGACTTTAATCCGTTAAGGCGTTCTTGAGATACCGTGTAAACAGACAGACAGACAGACAGACATCGGTACGACATTAGCTCGTGTGTGTGACCACGTGAGCTAACAAAATGATAATTGTCTTGAGGATTAAAAACAATAGCAATGTAAATTCAGAGGAAAATTCCGGGCATATTATAAAATGACTTACATCTTTGTAGCTGGGCGTTTAGCAATGCTATTTGTGTAGACTTTGAAATCGTTTCAAGGGATAGACGTGTTAATCGTTCAGTAGTCGCTGATAATTCAGACCGCAGACTTGCTATCTGCCGTCGTTGATTTTGGATTTCGCTGTTCAGGTTACCTATTCTGGTTGACTTGACGTTTACCCGGTGCGCGAGATTTGTTGACTGTTCAAGTTCATTGTCAAGCTCTCTTTGACAACCTGTCAGATCCCCCTGGCATGCTATCAAGGCGACGCTTTTTTCCTCCAGTGACGCCTGCTGTCTTCTTAACCGTAATTCTAGTTCTCCAACGCCATCCTCGATTGGCGCCAATGCATCAGAAATAGTCGTATCGTTGGGTAAAGATTCCACTCGTCTTTCCAGTTCTCTCATCGCCTCCTCATCAGCCGTAAGAGTTTCACCGAGCTGGTGTAAGATTAACCTGTTACTTTCCTGCTCTTGATCAATTGTCTCTATTTGATCTTCCGTAATGTCGATTCGATGGCCAAGCAATCCAACGTTACCGGCAACCTCGTCGATCGCCGTCACCAGTCGCTCGAGTTCTGTACAGGAACAGTTGTCAATGCTTTGGTAGGTGAGTACGTAAGCGCAAACATCGGATCTGTAGCAGTAGTTGTCACCAGAGGTGCACTCTGTGTTCAATGCTGGATTTCCATCGATTGATTGAAGCTGACAAGCGGAAAGGAAGACCAATGCACTCACAAGACGGAACATCTTGCAGGATGACACTGCTGTCTGAACTATAGCCAGTATAGTGTGATCCCCCAGGCTATATACTTTATCACTATTCTGTTTTTGCATAATGCGGATTTTAAATTGTTGATTTTCGCATCTTGACAGTTTACTTTCGTCTCGCGTTTCACAAGAACAGCACTTCAAGGCCACATGACGAAATGCAAGGCTTAACAAATTTGCGAACTCGAGACCCTAGTATAAAATATGATGACACATCCTTGGTGTACATGTCGACGACACGTTCTGTTATCGCCCTACCACATATTGAATGTAAACAGAAACAAATGAACCTGCACAGTTAATCATGAGAATAACCGAATTATTTCAAAACATTTTAACGTAGTAGCTGTTGTGTGGGCAATTGTCATCATCTTCATCATCATCATCATCATCATCATCGTCATCATCATCATCATCATCATCATCATCATCATCATCGTCATCATCATCATCATCATCATCATCATCATCATCATTTTGTTATTACAGTGGCAGCAAGACATCGCACACAGCGGGTCAATTTTTGGCAAGTGATGAAACATAAAGTTTATCCATAAACGAAGAGCCGGTGGCTTCTTCAGGGCCATGACAGAAAACTACATTTTACGTAAAACATGAAACAAAGAAAGGAATAAAGAGCAAAACGTTCATATAAACATTAATCTCAATAATAATTATTTAGAAAACAAGCACGACCAACCATGACAAATGTTGAAGAGCAAGCAGGAGTCAACACTTAAAAATCATCCCAACTTAAAAACAACAGCGATTCAGTGATCGGCGCGGAGGCTAGAGGATATCTGGTCACTCTCATTAGTATGCTTATGCATAACATTTGTTCAGCACCTCGATCGAGATGTTAGGTTGTTGCATAGTCTTTCCACACACTTTGGTTGTGTGGATAAAAGCGTCGACTTGCCGTTTCCTGTCACGAGGTTGGGGCGCATGGACCTGCAGAACGACAGACACGGTCCTCATAAGTTCAGAAGTTCGTCGAGACGATATTTTTGTACGTATTTGAGCAAATAGGTAACAGTGACGTGACTTCGAGACAGTTGTAATAGCATTGTTGAAAGCCAAATAATAAGTCAGCTTAAACTTGTTAAAAAAAACATTGCCCTGTTTTGTATGAGTCCAAGCATTTACGCTCAATGATTGGTTGGACTCAAACGTGCATTTTTCCCCCTGTGTGTAGACGCTAACAGCCAGCAAGTACTGTTCTAAGCCTAACCATTTGCATTTCGAAATTTGTTTACCCGATTCAAGTCTGTAAACACAACTGACGATGCATTTTCTGCACAAAAAATGTCAGAGCAGCGGTGAACATAACCGGAAAGCATCTCCACACTCATAAGATAAAAGCAAACGATGTTAATTATCCTCTGTCCCCGACGGATTGACAAGTTGTGCGTTGAATTCTAGCGACATCTTGCAATAATTCGTTGGAGCGGGAAATCCTGACAACACCTGACAACAAGGTAGTGATAATGGCTTCGATATGTAGATCTGCCTCCCCCGTCCATATTTAGCAAACTCTGAATATGTGATATTGAGAATAAAATCTTATTAATAGGGAACCTTTAGCCACACATTTGCATAGACTTGCCATGCAGACTAGATAGTTTTCAAATCATTTTTTAAAAAATAGCCAATAGATGATGGAATAGCGAATATATATAAAAACACGATTGGAACTAAATTGGGATAATTGGATGAGAGTAAATATAATGAAAGTTTGATGAAATCGAAATTTTTACAGCTTAAATTTTACAAAATGATAGAATACTGTAAAAATTAAAATATTGTTTTGATCGAACAAAACAACAAAAACACGTTAGTTATTGCATATCCCTTAAATCGTATTCATTTCTATGAAAAGGTGGTATTTTTGTGTAAATGTCTTAAAAAAACGACACAAAATGCTTAAAATGTGTCGCATTAATGACTTTGAGTCGGGGCACTTTTAAAATGTCCCTTACTTTTTCGTCAATTTGGGGCTTAATAAACACTAAATGTAGTCAGGGCACTTTTGAAATGACCCTGACTAACTAAACCTTAAATCGATCGAAAAACTTCATTTTGGTTGGGGAAAAGTAACAAATCGAGATTAAAACTAGTATTTCAGTACCAAAGAAAGTATAGACAAGTTCACATATTTTCATTCAAATATAAATATTGTTCATAAGTATTGAACAATATTGCATTAGATGCAGTCATGCAATGATTCTTACTCATAACATGAGCACAATATCGCAAATTTTGAGTAAAATTTTAAAGATGGTTGGTAAATATGGTGTAATATTTAACAAATTCCTTAAATTTTTGAGAAATTGTGCCAATCCAATTATCCCAATTTAGTTCCAATCGTGTATATATATCTAATTTTGTTAAAACAGCGGTCCTGACAGGGGTCCTGCAAGAGAAGGAAAAGATATATGATAATCTGTATTCTAAAAGACCAATAAAGGCGGCTTGGCATTGCCATATGTTATGAACGAAAAAATGTATGCCTTGTTTAACAGTCCGTCATTACATGAATCGACAAGCAGGATCAACACAGAGATCCGTTTACCATCTTTGCGTATCATAACCTTTTATGACGAAAGTGGATTGAAAGTGCCCGGATTTATTTCCTTAATGTCTGTATCTTGGAGTGCAAGATGTATCATTCACATCCTGCTACCCGGTCTTTCGAACAAGCAGGGGATATTCAGTTACATGGTAGCGATGTCAAGGTCAATAACGTAAAAACGCGTGTTAGATGACAAAGCAGTGATACTGTGGTCACCGAAAGGCTAAGTTATAAATTTCACATCGTCGACATGAATGATATAGTGGCATCCCTAATTGCGTGAAACTCGTTTAAGTTAGAATGCGCCTCAGGGACAGATATTCAGCGAGTAACAACACTCTTCAAGTCTCCTTCATTGGAGGACGGCAAGGCATGATAATGTCAAAGTGTTAAACTCAAGAAAAACGACGTCATGTTCATCCAGAATAAGGATTGTCGTCTGTATAACGTCAAAGAAAAAATTCGTTCAACTTGACGTCGTGACTGCGCCAAGAAGACAACTATAGGTTCACTGCTTATTTTTATTATTTATTATTTATTTATTTATTTATTTATTTTTTATTTATTTCACATTAAAGGATTTCCCATGTACAGACTCAAATAGAGGTAACGACTCCTATCTTGTTTAGTCTACCATGGTGTCCTATATAAAGTAAGAAAATAGTTTTAATCAGGAAAACTTTTAGTGAAAAATGTAAAATCAGTACAGGTAAACTGTTCTAAGCCTAGCCTATGCATTTTGAATTTTGTTCACTCGAATCAAATCTGTAAAAACAACTGCCGAAGCACTTTCTGCACAAAAATGTCAGAGCATCCTTCAAGTGTCGGTGAACACAGGAAAGTATCTCCACACTCATATGATAAAGCAAACGGTGTAGTTTAGCCACTGTCCCCGTCGGATTGACAAGTTGTGCGTTTAATTCTAGCGAGATCTCGCAATAATTCGTTGGAGCTGGAAATCCAGACAAGTAATAGGGTAGTGGTGACGGCTTCGATATGTATATCTGCCTCCCTTTTTCATATTTAGCAAATTCTGAATATGTGTACGAAAACAATGTGATGTCAAGATTACAATCTTAAAAGAACATTTATTCACATTTGTATAGACTTGTCATGCAAACTAGAGATTTTTCAATTAATTTTTTCAAATAATAGCCGATAGATAATGGAATGGTGAATATAGGCCTATATCTAATTTTGTTAAAACAGGGGTCCTGCAAGTGAAGCAAAAGAGATCTGTTCATCTGTATTCTGAAAGAGCAATAAAGGTGGCTTGGCATTGCTATATGGTAGGAAACGAAAAATTAAGTCCCGTTTAACAGTCTGTCCATTACATGAATCGACAAGCAGGATCAACACAGAGATCCGTTTACCATCTTTGCGTATCATAATTTTTATGACGAAAGTGGATTGAAAGTGCCCGGTATCTTTGAGTGCAAAACGTATCATTCACATCCTGCTACCCGGTCTGTCGAACAAACAGGGGATATTCAGTTACATGGTAGCGATGTAAAGTTCAATAACGTAAAAACGCGTGTTTGATGACAGAGCAGTGATACTGTGGTCACCGAAAGGCTAAGTTATAAATTTCACATCGTCGACATGAATGATATAGTGGCATCCCTAATTGCGTGAAACTCGTTTAAGTTAGAATGCGCCTCAGGGACAGATATTCAGCGAGTAACAACACTCTTCAAGTCTCCTTCATTGGAGGACGGCAAGGCATGATAATGTCAAAGTGTTAAACTCAAGAAAAACGACGTCATGTTCATCCAGAATAAGGATTGTAGTCTGTATGACGTCAAAGAAAAAAATTCGTTCAACTTGACGTCGTGACTGCGCCAAGAAGACAACTATAGGTTCATTGCTTATTTATTTATTTATTTATTTATTTATTTATTTATTTATTTATTTATTTATTTATTTATTTATTTCACATTAAAGGATTTCCCATGTACAGACTCAAATAGGGGTAACGACTCCTATCTTGTTGTAATCTACCATGGTGTCCTATATAAAGTAAGAAAATAGTTTTAAACAGGAAAATTAGTAAAAAAAGTAAAATCAGTACAGGTAAACTGTTCTAAGCCTAGCCTATGCATTTTGAATTTTGTTCACTCGAATCAAATCTGTAAAAACAACTGCCGAAGCACTTTCTGCACAAAAATGTCAGAGCATCCTTCAAGTGTCGGTGAACACAGGAAAGTATCTCCACACTCATATGATAAAGCAAACGGTGTAGTTTAGCCACTGTCCCCGTCGGATTGACAAGTTGTGCGTTTAATTCTAGCGAGATCTCTCAATAATTCGTTATAGCTGGAAATCCAGACAAGTAATACGGTAGTGGTGACGGCTTCGATATGTATATCTGCCTCCCTTTTTCATATTTAGCAAATTCTGAATATGTGTACGAAAACAATGTGATGTCAAGATTACAATCTTAAAAGAACATTTATTCACATTTGTATAGACTTGTCATGCAAACTAGAGATTTTTCAATTAATTTTTTCAAATAATAGCCGATAGATAATGGAATGGTGAATATAGGCCTATATCTAATTTTGTTAAAACAGGGGTCCTGCAAGTGAAGCAAAAGAGATCTGTTCATCTGTATTCTGAAAGAGCAATAAAGGTGGCTTGGCATTGCTATATGGTAGGAAACGAAAAATTAAGTCCCGTTTAACAGTCTGTCCATTACATGAATCGACAAGCAGGAACAACACAGAGATCCGTTTACCATCTATGCGTATCATAACGTTTTATGACGAAAGTGGATTGAAAGTGCCCGGATTCATTTCCTTAATGTCGGTATCTTTGAGTGCAAGATGTATCATTCACATCCTGCCATCCGGTCTTTCGAACAAACAGGGGATATTCAGTTACATGGTAGCGATGTAAAGTTGAATAACGTAAAAACGCGTGTTAGATGACAGAGCAGTGATACTGTGGTCACCGAAAGGCTAAGTTATAAATTTCACATCGTCCACATGAATGATATAGTTAAGCGTTCCCAATTGCGTGAAACTCGTTTAAGTTAGAATGCGCCTCAGGGACAGATATTCAGCGAGTAACAACACTCTTCAAGTCGTCTTCATTCGAAGACGGCTAGACATAATAATGTCAAAGTATTAAACTCAAGAAAAACGACGTCATGTTCATCCAGAATAAGGATTGTAATCTGTATGACGTCAAAGAAAAAAATTCGTTCAACTTGAGGTCGTGACTGCGCCAAGAAGACAACTATAGGTTCATTGCTTATTTATTTATATTATTTATTTATTTATTTATTTATTTATTTATTTATTTACTATTTATTTACTTATTTCACATTAAAGGATTTCCCATGTACAGACTCAAATAGGTGTAACGACTCCTATCTTGTTGTAATCTACCATGGTGTCCTATATATAGTAAGAAAATAGTTTTAAACAGGAAAATTAGTAGAAAAAAGTGAAATCAGTACAGGTAAACTGTTAAAAGGGTGACTTCAGATAGAAAGAATAGGAAGAACACTTCTGAAATGCGAAGTAGTCTATCTGCTTAGATTGTCTCTGGTGTTAAAGTACAACTGGGATTTGACATTATTCAAGTTTGTACTGCATCCAATCATGTCAGGCAGAGAATTCAAAGCTCGAGCTGCACGCCTGGCAAAAGTCCTTTGACCTGTTTCAGTACGAAGTCGAGGCAGTAATAATTTGCAATCGATGCTCCTCTTGTCTGATAAGAGTGAACATCATTAAGCGTGATACGTTTGTCGATGAGAAAACTTTGAGCAGTATTATTTAAACATTTGTAAACCATGATACTAGTAAGGTAGAAAATACGTTGTCTAATAGATAGAATAATGAACTTTTCAAAAAGGACATCAGTTGAGTTATCAAAATCAACATAAAGTATCACTCTAAGGGTAGGCTTCTTTATTGTATAAACCCTGTATTTATTTTTAGAAGTTGTATTTCCCCACAATACTGCAGTGTTCAATGGTAGATGGAATCAAACCATAATATAAAACTTTTCTAAGGTGCAAAGGAATGAAATTACACTGGTGCCTAAGAAGTCCAAATATCCGGCTCAAAGTAAGACACAAATTATCAATATGTTTATCCAATGAAATAAAAATGTCTAATGTTAGTCCCGAAATCTTTTCATTGGTGACACTTGAAATTTGTTTGTTATTAATAGAGATGTCAAATTGTTCACGAGAAATATAAATGTCTTCAATTCTTTTTTGATGAGATCCGATTAACATAGCTTTCGTTTTGCCTTCATTAATCATCATTCCATTACTTGGAATCCAGATATTTGACAACATTACATCATTATGAAGGAATTCACTGACATGCGTAACAGAAATTCCTGAGGTAAGAAGGGTCTGGTCATCAGCGTACATATCAAGTCGAGAGATATGCAAAGTAAATGGCAAATCATTGGTAAAGACAGTAAATGGTAAAGGTTACCCAATATTCATATATGCACACTTTTGACGACAAACTGAATATTGTGTGTTTTAGCATGCTTTAGGGAGAGAACAAGAAACTGTATTTGATATACTGCATCATAACAGCTTTTCCCCCATACAAATTTCTGCGAATGCTTATGTCATCTTAATGAGATGGTGGGTGTGTGTTTCAATATGTACGCACTGATAACAATGAATTTTAAATTTGGCGCCTAAACCAAGCATGGTCAGTGATTGGTCGGAAACGCTGTTCCACTTATCACGAACATCCAAACTTAGTATAATATTTTGTTTATCGGGTCCTCAACGCTATATTTAGTACAACTTCAGACGTAAGCCGAGCACATTCACCTAAGATTTCTAGACAAAGCATATAGTTTAGTCAATTGCGATTGCTAAAATATATAATTTTCACTGGCACTCTAACACAGTGTCGCATGACTATGCTTTCTCAAAGAAGCAGGTCTTTAGTCAAGATTTGGAAATTTCAGTACTTGATGTTGAACTGATATGACTAGAAAATCTATTCCACAAGGAAGCAGCGGCACTCATATGTGCAGTCGTAGCTCTCGTCGTTTTTTTTTTCCGGCCGAATATGGGTTGCAACGGAAAGAGAGTTTTGCCGTCGCAACGTACGGGAGCTATGGCTGCTGCTACAGCGACATATGAGAAAGAACGATTATCATAGATCTTGAGTCTTGTTCGTTGAGTTTTGAGAGAAACTTCGTCACTTGAACGAAGAGATCTGAATTCTAGTTACAGAAATCTAAACTAGTGTATACACAGTCCCCCGTTACGAGACTGGTTTATACAGTGTATATACTGTCAGCAAAATTGTCTCGAGTTTAGTGGAGGATAATCGAGAAAATTAAGACACGGTTCCCTTAGCTATGAGTACTCATCAGACCTACTTGCATCTTTGGCAGGTCTGTCATTTTATGCGTTTTTATCGATTAGAATTTTCTGGGCAAGTAGCAAAAAAACCGTGACATTAAAACTAAGTCAGGAAAATAGACGAAACGAAGAGAAAATGCTTTTAGTAGCGTTGCGGAATAGGTTCCCTCACCTGAAGGGACAGTATTGGCCTGATGAGCACTGCAAAGGCCTAATTATAACTCACTGTCAATCGCGGCGTACTTGAAGTTGGCCGGCAATGTTAACCGTGAGTTGCGTACAGCCCCTCACAGTAAGTGAGGCTACCCACAATTCCCCTTGATTTGTTCACTCAGACATTTTTTGCTAAAGGCTTTTTCAATTTTTTTCAGTTTCTTAATTTAAGTTCAGGATTATTGATTATGTTTAAAGTAAATTAAATGAGAAGTCGATGTTTGGAGGGGCTAAAAATTGCACACTTTTCAAGATAAAGTTATCCGCAACTAAGATGGTCTCATCATACCACCTGTCAGACATACGCATTTCCTTTGTTACGAACATTAAAAAAATCAATACCCTTTCTTTTGCCAACACAGATGCAACTTATTCCCTTAGTTTCCTTGAAAATATTGTGCATGGCTGTCAAAAATTTAAGTCGACAAAATTACAAAATTGCTATCTCCTCCGCAGAGAAAGGGTTATTCTTCTCATTATTCACAGTGCGAAATCAGAAAATTATGATTATCAAAACCTTGTTGCCAGAATTTTGATATACGGATCGAGCTGTTCTGTGTACAGAAGAAATTTGCTTCGGTTCACTGAGTGATCTCCGTGTGTACGGATCATGGAGAATTGTGGGTAGCCTCACTTACCGGGCCCTGCCCGGCAGTGCCCCTTGTGTTCCCCTCGTTACATGGGCTAGCCGGCATGTGAGCGTTTTTTTCTGCTTGTCTGTGATTTAATATAGTGAATAAGCGTATCAAAATTAGACTACAATATATTGAAATTGGACCACATATATATCTTATATGGATATGCTAGGCCTTATTAGATAAAAAAATTAAAACTGTTTATAACCGCCGGCTACGTACAAAGCTGGGATCGAGATTCGGGCCGGGTTACGGGCGGAGCGAATCCTTGACCCCGGGAACGCTAGCTCTTACAAATAGGCGAAGTAGATCATTTTTGTTTTAGTTTTATGTAAGATCGGCCGTAATATTCTGCACCTGTGAATGCCTGACCCTTGTCTGACGTATTCGACGTTCGCCGAGCGTATTCGCCAGAATTTTTCATACGTTAGCATACGCTGTCTAAATCGTCAATGTGTGACAGGGCCATTTGGGCCTAAATTCGTAACAAGATGGAATTTGGACAGATTTTTCCATGTCTTCCTGTGATTTCCGCATGGAAATATGGTTGGTCTAAAAATGCCACGAATTTACTGTGCTGAAGGAATTGATATAAACAAGAGAATTCTTTGACTGGTGAACAATTTGCAAAAAAAATGATGAAATGTTATTCATCTCCACATTTATATCGAAGAGATCTCAGACTCTTTCATGTACCGGTGTTTTATTTTGGTTGTCTGTTTTAACTTTTAATGCTTTGTTACTCAATCTAAATTTAGCACAGGAAACCCTATTTTATCAACTCATATTATTTCAAAGGATGAAGAGAAAATTGCTGATGCATGTTTGAACGTCTTACAACCGGAAAACTAGTCTGGTGACCTATGTCTCTTCTCTGCTTATTCTTCCCAAGCACTGCTTCTTCTTTCAATAACGAAGATTAAAAATAATTGAAGCTGTGAGAAATATTGGCGGGGCCAAGCCGTTGTTAATAATTCGCTGCCCGGATTCACTCGGAAGAAGGACGGCTGATAGATAAAACAGGAAAAAAGGGCCAAGAACATTTCAAATTATCGTACATGTTAGCTGGGGAAACGCAGCTTTCTGTTGGCGGGGTAGCGTGCGTCGCTATGCGGGTCATCAAAAGTCAACCCCGCCATATCCGTGGCGGCGTTGACGTTTTGATGCCCCGTATAGCAACGCACGCTACCCCGCCAACAGGTAGCGGCGTTTCCACAGCTACGTACATTTAGTTGTAGATGACACACCTGTGTACCCTTATGAGGTGGCTAGTTTTTGAATAACATCGATCGTGAAACATTCTCAGGAGGTACGTTGAGCGTAATATGACATTAAACTGGTCCAATAATCACTTTCATTCAAGGTAATATATTACCAGGTCCATGGGACATTTGAGATTTACAAATCTAAGTAGGGGCATCCTGAACCACTGATAGTTACAATGCAATGTTTACACTTAAGCATTACAATTAAATGTGTCAATGACGTATTATCATAAAAATAAAACTGCCATGTTTTCATAAAGATAACATACAATTCTTCAGCACTTGGTTAATCTGTGAAATACATCAGGATCAGCCATGGCACTGCAAAGTCGTATGCCAGGAGTTTATTTAATCAATAACGTACTCCCTCCCGATCCATAATGGATGATAGCAAACTTTGCACGACATATGAAACATTTTCTTGAGTCCATAATGGGCCGTGGGGGTACATTATCGCTATTAATTTTGTACTTTTGGCACTTTCAGTGAATTTATAGATATAGAAAACATCTGGGCCATAATACTGGAAAATTGAATATATTATCAGTGACAATGTGAAGGTCTGACGTCACAAAATCCACTGGTATTAACAAAGCTATAATATAATATCGGACAACAAGTGACGTGATTCTTAACACGATTGGAACTAATTTGGGATAATTGGATTTTCATATTTTTTTAATTTCTCAAAAGTGTTAGGTGCAAGATAGTTGAACGTTGCAATAATACAAATTACTCATAAAAACAAGTGTGTAATGTAAAAAGAAAAGCAGATGAGATAAGATTTGTAGTTTAAATCGGCATGACTTCACCATCCAATTATCGCAAATTAGTTCCAATCGTGTTATGTATTTATCAACAGGTTTCCTTTGCATGATTGATAAGAAATTTAACATAACTATCGACAAAGTATACGTATAATTAGTTGATAACTGCTCGCACAGGCAATTTTGTGATTGACTTTTCCTGAGTATTATCAAAATATGAAGCAATATAATCTGACTTGAAATAGATAATCTCAAATGTCGAAGGTTCGAAATAATAAATGCGTGGATATTCTTCGTAATTATTGCATGAGTAAATGAATACCTAGATATTCTTTGATATTCTGGCATTAGTAAATAAAATGACAAAATGAAAAGACAATTTAATCTAACTCAAAGAAGATTATCTCAAATGTTTAAAGGTATACTGTCACCTGTTCCAATTTTGCCACAGTTACCATGGAAAGAGAAAATCTAACGAATCACAGATTTTAAGCGGGTGGCCGCTTTTAAAAACAGCGCCCTCACACGGGCATTCTGAATACCAAGAAACGCCCCTTTGACCATATATGGGCATATTTAGATTACAGGTGACTGTATACCTTCAAGAAATGGTATAAATTGCTGGGTATCCTTTTTAATTTTTGCATTAGTAAATAAAATAATAAATTGAAATAATACGGAATTATTTATAATATATTATATATATATATATATATATATATATATCACTGATCGCGTGAGAGGATTTCCTCCATAAGCCAACCGGCCGCACACTTCATAGAACTCCATAGAAGTGGGAGCAATATTAGCGTTTTCTTCTGTTTTATTCTGGAAGAAATATAAGAAAATTGTTTTCAATATTTTGGTACATGCAGGATCCTTTAACTGTACCTTTATTAGCTGTGTGTTTAAACAATTCTTGATAACTTTGTTTTCAATTAAATGCGACCTTTGTAAAAATACCGAAGCGTGACCACGAAACAGTTTTTAAACAGTTGCGATGAACGCGTTGCTTAGATTTCAACAACAATTACTAAATGTCTTTCGCAAATATGGTCGCCCGAAATATACTCGGTAGCGCCCGAAATCAAAGACACCAAATCCATAAATCCATCAATAAGGATAGAAATATTGATTTGTAAAGCCTGTACGTATGGCTTAACACAATAATTCATTAGACGGAATGCATTCTGGCAAGTTCCGAGTAACATGCAAAAAAAATATGGCTACCGGGGATGAAAAACATTTTAAGTTTCAAGTTAACCCTTTGAGCGCTGCAATTTTTCCCACTAAAATTATAGTGTGCAACATTTTAACAATTTTATGAATTTTTCTGTGATTTTTTTGACACTTTTGGACCAAATGAACATCACATTTCATTGGCTTCAGATTTTTATCACAATTTCGGCGAAATTTAGAAAAAAGTTGACTGGTGTATATTTTGATGTAGGTGACAAAAATTGACTTTGGCGCTCAAAGGGTTAGAGTCACCTTCACTGAGAAAAATCGTTGATGATTGCAAACAAGTCGATATAAGCTGTAAGCGAGTGCACAAACGAATTTTTAAAGTTTTCTGTAAGATTTACAAGGTTTTCTGTTTTACCGGTAAGTCACATTTGCCATAAAGAGTGACATAAATGAACAGAAAAACGACTGTAACCAATAGCTTACCGACAAATTTCTCGCAAATGATTTGATAACTCTCAGAACATCCAGCGACTTCCCAGAAGCCAGCTGTTCCCTGGAACAAGGCGCAGTCTCCTCCACTGTTGGTATCATTCGGTTGCCCTGGACTCCAATTCGAATAGGTTAGCTGCAATTGAAACGTGAATAAGTTTGTGTCTGGTATTTCGAAGCCAAAATATAGGCCCGTAGCATTTATTTTACATTTATGAATAGCATCCGACACTTTAATCGCTTCATGGTGCACTGCATCATACATTCCTCAGCTTTCCGGCTATGTGAATGCTCCCCACTATATTCTAAAATGTGCAGGCAGTATTAAAAGGTTGTACAGTGTGTTTGGTTTGATCCCAAAGTCTCTGTTATGAACGTTTTATCGGCCGCATACACCGGCCTGTTTCTTATTTTATTTCGTTCCAAGAACGTTTGGACGCAAGGGTTAAAATGCATACACATTTTAACTTATTTGCATGACGAAACATGAGTAATATTTGTCTACAGGGATTCTCCGTAGGACAACTTGTACCTCTGACTTTGTTAGTGTCAGTGTTTCACTTATCTGACACTGAAGTGCTGCTTTTCATTTTTTTTCAGTGTCTCGTATGCTACAATCCACCACGATAATATTCGAAATGAATTGTTGAGTCGTGACCAGTCTACCAAAATTCACAATGGGCATAGTTTGTAACTTTCGCTTAATATTAAAGATAATCAAACAGAGTAACGTTTGACTCTGGCCACGTTTCCATATGTATCATGATTGATTCCTAGGTCGTCGAGCTTAGTTCAAACGAATATTAAAATTTAACCTCTTCCCGAGGGATTTTGATCACATTGATTTACAATAATGGTCGTACTCGAATGGTCGTTCTCTGGGAAAAGCCTTTCGATAATTAGCGTTTGCTGGACTTTTGCAAATTTAAATAAGGAACGATTGAAGAATGTATCCTTACTATTTCTATTCAAAAAGCTACTGTCACTTGTTGTAGAGCCCCGCGCCATGTTTCAATAAATTCTTAGTAGTTGTTTTCTCAAATCATTTAAGTCTCTGAGTTACAGAAATACGATCACTTTAAACATAAGTGTCAACGTGTGATGAGATTAAATGCTAGCTCCAAATGCGTTCCCTAAATTGATAAAATTGTATATGTTATTTTATTTTCATAAGACTCATTAATCTAAATTCAAGAAGCATTATTTGTCAATACATATAATATTGGATTATTCCCTGTACCAAAATGCTACCGTCACACTCTAGAGAGAAAATACACATGAACTTTAAGTAATATCTTTTTGTTTCACGTGACATTACATTTATCTTTTGTGGATTATTTTTCATATCATTGTAAAAGAAATCCGTCATTAAGAAAAAACAAATATATGTATTGTTACCATCGAACCGTCAGTCCATCTCCACTCTCCTTCAGCTGCAGCGTCATTCAAACCAATCCAAAAAGGACCACCGCGATTACGTGTCAGTTCTAGCGATACAATTGAAAACCATGACTGACTTACGTGATTTTTCAACATGTTGTCTTGAGTTGACCATGTTGGAGAGTGCATTTAACATATCGTTTAAAGTATTTACAATGCTGTCAAAGGACGTTACAATGTTGTCCTAGTAATTTACAATGTTATCCTCGGCATTAAGCGTGTAGTTCTGGGCATTTTAAATGTTATCATTGCCGTTTAGCATGTTGTCCTAGGTGTTAAAAACGTCGTGTTAGGCATTTAGTACAGTGTCTAGAGTATTCAGCATGATGTTCTTGACAGTGAGACGAAAGAAGTGGAAATATTAGTATATTTTAGTAACGAGAATAAATGACGTTTGTTGTACAGTGTAAAACCCCGGTTATAGCTAATGCGTTGGTTTCTACTCGCTCAGGTGAATCACTGCCAAAGAGTACAATTTCCCGGGGCAAAGGGCGACGGAAAGACTGCGTAAAGGTCGTGTCACAGATCTTCAAGGAAACAAACGTAAGTTGTTAGAATCATAATAGGTCAAAAGTTGTGTTGTTAAGTTTAAGGACGCACTCCTATATAGAAACAAAATGTATATCTGATAAGCCATGATCTTTGGTACTTACCGACAAGGAACGCATTAACATCTTCAGAATGTACTGTAACAAGTTGTCTTCCAGACTGTTCACACGCGGTGTATGCTTCGTTCCAGGTGAAGTATTCAGAACTTACGTCGTAACATTTATGCTCGACGTTGTGCCAACCTATACCGCATCCTAAGTAGTGCAAGCGTCGAAATTTGAAACCAATATGGTTGACTGTAAAGTTGTCTTATATATGTTGTCTAAACAAACTATATTGATGGATTTAACAGAAACCAAAGCACGAACACTGAAAACTGACGAGCGTTTATTTAATGAGTACTCTTTAATCTCTCATCTTTGCAACCGAAGGCACCATCTACTCCAACCTGTTGAAAGTATTGGACATCATAATACTTATCTTTTAAAGCAAAGAATATTTTATAATTGCATTTCATATTATCTTTGTCAGAGAATTTTAATCACTGAGCTTTATTCAAATGCGGATGATTAACTACAACTTCCCATTCCATTGCTTTATACCTCAAGACTGTCATCAAAACGTAAATAATATGTAGTTCTAATTGGTTCTCCGTTGATTTCTCCATTGCCAGATAAGGAAAAAAGGCATCGGCTGCACTGCTATCCGAAAGACAGTAATGATTAAGTTAACAAAATTGAATTTAGTGGTCATCATACCAGTGTTGTATTCGCATATACAACCTATACGGTGTGTACATCTGCGATCATTCCATACACCATCAGGAATTCCCACTATTTCTGCACAATGTTCGCCATTGTATAGGTTATTTGGTTCTCCGGGAGCCCAGTTTGAATAGCTTGCCTGCGAATGAAAAAGGCAACATATGTAAATTTCAATGTTAAGTTTCCCCGGCGTCATTGCATCTGGGAAGTTCTGCCTACTTCGATGAAAAAGCTGGGATAGTTAACATGTGAGTCGATCGTTTAATTCACACAAATTGCGTCACAGTACTCATATTCAATGACTTCAAATTGTATGATCTGAATCCCTACTTTCAATAATTGTGTTTAAGTACTAATACTAATATATGATTCGGATAAAATCTTTGGTGAAGATATTGATATAAATATCACACGGTTTCATTGTATGAATGTGCAGTGTTTGTTATAAACAAATGTGACCAAATTTCGTATTTGGTTATTTGTATGCGTCGAACGGCTACAATACAAACCGAATATAATCTTTTAAAGCATACTTTAACATAATCCAGAATAAAAAGTCGGGGTTATTAGTCCCCATGGACACCGTCCGGAGGGATTGATAGGTTTGGTCATGTCCGTACGTGCGTGCGTCCGTCCGTCCATTCACGCCGATATCTCAAAGATGCCTGGAGCAATTTCGTTCAAAATTGGTACAAGGATTATTAAATATGCCATACATATCCACATCGATTGGTTTTACGATCCGATCCAATATGGTCGTCTGGCGGCCATTTTGTTTCCTGTATTTGATGTCGGTGTGTATATTCATGCAAATTTCTCAGTAATGCTAGGAGCGATTCCATTCAAATTTGGTACATAGATTACTCTATATCTTATACATATGCACATCGATTTTTGTTTAATCCGGTCTAAAATGGCTGCGGGTGGCCATTTTGTTTCCTATATTTGACGACTGTCGTTCGTTCACGTAAATTTCTCAGCGATGCCGGGCGCGATTGCATTGAAAGCTAGTACATATATTAATCCCTATCACATATATATGCATGTCAATTGTTGTAATGATTTGATCAAAAATGGCTGTTTGACGGCCGTTTTCTTTCCTGTATTTGGTATCCATCCACGGGCTCCCGGGTATGATCCACAGGCGTTCCAGGATGAAATTAATATTAATGCTGTGTCCATTCATAAGGGCTCATGAATGCAGATATTTGAGATATGCCTGTGCCAATTCTTTTTTGTCTCCACGGACACTGTCTGGGGGACTTATAGATTTGTCCGTCCGTCCGTCCGTTCACACAGATATCTCAGAGATGCCTGGAGTGATTTCATTCAAACTTGGTACAAGGATTACTTCATATGTCATACATATGCACGTCGATTTGTTTTGTGATACGATCCAATATGGCCGCCGTGCGGCCATTTTGTTATGATTTTTTCATGTACTGAGCCATAACTCAGGGACATCTCAACCGATTTTATTCAAAGTTGGTACAAGGACATTGATCTATATCATACATATGCATGTCAATTTGTTTCACGATATGATCCAATATGGCCGCATGGCGGCCATTTTGTTACAATTTTTCATGTCCTTAGCCATAATTCAGGCATGTCTCAACCGATTTTATTCAAAGTTGGTACAAGGACATTGACCTATGTCATGCATATCCACATTAATTGCTTTGTCATAGGATCCAATATGGTCTCTATGCCGCAATTTGTTTTAGATTGTTTCATGTACAGAGCCATGCACATCTCAACCGATTATATTCAAAGTTGGTACAAGGATATTGACCTATATCATACATATGCACGTCAATTTGTTTCACGATATGATCCAATATGGCCGTATGGCGGCCATTTTGTTACAATTTTTTCATGTCCTTAGCCATAACTCAGACATGTATCATCGGATTTTATTCAAAGTTGGTACAAGGACATTGACCTATGTCATAAATATGCTTGTCAATTGGTTTCACAATCCAATGCAATATGGCTGCCTTGTGGCCATTTTGTTATGATTTTGTCATGTCCTGAGCCATAATTTGGATATGTATAAACTGATTTTTTTCAAAGTTGGTACAAGGACATTGACCTATCATGTCATAAATATGCATGTCTATTGGTTTCACAGTCCAATGCAATATAATGGCTGCCTGGTGGCCATTTTGTTACGATTTTTTCATGTACAGAGCTATAACTCAGACATATTTCCACCAGTATCATTCAAAGTTGGCACAAGGACATTGGCCTATGTCATACATATGCACATCAATTTGTGTAACGGCATGTAGCAGTATCATGTCAATTATTGAATTTTCGTAATTAGTCTGATATGTCAAGAAATACTGCATCAAATTTCATGAAACTTGGTAGAGATGTTAAGCTCACATTGCTTTAACAGTGAAAAAGACATTTATCAGTGTCAAGTTAATTAATTTTTAATTGCATATGTAATGAACTTTCCTAATTAGAGTGATATATCCACAAATACTGCGGTAACCCTTTTCCTGCCAAGTCCATATTTCACCATCTGGTCAAGATGATTAAAAATAATGAAACACAACATATTCCATACATTGAGCAATTGAAGGCTGTTGAAAACACAAATACTGTAAACTTGATTTGTTTTACTAAAAACGCTACAACAGACCAAGCCAAGTGGGTGAAAATACATCATGCTTTGGCTCAATACTGCTTTTTACTGACTTGGCTAATGGGGAAGTGATGCTGTCTGGCAGGAAAAGGGTTAAGGTTGATGAAACTTGGTACAGATTTTGATCTCATAGTGTTGTAAATACAAATCAATGACACTTAGTGGTATCATTTATAGATATAAATTAATTGCTAGTTTGCATTTACATAATGGATTTTTTTATGGTGAATGTCCAAAGTACTGCATCAAACTTTATGAAATATGGTACCGGTGATAATCTGTCAGTGTTAGGATAGGATGCAAAAATGTTTGGCAGCATCCTGTCGATTAAGTACTAATTGATTCATTTTAATGACCTTTTGTAATTAGTATGGCGGCTTACATTGGTTTTTTGTTTTCACCACCATGGAACTCATTTTTGGCCATTAAGCCCCATCTGTATCGCAGTATTTTTAATCACAGACCTAATTAATGAAGAGGACTCTTTCCTCTCAGAGGACTTGTAATTAAAGTAAAAGTGGGGACTGTGTCATTGTCAATGACTTGTCTTACATACATTAGGATACGACAAGCAATTTATCTAATTTTTTCCCGATATCTGAATTCAAACTAGCCGTAATACGCGGCAGTAGGTCTTTAAGAACAAGTAAATTTTCGATCGAGTCACAGAAAAAAGGTGAAAATTTTATCTATTCTCTTGGCCAGGTTTCCAAGATTTGTCCACACATGACCAAATTTAAAAGAAATTGAAAAGGGGATTCCTAGATGCTTTCTACCTTGAGAAAAGTTCGAAAAATTCTATTAGCCAATGAAACTTACTGATCTACCGTTTATCCATTGCCACTGATCTTCTAATCTCATATCGTGCAAGCCCATCCAACAAGCTCTGTTTTCGATAAGGGCTGACGATATAACATGTGTAATGATTAGTAAATGTCGATGTTGTGCATATGGTAATACGATACTATAATAATATAACCTGAGAGAAGTCAGGGTGCTTGTACAGATGGATGGTAGATAGATAGATAGATAGATAGATAGATAGATAGATAGATAGATAGATAGATAGATAGATAGATAGATAGATAGATAGATAGATGTCCTAGGTTTCTGGAACAAATGCTTAAAGCGATGAATTATTGAAGCATATCTCGAACTTGAAAATATTATTCAGGTTGTGTGTGTGTGATTTTATGCTATATTGACACTATGTTCCCAGCGCTCTCGGCAGCCCCATTTGCCTGGAGCGTAGTGCACAGTGGGGTTTTGACCATATTTTCCTTCATATTCAAGTTTTGTTAGGTCATGCTAATATTTCTCACGGTCTGTCACGGTGTCACCATGACGGGTCGTGGGAGGAGGAGACTGTCGAGTTCCACAGGTTCAAAGGCGATCTGCGGTTAAGCGTACGGACTACCACGAATGCCAATACGTTTTCTCCCGGCCCCCATTTTTTGTTACGGTCTTATACGTACTGTCATGTTCCCTTGCGATCATCCCGTTTTATTGCGTCCTACCAGGTTTCCCATCCGTACCGTGACTGCCGCGGTAAATTTTTTGACAGTTTAAAAATCTGCCACGGCAGCAACGGCAATCACGGCAGTCACGCTTGCCCATTCCGTCCCCTTCATGTTGTCTCCACGGAAGCCTACGGGGCTGCCGTGGTCGCCGGAAACATAGCGTAAATATAGCATTAATAGTCGCGCCAGCGGCTTACTGACTACGCATGCGCTTATTCATAATATACTATGCGAGTAACCGGAAGTGTACCCTTCTTTCGTGGGCGCCGCCATGTTTTTTTTTTGAGTACTCGTAAATAAACAAATACGAAACAAATTATTATTATATAACATGCCATTTATAAAATATACCTCTTTTATTAGCCAGTAAATGTTATTATGCACCTTGTCGCTGATACAGAATATCGTTAATATAGATAAAGGGAGAAAACAGTCGTGCATATGAACGGTGGCATACGCAAAGAATGCTGGGATTGAATTTTAGAAAAGCGCCCCCAGTGTCAATAATTAAATTCAAAAATTGCCAGTTTTTAGACGGAACGCTATAGTTTTCAGCTTGCAAGTGGAAGTTGGGCAGTGCGGTTACCATTGCAATGATAATGATTGCATGATACTTCCCTTGTTTAACGCAATAGGCTTTATCAATGTAAAACTTGCCAATTTTTGTCCAAAATTTTTACACGTTACAGAAAATCTATAGGCCTATACCTGCAGTGCTGCATGCTGCAGGGTTTGACGTCCGCGCGTGTACGTACGTGAACTGCTTTCATCAGAGGGAAACTGGGCATAGTTGTCATACTAGTATATACGTTTATGAAGTAACAATTAATTGCATTTTATCATGAATCAATACAAATAACATTGCCAATCTTAACCCCTGGCGCGACACCAAGGGCTGAGCCCTATATAATATTATTTTAATATGTATGCGTAGGCACCAATACTCAGTCTATTGAATTGGTAGTAATATGAGAAGATACGTGGACACAACACGTATTTCTGTCGCAAATTTTAAGCTCACCTTTTAGGAAAGTGTCCACGTCTTCACTATCCACTATCGCAAGTCTACCTCCAGCGTTGTAGCAAAGTTCGTATGCTTCATGCCAAGTGTTTGCGTCTGAGTTCACCAGGTAGCAACGGTCATTGAAGGAGCGCCAACCTGACAGACAAGCTGAACAGGAATCAGACTGATCAGTATTCTGACAGAAGGTTGAAGTTGTTGCCTTGTCAGTTGTAGTTTGACAACACGCTTTCATTGAGACATTAAAATTTATGTGCCATATTTTTTTTCAAAATCTAAAATTTAAGAGTTTTAAAAAGAGCAGAATTCAGTCCTCGTGACTTACCCTATGATCGGTCAAATCCATAAGCTGGGCTATTGAGCAGGATTAACTCCATACAGATTATTATGTTTTCTTTGTTCTCTCTCTCCCTCTCTTTCTTTCCTTTTTCTGTTTTCCTTGTGTATTTATTCACTTATTTATTTACTTTGATCATTAATTAACTATTTTTGTTTATTTATTTATCTTGTTTTTTTGTTTCCGTTTCAAAATTTCACTATTACCAATCGACAATGTTACCTTTAGTCATATTTCTGTCCACTGTCTGTCTCTGCAGCTCAGAAATCTGTATCATCAACTCCTCCAGTCGTTCCTCGAGGGTCTCGAGTCGTTCTAGTTGGTTAACCAACTCACCAAGGGTGGGACATTCAGCGTTTTTGTTGCGTGGAAACCATAAACGGTACGAACAGACGTCTTGTTGAAAACATTGGCTTTCCGAATTCGAACACGCACGGTTCCATGTGGGTTGCGCTTCGATTACGACTGTTATGCCGTAAAACAAAATCAGAGCGACTCCGACGTCAATTTTCCGCATTTCTGTTTGCTGTTGGAAAACATATTTCTTGTCAGGAACATGACTAGTGAGCCTGTCAAAATTCGAAACCTTCAAACGTTTTGTTCTTTTCAATTTTTTGTCATTTTGCTATCAAATTAGCATAGATAGAAGCACACCCGGTGGAGTAGAAAGATGTCGCAAGGCAATGGGAAACTGCCCATTAGCCAGCGCGGTGCTGCGTCTGTGTTCGTTCTATCTGCATGCACCAAAGAAAGTTGCTCAACAGTCGTTTCGCGCATAGACCTTAAAAAGAGGTCTATGTATTATTACATATGTACCACAGATAAGTAATCTGTTCGCTGCGAAATAAAGTTGGTATTTTCACAGACAGAGTTAATATAGTCCCTCTATATTTTGCATTTTCTAAAAACTGTGAAACATTTCTAAGTATTTAGCTTTTTATTGAGTTAATGATCACTGCTTCTAAATATTTTACAAATTGCTTACTATAAGTAACATATTTCACGTGCTTTGCCAACTGCAAAGCATTTTGAAAACAGGTCACGCGCCATTGGATTATTACAACAGTTTACTTTTCGGCCTCCCTTCAATTGAAATACGCAAACTGCAAACAATTCATAATTCGGCAGCTCGACTTGTTACCAAGAAGAGAAAAAGTGATCACATTACTCCCATTCTTCATGGATTTCATTGGCTCCCTGTTGAACAACGTATCCAATTTCAACTTCTTTGTATTAATGTTAAAGTTCTCTGTAATTATGTACCATCTTACCTTGATGAGCTCTTGATTAGACGTAGTACGAGTTGCGTTAAATTTCAATTGGGGAAATTAAGTTACATCAACCCATTGGTCGCACAGCTGACTATGGAGATAGGGCGTTTTCAACTTGTGCGCCTCGTTTGTGGAATTCTTTACCGTCTCACCCTTGTGCTTCCAGTCGTTTGATAATTTTAAAGTCAGGTTAAAAACTTACCTTTTCAAGTCATTTTATACATGTCATTGAGTTTATACCATTTTAAGTATTTTTACACATGAGTTTTATTTGTCGATCTATTTTAAACATTTCTTGGGTTTTACAAGCTGTTACTTTTATTTAATATTTTAAAATAACTGTTGTCATTTGTCACTCCATTTTAGTGCAAAGCGCATTGAGATATTATAAACCTGTAATGTGCTATATAAGAAAATAAAGTTTGATTAAACAACTTTAATATAGAAAAAACCATGATTAAAAACTATTTTATTGTAAATTATGCAAATTAGTTATTATTCGGTACTGATTTCTGTTCGTAAATATTGTCGCGCATGCTCCTGAACAACAAATATTGAAGCGGATTTTATATATGAAGGAAAGTAATTATTACGATTTTCACAGCTGTATTCATTTTGAACGTTTTGAATCAGAATTTTCTTATCCAAGTGAAATTAATATCTCGTCACAGGCGGACAAAAACAGCAACTACGATTGAAGCTGTACGGGCGAAAATTATTGTAAAGCCGTTGACATCAACAGGATTTTCTGCAGTCTTGACCGAAGACGTCAACGCTCTCGTCGTGTCGCAAAAATTAAAAAAAACGTTATGAAAACGCGTCGCGAAGTTGCTGTTTTCAACGACTGGCGTCGGACAGTGACGACGGAAACTCGTAGTCTAGACAATATTCCACCAGTCGAGCTCGACCATCTACTCGCAAGATTTTACGTCAGCGTCAGGAAACATAGCGGCGAAGAGTATGAGCTAGATTGGGTATCCAGTTACCATAAATCAATCGCCAACGAAGATCAACAACAGCAAATGAGTAGCATATTGAGTGGGGTTGATAACAAATTCGACCCGCGACCAAACACATCGACTAGCCTACTTGGGTACCAGTGTCGGCCATGGCACAGTCAACTTTTATATTCCAATGTCTGTGGCCATGGCCACAGACGAATAGAAAGACAGACTAGCAACAGGTATTGCTGAAGGTGTGAAGCGCTTACGTAAGCCTTTCGTGTTCGCCTCGCCTCAGGTAGCTCTCGCCTCTCTTTTTCGAAGAGTGCCGACCATGCATCCTTCGGTAATTTCCGGATTTTCGCCAATTTTTAAGCGAAAGTATGTTCGGCAAAGTTTGTGTTGTTGTTGTCGTGTGGTGCTGAGCGGAATTGGCGTGCCGGCGAAAACGGGAAAGTTTTGAGCTTCGGAACAGTAAGTAAGTTTTACCATTTTAAAAATTCCTCTCACATTTTTATGAATATATAATAAGTGCGTTTGAACCAAATTTGAAAGTCTGTTATCGATACTGTCTGGTTTTACTCTATGTTTAATCGTCTTTAAAAGTTGGTCATGGAAGAACGTGTTTATGAAACTGCTGGCCTGTTATGTTTTGATTGGCGTGAAGCAGTGTTTCTGCCCCGGGAGCTTACAAAGTAAGTATGGTTGCTACGCGACTGGCAGCACGATGCCATCTCGTCGGTTCTTTTCGCATAATCTCGTGGATTTATCAACCACATACAAAGTCTTCAAAAAATCTAACACCTGTGAAGCTCATTTTAATATTAAAAGGCCATAGTCTACCCAGACGACCATGAGAAACAAAAGGCATGCCGCGTTGCTGGTCTGTCTTTCTATTTGTTTGTGCCATGGCCAGCAACGCGATCAACAGATCGGCTCCCGAAAACAATATGGCGGGCAGTACTTGGCGATCTTTGCGATGATATAGCCAGCAAGTTCAAAATAATTTACCTGGGCTATTCTCCAATACTCAAATCACCGGGAGAGTCTTCAACTTCACATTCAGCATCGCGGCCGCAGGAAACAACACTGAACATTATCTTTCTTCGCCACATGTCTATGCAACACTGTCTTCAAAGTGCCGCAGACCAGCTGTACTCAGTTGTCGGACTTTGATTCTAATCAGTCGAAGACTCAATTTCGAGCACAATTTTGAAGTTTCGGTCATTCGGATTTTTATTACAGTTGATCTTGTTATTCTAAATGCCAATTTTGCTCACAGGTATTAAAAATATTTCAGATTTCTGTCCTGAAACTGCTAGTATGTGTGTGTTCTTGTAGTCTAGATGGAAATACAGTGTCTGAGTGAACTCTACATAAAGTATTTGCATGTGAAAGTTTCCCTTAACCAATCAGTGAGCTCATAGCTGATGAAAAGGTCATTTACATCATATCTATGCGAACTATATAGAATCTATATGCGATCAGGCCGTGTTAAGATTAGTTGTTTCTCTCGACGGCAATCGACAAAATTGGGAAACATGCAATAATAACAGAACCCAAGGCCTGGGAGGGCGCTCTGTGCCATTCCGAAGGTATTTCCCAGGGGATAAGGTGTATTCTGCCGCCACCTTCAGACAGCAGTGAAGCGAGGAAAATGTGAAAGTAATGAAAAGGTGTTATTCGAGTAAACTAGGCGCCAAGTTTATTGTCCGAGATTATGTTTTTGTTACCAATGTAAGCATACTTCCTGACTGATAAGTTACATGTTCGGCAAATTGTATGAGTACTAGTCGGGCTGAAGGAATTAAATCCCAGTATCTTTGCTTTTTTGCGAACATATACATCAGACCAGACAGATAATTGACTGAAAGGAATGGCAATGACAAATGTGTTGGCAGCATTTATGTCTGTTTAAAAACATACTTTGTACGTATTTTAAGAAGCAGACATGCTATGTAGGTTCAACTTTGTAACATAAACGATAATGAGAAAATTCTACATTTAAATACTTTCACAAAAACATTAAAAATGAGATGTAATATTCAGTTATTCGGTATAAAGAAGGGTATACAGTTGGCCAACATCTTGACATTACGCAAATTAGCCATATCATACAAACTACCACATGGTCAAGTATACTTTCTAAATTGTTTTAGCCAATCTCGGCAAGAAAACAAAAGCGAATGTTGAGTTATTCATTTCAACTAAGGATATTCAGCTGGCCGCAAGCTTAGAAATATGCAAATTAGCATATCATACAAAGTATTATAAATGCAAATAAGGATATCACACAAACTATCAAATGGTGAGGTATACTTTCTAGAAATCTTGGCAAAAGAAGCGAATGTTGAGTTATTCATTAAGAATAGGGGTATGCAGCTAGCTGCCATCTTGCAATAATGCAAATTAGCATATCATACAAACTATTTTAATTGCAAATTAGGATATCACACAAATTATTGAATAGCACGGTATACTTTATTAAGTTTGTCTTTAGCAAAATCATTGCAAAATATAAAAGCGAATATTGAGTTATCCATTATAAATACATCTGGCCACCATCTTTGAATTATGCAAATTAGCATATCAATCAAAATATTAAATAGTAACATATATTTCCTACACTGTCTTTAGCAAAAATCATGGTAAAATAACAAAAAAGCCACATTGAAAATACATAGACTATTTGAATCCCCACTCTGAGGCGCACTGTGTTATGAAGCCGGCCATTTTGTTTATGCTAATGAACTTAAATTGCAAAATGTTGACAGAGTGCCAGGAACAATATCTGTTGTTATGGTTGGCTTGACAATAAATATCCACCAAAAAAAACTTAAAGAGACAAAACTAGAATAACCCCATCGGCTGCCGGACAATATCATATGATTTTGTATACGATCCATTCAGTCAGGCCTCATAGCCGTCGTCATAGCTACCATGATATTCCTTATGTTTGTCACTTGTTCATTCAAGCATTTATGAGCGAATTAGAGGTAAGAGAGTTAGGTGAACAACGTCATTTATTCTTAGATTTGAGCTCTAAATGGTCCTATTAAAATTGGGTAAACCTAATTGAGAATCAATAATCAAAGAATCAAGAACAATCTTAAGAAACACACCAAAACAGTAGGCGATTCATATTCGAGAAAAACCCATTCAAAACACTATAAGTGAATCCAACAGTTTAACAATCTTGTTAGTAATGGCGCCTGTTGTATACGCCGCTCCCATTTGTGGTGTAATGGAGGTAGAGCAATGTACTTTTGAGCTTGATAATTATGTTCCTATTAAAACGAGTATTTGCTAAATGGTAAAAAGTTCTGAAAGTCGTCACTTACAAATGTTTCCAAATGACGCAGTCACAACAAGAAGAAACCAGTCTTTCAGTGGAACAGTTAACAGTTCGTGTACACACTGCAGTGGGTGACGATCACAGAAGTCATGACCTTTGTAGGCTGACCAATCATGAAAGGGCACAGAAAAAAACCAAGACAGTCTAACAGGATTTGCAGGACAAAACACCAGGACAATACGCTTCCAGTGCAACCCTTTCTCAGTGTACTCGGAAAGACGAAAAAGGACCTAATACTTTATCAGAAAAGAATACTAAAAAACTTACATCGCCTTATTTTCTTTAAAGTGCTGAAGAATAAATCCCGTGTATGTATGTGTGTGTGTGTGTGTGTGTGTGTGTAAATCAACGTGACTATTTGAATGAACTGATGTAATGTTTGAGTCTTCCTTACTTCCAATCCCGGCGAATATCTATCGGCAACGTTTCGGTACGACTAGCGTACCTTTGTCAAGCCGACATGACAGCAGCACAGCACAAATAACTGGTACGTGACCCTAATGACAATGAGTCCAATGGGAAAAAAATAGACAGGTATATGTGAACGAAAACAAGTATACAAAGGGCCGGGCAGTGAAGACGGGTAGTCTGGTATTGCAGTTGGTTCATAATCGTTAGATCCCGGGTACGTTGTTCCAGCTCTATTTATCCATAAACTCGAATAAACTTGTTAGTCTGTCTGTTGAGAATCAGGCAAAGGACGGTAGCAGTCAAAGTGTTTTCTTCCAAAGCATTGAGGTTACCTCCATGTTCAAAGTGTAACCAGGAATGGGGAAGTGCGGTCGGGTACAACTTACGGCGATCTGTCAAATTTGTTTGTGTTGATGTTCGAGCGGTGTCTGTTGAGACTTTTGTGAAAATGGTTTCTCGATATATTGAATGCTGCACGTCTCAAAAGAAAGCGCGCAGATAACTTTGGTTGATTTGCACGATAGCGTGATTATCTTTACTTATTTTCGTAGATCTGGTTGACCTAGGGGTCATATGTAGAGATCCGGGGTACTCGCTGTGAAGCTTGTTTCTGCTTATCTTTAAAAAAATCAATTCGGAATGGGAGTCTATACACGGGCGACCTGTTGATTGATATTTTTTGTCGAATACCAGAATTGTCGTAGGTAGCACGAATATTCAGCCAGTCGTTTATCACACCACTCCTGTTTACTACATATGCGCCGTATGTAATCGACCTGAAAACATGGCGCGGGTGGTAGCTTGTAAGCGGCAGGTATCGGTGCGATGCAGTGGGCTTACTGTAGAGATCGGTTTCGAGTTTATGGTGTAACAGGTGAAAGCATATGTGCGCATCAAGGAATGAAGTGGCGTGCTTGTTTACTTGCACCCTGAACTTTATTTTCAGGTGACGGCTGTTACGATGGTCAACGAACGTGTGTAGATCTGCTATGATAGCTGTTGATAGTGCTGCTACGTCATCGATGAAGCGGTCGGTAACTTCAGGGCAGTTAGGTGTAGTGTAATAATATTTCCACATCCACCAGCTCATATAAATGTTGGCATATATACAGCAAAGGGTGTTCCCATCGCGATGCCGGAGATTAGTCTATAATGCTGTAAGTTGAATCAGAAATAGTTGCTGTTTTATTACAAAGCAAGTCAATCAGAGGGTATTGATGATTTGAATGTCGGTTAAATCGGAACTGGTACGAAGTGACTCGTACCAGGGTGATGATACCTTCCTCCGAAGTCAATATTCTGTGTAGTGAAATCACGTCCACAGCTAAGCTGTTTATGAGATAGTGCTGCATTGATGTTAACTCGATATACATGTTGTATTAGACTGGCGATGTCCGTGATGAGTTTTGCCAAATATTGTTCACAACCAATGCCGATTTCAGATCAAGGCATAGAAATGATGCACGGGCGGGGGCTTGAACTTGACTTCATATTTGGCGTCCCAATGGTATCATTAAGTTTGGTACAGGAATTTCAGAGTTATGTCACTAATAACAAAAGTTCATTAGATATGCAAATGAGCAGATAATTGACATGACACTCACAGTATCAATGTTCTGAGATTGTCATCTGTGAAAAGTTTCATGAAATTTTGTGCAGTATTTCCTGATATATGTCTACACTGTCATTACCGTCTCCATAGGGAAACCATTGTACGAAACATGACATTGCATAACTTCATTAATATGCAAGCCACACTAACCAAAATCTAATCAGTTCTTGCAAGTAGTATATGGTTCCTGTGTACCAAATCTGACTTGAATCTGTTCAGGTGTTTTTCAGTTATCGTGTAAACAGACAGACAGACAGACAGACACACACACACACACACACACACACACACAATAACACATACACACTCACACGGACAGACAGACGTGTGAGCACTTGAGCTAAAAAAGTGTGATGCAATGAACAGCACAGCATTCTGCAGGTCATATGGACAATGTGTTCAATGCAAGCGAATTGTTAGGTGTTCTAACGTGTTTTGGTGAAAGAAAAATAGCCGGAAATCGACATTTAATGATTTAATACGATGAATAGTAAAAGGCTACCGTCATTGCAAAGATTAAGCGAACTTGACTAATGTTGTTTTCATTGACATTCAAATTTTCTCAGACATTTCGTTCGTACGGAAAATTTGTTTGTGAATAATTCCCATGAAAATAATATGCAGAAAATGTGCACTTGTTGGTTATGAAAAAGCATGTTTCTCGATATGTTGCGTGTTTCTGAGGGTTGTCTCCAACAAGCTATCTCTGTCTACGAATATACCGTTCATTGCAAGATAATGACCACTTTTTGTTCTCAGAAACTGTTTATTCAGGTACAAAAAACCACATGCCAACCATGTCCGTGAAAGCACCTCTTTAAAGATGCTGTGAAATACGTCAGGATCAGCCATGGCACTGCAAAGTCGTATGACAAGAGTTTATTTAATCAATAACGTACTCCCTCTCGGTCCGTAATGGACGATAGCAAACTTTGCACGTTATATGAAACATTTTCTTGAGTCCATAATGGACCGGGGGTACATTATCGCTATTATTTTATAGTTTTGGCAATTCCAGTGAATTTATAGATGTAGAAAACATCTGGGGCCACAATACTGGAAAATCGAATATATTATCAGTGATAATGTTAGGGTCTGACGTCACAAAATCCACTGCTATTAACACAGCTATAATATAATATCGGACAACAAGTGACGTGATTCTTAAGCATCTATCAGCAGTTTCCTTTGCATGATTGATAACAAACATAGGTATCGACAAAATATACGTATAATGAGTTGATAAGCTTAATTGCTCGTACAGGCAATTTTGTAATTGAATTTTCCTGAGTATTATCAAAATATGAAGCAACATAATCTGACTTGAAAAAGATCATCTCAAATGTCGAAGGTTCGGCAAAATAAATGCGTGGATATTCTTCGTAATTATTGCATTTGTAAATGAATGCCTGGATATTCGTTGTTATTCTTGCATTTAGTAAATAAAACGACAAAATAAAAAGACAACTCGAAGAAGATTATCTCAAATGTTTAAGAAATGGTATAATAAATTGCTGGGTATCCTTTGTAATTTTCAGACACCGTTGCGCAAAGCGCCAAAGGTGTCCTATGTTGCCACAATGTATGTGTGTGTGTCCGTCTGTCCGTCCGTCCGTAGACAGATTTTGTTCCACTCATAACTTGAGAACCCCTGAGTCCAATTGTATGAAATTTGGTATGTAGCATTGTTATGATAAGATCTAGATCTGATTAGATTTTGGTGGGTGTGGCTTATTAATTAAATGCTCATTATGGCTCAAATTTGGATATACATGTACTGGTAAAAAACGTGCCAAGTATGAGTAATGAAATTTTTGTATAGCGCCATCTAGCGGTGTGAAATATCTGAACTTTGGATCTGCTACCGTCCTTGTTACTCCTATCTCAGTCCCTGTGCTCCTATATCATCTTTTCCCGGTGCACGATTGTAATCTTGTACTTGAAAAAGAACTACGTCCAATTCATTAAGATTTACTGTGTACATCATGAAAACCACATAATGAATACTGATATGTGTGTGATCAGTTTTGGAATAAAATAAATGTATCAAATTCGTATGATCCGAGTCACATCTCCGTCTGACAAACTAAGTACGAACATGCTACAGTTTCTGAAAGTGCTCGGTGTGTAAGCGTGTGGGAATTTTCGAAGCATTTTTTCTCGTTTAATTTGGCAAATTATCAGCAAATACCTCAATACCTTTCGTGTCAATCGTTTCCTGGAGTTTCAAAGTCATACGAACGAAAATGAGTGAAAAATTTTGATGCGAAAATCGTGCATCGGCGAGAGTGGCCGCCATGTTTTCAACGCGCTATTTTTAGACCACTGAGCCTGTGTATACACAGCGTACTATCGCACTGATCTTTTCCCGGTGCACGATTTTAATCTTGTACTTGAAAAATAACTACGTCCAATTCACAAACATTTATTGTGTACATCATGAAAACCACATCATGAATACTGATATGAGTGTGATCATTTTTGGAATAAAATAAATGTATCAAGTGGTGTTTTGGAAAAGCTCTGTAAATTCGTATGATCTGAGTCACATGTCTGACAGACTAGTACTAACATGCTACGGCTTCTGAAAGCGCTCAGTGTGTAAGCGTGTGGGAATTTTTGAAGGTTTCATTTCTCGTTTAATTTGGCAAATTATCATCAAATACCTCAATACTTCATGGTAACTCTTTCTTGTCAATCGTTTCCTGGAGTTTCAAAGTCATACGAACGAAAATGAGTGAAAACTTTTGATGCATAATCGTGCATCCGCGAGAGTGGCCGCCATGTTTTCAACTCTCTATTTTTTGCCCACTGAGCCTGTGCATACACAGCGTTCTATCGGATTTGAGCGTAAGCGTAAAGAGACTGAAAGTATTCATATATAAATAGCCCATGATTCGAGCTTTATTTTCGTGTTTTTCGTTTGAATTTTGGCCAAATAGTCGCTTTTTTAGCGGGGTTTGAAACGTTTAAAGCATCTAAAAACATTAAAATGACTTTTAATTAATGAACGAAAGAAGAAAATAAGAAATTTAATTCATTATCTACAAAATGAAAATATTTTGTACAAGCTGAATCATGCAGCTCAAAAGCGAACGATCAATGTTTTGGTGTGTGAGCGATTTTCGCGGGGATTCCCCAGACCTATCGTTCATAGCTGCGGCGCTCGAAAACTCAGTCAGTTTCTGTGGAACGGGATGAAATTATCTTTCAGGCGAGGCGTTTCAAGTCACTCTTGAGAAAAATTACTTATTTATCAGTTGTTGTTTTACCGTTTCATGACACATTTTTTTATTCAATCATTTATTGACCTGAAAAACAACGATATTTAGTACTCTTTTTCAACAGACTTTAGTAAGTAGCTGCCGGTGCGGCTGTCTAAAATACTATCGTTTTCAAAGTACATTTTGAGTGAACTTTGTAAATTAACACTCTGAACCATAGTGTAATGTTTTGCTTGGAATTTTGTTGCTATTGAGATTTATTCATAGTTTTTTTATAATGATTGTTTAAGTTAGTTATATTTGTGTTCCTTTCCATCATCAAACATCGACAAGAATAAAACTAGCCCTATAATCACATGAAGAGTTTTGTCAACTGGTCAATTACTTTTGTTTGTTCTTGATATGTCATTAAAATATTTGTTCCCAAAGAATGACTGCATTCAGTGTTTCATTGCATTAAATTTTATTTTCCACTGCACTGTCTTCACACATACCCATTTGCCACGGTGTTCACCCAAGTCTCACTTTGATTGCATTAGTAATAATAAATTGAAATAAATTGGAATATATATATATATATATATATATATATATATATATATATATATATATATATATATATATATATATATATATATATATATATGAGATTTTGATGATGTTATTTCTTTGCTGTGAGTATATTTATTGTTATAATCTAATCCTGCTGATGTCATATCTTCATCATTCATATGACACTATCATAGAGAACCCATGATCTATTGCTTGCACTTGCATGACGTTACTTTACATCATTGCTGTATTTATTTCCATCCGAGTGAATTTAAACTGTTTAACTACTTTTGACTATATATATATATATATATATATATTATATATATATATATATATATATATATATATATATATATATATATATATATATATATATATATATATATATATATATATATATATATATATATATATATATATATATATAGTCGCAGGATGAGATTACATCGAGAAGATGAACTAATGAAACTGATGAGAACAATTTACACGAGTGAATTTAAACTGTTTAACTACTTTTGACTATATATATATATCACTGATCACGTGAGAGAATTTCCTCCATAAACCAATCAGCCGCGCACTTCATAGAACTTCATGGTAGTGGGAGCAATATTAGCGTTTTCTTCTGTTTTATTCTGGAAGAAATATAAGAAAATTGTTTTCAATATTTTAGTACATACGGGATCCTTTAACTGTATCTTTATTAGCTGTATGTTTTTGCATTTTTTGATAAGTCAATTAAATGCGACCTTTGTAAAAATACCAAAGCGTGACCACGAAACAGTCTTTAAACAGTTGTGATGAACGCGTTGCCTTGATTTCAACAACAGTTACTAAATGTCTTTCGGAAATATGGTCACCCCAAATATACTCGGTAGCGCTCGAAATCAAAGAGACCAAATCCATAAATCAATTAATAAGGACAGAAATATTGATTTGCAAAGCCTGTACGTATGGCTTAAGGTAATATGCACCTCGAAAGTGAAAGACTTAAACTTTTGCTCATATTTTCCTCAGTGAAACTTTGAACCATTCTCTTACCAAAGCAAGAATAAAATCAAGGGTCACCGTGCAAACTTTGGTACTAGAGAGACAAATATCTTGCGATTTCTCGATATTTGAAATTCAAAATGGCCGCCATCCCTGTGTAAACTCTATGGGAAAAAATAAAATTTTCGATTTTCAAAAAACTAAGACGGTGAAAACTTTTCTTTCGCCAAGAGCTTCAAAATGAGCCCCCACAAGTGGTAGGTCAGAAGAAAATTGAAAAAAATTGAAGGCCCGAATTTCTGTCCCCGAGGTGCGTTCTACCTTAACACAGAATTCATCAGACGGAATGCATTCTGGCAAGTTGCAAGTAGCATGCGAAAAAGATACAGCTTACGGGGATGAAAAACATTTTAAGTTTCAAGTTAAAGTCACCTTCACTGATAGAAATCGTTGATGATTGCAAACAAGTCGATATAAGCTGTAAGCAAGTGAAAAATGAAGTTTTAAAGTTTTCTGTAAGATTAACAAGGTTTTCTGTTTTACCGGTTCGTCAAATTTGCAATAAAAAGTGACATAAATGAACATAAAAACGATTGTAACCAATAGCTTACCCACAAATTTCTCGCAAATGATTTGATAACTCTCAGAACATCCAGCGACTTCCCAGAAGCCAGCTGTTCCCTGGAACAAGGCGCAGTTTCCTCCACTGTTGGTATCATTCTGTTGCCCTGGACTCCAATTCGAAAGGGTTAGCTGCAATTGAAACGTGAATAAGTTTGTGTCTGGTATTTCGAAGCCAAAATACAGGCCCATAGCATGTATTTTACATTTATGAATAGCATCCGACACTTTAATCGCTTCATGGTGCACTGCATCATACATTCCTCAGCTTTCCGGCTATGTGAATGCTCCCCGCTATATTCTAAAATGTACCGGCAGTATTAAAAGGTTGTACACTGTATTTGGTTGGATCCAAAAGTCTCTGTTATGAACGTTTTATCGGCCGCATACACCGGCCTGTTTCTTATTTTATTTCGTTCGCAGAAAGTTTGGACGCAAGGGTTAAAATGCATACACATTCTAACTTATTTGCATGACGAAACATGAGTAATATTTGTCGACAGGGATTCTCCGTAGGACAACTTGTACCTCTGACTTTGTTAGTGTCAGTGTTTCACTTATCTGATAGTGAAGTGCTGCTTTTCATTTTTTTTCAGTGTCTCGTATGCTGCAGTCAACCACGATAATATTCGAAATGAATTGTTGAGTCGTGACCAGTCTACCAAAATTCGCAATGGGCATAGTCTGTAACTTTCCCTTAATATTTAAGATAATTAAACAGAGTAACGTTTTACTCTGGCCACGTTTCCATATGTATCGTGGTTGATTCCTAGGTCGTCGAGATTACTTCCAACGAATATTAAAATTTAACTTCTTCTCGAGGGATTTTAATCACGTTGAGTTACAATAATGGTCGTAATCGAATGGTCGTTCTCTGGAAAAAGCCTTTCGATAATTATCGTTTGATTGAGATTTTTGCAAATTTAAATAAGGAGCGATTGAAGAATGTGTCCTTACTATTTCTATTCAAAAAGCTACTGTCACTTGTGGTGCAGCCTCACTATCGACATGTTTCAATTAAATCTTAGTTAAGTAGTGGTTTTCTGAGACGAGTTAAGTCTTTGAGTTACAGAAATGCGATCACTTCAAACATTAGTATCGATGTGTGATAAAAATAAATGCTAGCTCCAAGTACGTTCCCAAAATTGATTAAATTGTCATATCTGTGAATTTATATTCATGAGACTCATTAATCTAAATTCAAGAGGCATTATTTGTTAATACATATAATATTGAATTATTCCCTGTACCGCAATGCTACTGGCACACCCTAGAGAGAAAATATAAATCAATTTTAAATGATATCATTTTTGTTTCATGTAACATTACATTTATCTGTTGTGGATTATTTTTCATATAATTGTACAAGAAATCCGTCACTAAGAAAAAACTAATATATGTATTGTTACCATCGAACCGTCAGTCCATCTCCACTCTCCTTCAGCTGCAGCGTCATTCAAACCAATCCAAAAAGGACCACCGCGATTACGTGTCAGTTCTAGCGATACAATTGAAAACCATGACTGACTTACGTGATCTTTCAACATGTTGTCTTGAGTTGACCATATCGTTTAAAGTATTTACAATGCTGTCAAAGGACGTTACAATGTTGTCCTAGTAATTTACAATGTTATCCTCGGCATTAAGCGTGTAGTTCTGGGCATTTTAAATGTTATCATTGGCGTTTAACATGTTGTCCTAGGTGTTGTCGTTAGGAATTCAGTACATTGTCCCGAGTATCCAGCATGATGTTCTTGACACTGAGACGAAAGAAGTGGAAATATTAGTATATTTTAATGACGAGAATAAATGACGTCTGTTGTACAGTGTAAAACCCCGGTTATAGCTAATGCGTTGGTTTCTACTCGCTCAGGTGGGTCACTGCCAAAGAGTACAATTTCCCGGGGGCAAAGGGCGACGGAAAGACTGCTTAAGGGTCGTGTCACAGATCTTCAAGGAAACAAACGTAAACTGTTAGAATAATAAGAGGTCAAAAATTGTGTTGTTAAGTTAAAGGACGCACTCCTATATAGAAACAATATGTATTACCCGATAAGCCATGATCTTTGGTACTTACCGACAAGGAACGCATTAACGTCTTCAGAGTTTACTCTAACAAGTTGTCTTCCCAACTGTTCACACGCGGTGTATGCTTCGTTCCAGGTGAAGTACTCAGAACTTACGTTGTAACATTTATGCCCGAAGTTGTGCCAACCTATACCGCATCCTAAGTAGTACAAGCGTCGAAATTTGAGAGCAATATGGTTGACTGTAAAGTTGTCTTATATATGTTGTCTAAACAGACTATATTGACTTTTTCGCAAATTCAAATAAGGAGCGATTGAAGAAGGTAAACACTGAAAACTGACGAACGTTTATTTAATGAGTACTTTTAAATATCTCATCTTTGCAAGCGAAGGCACCATCTACTCCAACCTGTTGAAAGTATTGGAAATCATAATACTTATCTTTTGAAGCCAAGAGTATGTTATAATTGCTTTTCATATTTTCTTTGTCAGAGAATTATAATCACTGAGCTTTATTCAAATGCGGATGATTAACCACAACTTCCCATTCCATTGCTTTATACCTCAAGACTGTCATCAAAACGTAAATAATATGTAGTTCTAATTGGTTCTCCGTTGATTTCTCCATTGCCAGATAAGAAAAAAGGTATCGGCTACACTGCTATCCGAAAGACAGTAATGATTAACTTAACAAAAATGAATTTAGTGGTCATACCAGTGTTGTATTCGCATAATTCACAACCTATAGGGTGTGTACATCTCATATCATTCCATAAGCCATCACGAGATCCCATTATGTGTGCACAATGTTCGTTATTGAATGCGTTATTTGGTTCTCCGGAAGCCCAGTTTGAATAGATTGCCTGCGAATGGAAAGGGCAACATGTGTAAATCTCAATGCTAAGTTTCCCCGGTGTCCTTGAATCCAGGAAGTTCTGCCTACTTCGGTATATTAAATCGATGAAAAAGCTTGGATAGTTAACATATAAGTCGATCGTTTAATTCACACAAATTGCGTCACATTACTCATATTCAATGGCTTCAAATTGTATGATCTGAATACCTACTTACAATAATTGTGTTTAAGTACTAATACTAATACTTGATTTGGATAAAATCCTTGGTGAAGATATTAATATAAATATCACACGGTTTCATTGTATGAATGTGCAGCGTTTGTTATAAACAAATGCGACAAGATTTCTTGTATGCGTCGAACGGCTACAATACAAACCGAATATCTTTTAAGGTTCCAAGACAAGAAATTGACCATTTTAAACTAACAATTCTCTAGTGTTCAATAAGCTCAGAACCCACGTAAATTGTAAATTTTCGGAAAGCCTAGATATAGGGGAACATTTTGGTTACCATAGAGTCACCATTGTTTACATAACTATCACGTGACAGGTAATTTGCATAACCTTTCAAAAATCGGTTTTCCCTATGTTTTGTTTCAATGCTTTGAGATATGTGGCTGAAATTCATGTGAGTGCAAGCTATCCTACAGGTCTTCAAAAGTATGTCTCAGAATTGTTTTAAACGTCCAGAGCAGTGAATTTTAACATAGTTGATTTCTTTAAAATTGTGCTCCAAAAATCTAAGCAAGATATAAAAAATCTGAGACATACTTTGAAAGAGCATTGTGACAGCTTGCATTCCAGCAAGTGTGAGTCAGATATTTTGACGTATTGAGACAAAACATAGGGAAAACCGACTTTTGAAAGGTTATGCAAATTTATCTGAATTCCAACTAGCCGCAACACGCGGCGTAGATCTTTAACGCCCCCGCTCAAGTATCAGATTTATCTAATATAAACATTATTTACTCGATGAAATATTCAATGGAAAACAAAAGAATGACAAACTGTTAATGGGCTGTTGACACATTCGCTAATGCGAGACCCTGGGATTGAGAAGGGCACCTTTTGGAACAAGTAAATTTTCGATCGAGTCACAGAAAAAAAGGTGAAAATTTTATCTATTCTTTAGGCTAGGTTTCAAGGTGTGTCCACGCAAGACCAAATTTTAAAAACATGGGGCCCGGGGGCACCGACGTCCTTTGTACCTCTTTAGTGTTTACTATTTGCCATAAATGTGAAGATTGTCAAAAAGTAAAATTATTTTGACATAAATGAAAGTTATTTGAACCGGTTGGTTACTACTCCAGCATTAGTTCAAGTGTGGAATCTAAGTATCAACAGCCTTGATATGTGTGAAAGTGAATTAAGAATAAGAGATGGGACTCAATAGGATCAACAATATCTAAAACAGGAAACGGTGAACTTATATAATGCAGAAGGGGAGAAAATTTAGCCACAAACTATTGTAATATCATGGACAATGGTTAAGTTAAACCAAATTACTTATATATAACTGGATTGTTGGCATTGATTACACATGTATCTATTGTCCATCATATAGAAAATAAGTTTGGGCCATATACTAAAAAACATTGGCTTGTTACACTCACCACCTGTACTAAGTATTTGGAGTGTACACCTATCTACAATACATGTTCAGTGAAAAAACGTGTTAATCTATGAGACTAAATAAGTTGCCCCTCAAGTATGTATAGGCAAAAACAATATTTAATTTTAGTAAATTACGTAGTGCAGGGAAGGACATACAATATGGTGAAAAGCAAACTAAATATAAAAACTGAATCTAAAATGATATGGTCCCACAGTCATAAGTATCTGGTGTGTGCCAAGAGACAAATATTAAAATTGGACAGCATCATCCTGACCACAGTTTCTCTGACTTGTTTGTTTCCTTCTGATTTTCTGACACAGTGATAGGTACAAAATATTTATATCATGCTGCTATTCACGATAGTTATACATCATATCTTGCATTTTGTTCACAGTAGTACTGAGTTTTACATGTAAGATAACTTTCTCGTAAACTGTAAATTCTGGCTTTGTGCAGCTCAAACGCGGCAATACTACATTTTTGATATGATACGGAGTGACTTGCACACATATGCACTATACAGTGACAGTCGATGTATTCATAGTACGAGAGTAAACTACATTCAAGCATAGTGATGTTGACAATTACATGCATGCCAGTTGACGATTTCAAGTAGCCATGAGGAAATTCTGATGGCCTTTTCGTGGAAATATAGGTTGCAACAGTGAAACAAACAACATTAGTTATCATGACCGTGCTAAAGTGCAATCTCGGATCATGTATGATCTGATGATCATGCCACATTGCCATGTCGGATTATGCCGTAATTCTGAAGTGCGCGTATTTCCTAAGTAAATCGATCAACATATAAGCACACACTGTCTTTAGTGATCGAAGTCAACAACGTCAAAATAAACGCACAACTGACGAAATTACCCACAATAAGCCACAGAAAACGAAAAGTTATCGCTGTGTCAACAAATGAAAACAAAATAGAAATTCTAGTATATGTACAACTTTAAATTATAGAACACTTTTCCGACAAAATCAACTCTGATCAGTACTATACGTGCTTTTCTTTAAAACAGTCAATTCGTTTTAAGTTCTCAGGGGAGATGTTATCTTTTGTGGTCACAGAAACAAGGCTCACACATTGTATTTCATTATATTTGTTGTTCCTCAATTTTTCAATGTCAACCTGTAATCTCTCTAACATATTTATATTGACAGAATAATATATTGGTTTTAAAACTAGTTTATTGACTCCTGTATTGTGTTTTACATTTTCACAATTTACAGAAGTCAAATAGTCCCGTTTAGATATTGCCTATACCATTGAGATATTGCAACAGAAATCCTGAAATATGATATCTTGGGTCAGAAAAGGGAAGGAATACATTAGGTGCACTGAGGTGTAAAGTAGTGCACTTATATCATAAGTGCTGGAAAAAACATAAGAATAGCTTGTGGTAAAAACATTTGCGCCGCCTATGGCGGCACGCCAGCAAAAAATACATGAGAATGAAGTTTCCAAAGTTTTGCTCATTTTAGGTGCACTGTGACAACTTGTTTTTTTACTTCTGTGTTATGAGAATTTTTTTCTCAAGCCATTACAGGCTTAATTTTTTTCTTCTATTTCACCTGGTTACAATTTTTTCTCAAAATCCTCAATGTCCCCCAGAAATCAAGTGGTTCTCCCCTAAGTGTGGCCCTGACCTATACGGGCCAGTGGATTGCTTCCTCAGTAGAACTGATATGCCTGCCGCCAAAGAAATATATTTGCCGGTACCGGTGATTATCGCCTACGGAGGGCATCATTCTTCAGTCGATCGAAGGCGCCTTTCGTGCCAAAAAATACACAACAGCGGCAAAAGTACCATCACTGTCAACTTCATAAATATGAAACATATTCAAATACACACTGAAACGTAAAAAATGTGACCAGACCGAGAAACAAGATGGCGTCCGTTTCGATTCTTTAACTCAGATTTTATGCTACATTTTTGCGCATGCGCAGACGGTAGCTTCAGCAAACGTGAGTAAAAATCCAGTAAATGTAAAGTAAAAATGGATAAAAGTATTATTTAAAAATAATACAAGGCATGTATCACCAAACTTTGAACATTTCTGACGGCATTTCAACTATCCGAACACCCATGCCAAACATCAAAATGATCAAATCGTTTGTTTTGAGGACAAATTAAAAATACTTGTTTTCACAAAAAAGCTAAAACAGTGACTTTAAAATGATTCAATCAAAAAAAAAAAGAAAAAAAAACGTTTGAGATACATGCCAAAGTGACCATAAGACCAAATTTCAGAAAAGTTACTGAAGCGTTTCTGAGATACCTGCGTCCACGACATACGGCCCACTATATTGGGCATATACGCCGTGCCATCACATTAGTACTTTGGGCCCAAGGGGCCGAAAGGACTAAAAATTGAAAAGGGGGTTCCTAGGTGCTTTCTACCTTAAGAAAAGTTCCATAAAATTCTTCTGGCCAATGAAACTTACCGATCTGCCATTTATCCATTGCCACTGATCTTCTAATCTCATATCGTGCAAGCCAATCCAACATCCCCTGTTTTCGATAAGGGCTGACGATATAATATATGTAATGATTAGTAAATGTCGATGTTGTGCATATGGTAATATGATATTATATAACATCAGAGAAGTCAGGGTGCATGAACATATGGATGGTAGACAGAGAGATAGATAGACAGATAGATAGATGGATAGATAGATAGATAGATAATAGATAGATAGATAGATAGATAGATAGATAGATAGATAGATAGATAGATAGATAGATAGATAGATAGATAGATAGATAGATAGATAGATAGATAGATAGATATCGTGTCCTATGTTTCTGAAACAAAACTTATGCTAATAGCGATGAATTATTGAAGTATATCTCGCATTTGAAAATATTATTCAGGTTGTGTGTGTGCATGTGTGTGATTTTATGCTATATTTACGCTATGTTCCCAGCAGGCAGCCCCGTTTGCCCGGAACGTATTGCGCAGTAGGATTTTGACCATGTTTTCCTCCATATTCAAATACGATGGTTTCAACCGGGACTCGAACCCACAACGCACGGCACCCAATCACCTAGCGCACAAGTTCTGTTAGGTCATGCTAAGTTTTCTCACAGTCTGTCACAGTGTCACCGTGACGGGCCTTGGGAGAAGGAGACTGTCGAGTTCCAGAGCCTCAAAGGCGAACTACGGTTTAAGCCCACACACTAACACGAATGCCAGTACGTTTCCCCCCCCCCCACCCCACGTTCTGATAGGGCTCCTCACCTTTCTCACATTCTTATCAAGGTTTGGCACGTTTTTCACGTCCCTGTCAAGGCTTTCTACGGATGAAACATAATACCGGACAGCTTTGGGGCACCTTTGTGCCCAGGTTATAAATACAACATCTCCCAAGCAAACACAATCATTGTATTCTGAGACTTCACTGAGACAACATCATGAATACCCAGGATGAACAAGATTTTGACTTTGCGTGTTTACTTTGCATACATCCAGGCTTTGTATCAGGAAGAAGAAGGCCAGCAGCTGTTGCAGAGAGAGAACACCAGAGTCAAGCAGGCATACATACTATTAGATACATACCATAGATACATACCATAGATACATTCATATACATATACATATACATACAGTGGAATTTGATGGAGTGTCCGTTTTGCCTTGCAGAGCTCGACAAGTCTACATGTTCCTTATCATTAGAAAAGTAAACATTTGCAACAAATTGAGTATTTGGTGTTAGATTACAGCGCACGCGCGCGAACGTTTCCCAGACACTGTCTCGTCTACAACACAGAGTAATATCATAGACAGAGTGGCAACACTTGCTGCCTTTTGTTCCATGGTCGTCTCGGTAGACTATTGGCTTTTCATATTAAAATGAGCTTAAAAGGTGTTAAACTTTTTGGAGGCTTGGTTTGTGGTTGATAATTACACGAGATTATGCGAAACATACGACGAGATGGCATCGTACTGCCAGTCGTGTAGCAACCATAGTTACTTTGTGAGCTCTCAGGCCAGAAACACTGCCTCACGCCAATCAAAACATAACACGCCAGCAGTTTCATAAACATGTCCTTTCTTGGCGCACGTGTAAAAGACGGTATGATTGACCGTAAACCATTGAGTAAAACCTGACAGTATAGATAAAAGACTTTCAAATTTGGTTCAAACACACTCATTATATATTCATAAAAATATGAGAGGAATTTTTAAAACGGTAAAACCCACTTTCCTGAAGCTCAAAACACTCCCGTTTTCGCCAGCACATCAATTCCGATCAGCACCACACGACAACAACAACACAAGCTTTGTCGAACATACTTTCGCTTAACAATTGGTGAAAATCCGAAAATTACCGAAGGATGCATGGTCGGCACTCTTCGGAAAAGAGAGCCAAGAGCTTCGTGAGGCGAGGCAAACATGGATTGCTTACGTAACCGCTTCACGCCTTAAACAATAGCTGTTGCCACTCTGTCTATGATATTACTCTGTGTCTACAATATGACAGTTGTTTCAGTATGCCACTCATGCACAACAAGCTTGACACCGCACTATAGCTATAGCACATCATCAAAGTTTTCTTTCAGCTACAGCTTTGTGTACTTTGATTTGGAAAATATAACTCAGACAAAACTCACTGGCATATTTTCGAGTGTCGGATCTATATCTCGAGGAAAGTCCTCAACATCAACCGGACTGACTCTCGGCGTTTTATTACAGTGAAACATTGTATTTTTTCAGCAAGGTAAAGAATATTTTGAAGGCAGAGAGATATCACCGTCCCTTTCATGCTAACCCGTTGCCGTGTATGATGCCGTCCGGGAAATTAAGTGCCAAAATACGGTGAATTATTTCAGAAACACTTGGTGTGTTATTCAATGGCACAAAATGTACCGTGTTGATTGAATTGCACTTGCCTGTGCAAAATCAACACTTTTCTTCAAGTCTATTTTGTAGCTCAGAGAAGTGTCAATTCAGAGAGAAGTGTCAACTGAGAAACTTTCATTTAGCTGAGACAAAAGAGAAAGCGGGATTAAAGTTTCATTTAGGAGTGTTTAGCATTTTCTGGTTGACAATATTCAGTGTTGTATCGTGTCAAACTTGTTGATAGAGTAGACTGCACTCGCAATGCTACAGATAGCATGCTGAAGGTACTGTCGTCGTGATTGCTGACATCGAGAGGAGAAGAAAGGTTTTTTTTAAAGAATTTACTTGTTTCTTCATAAAGTTCCCAATTTAAAGTAAACACCTAAAAGAAAACTGATGGTGTGCATGTAGTGCAGTGTTATGCTTGTTGTCAGTGACATGCTGAAACGACTGCAGTGATCGTGATGAGACAGTGTATGGGAAACGTTTGCCGCGCGCTGTAATCTAACACCAACCAAAGACGAAGACTCAATTTGTTTACTTTTCTAATGATAAGCAACATGTAGACTCGTCGAGCTCTGCAAGGCAAACCGGACACTCAATCAAATTCCACTGTAGATAGATTCATAGATATATAGATACAGATACATACATACATACATACATACATACATACATACATACATACATACATACATACATACATACATACATACACTTACACAGAAAGGTATCGTTGTGTATTGCTATGTTGGTGGCATACATTGAAGTGTATGAGGAAAAAGAAGTTATGGACAAACATTTCTTCCCAGATTGCGAGATGTAATTAATATCTGAATTTTGTTATGCAACCCTTTCGTTTTTGTTGGGTAGTTCCTCATCCTAGTCCCTGTTGTTTGCCACAAAGTGAGTATTATTTCACTTGCCGTGAGAACCGTGACAAAACGTGCAGAAGCCCTTCACGTTCCTAAACGTAGGAGAACGTGGCACAACTTGAAAGGACCGTGATATTGCCCTGCTTCCCGTGTCCTACTACAGACAATCTCCAAGTTTTGTAATACCGTCTATTACGTACCGTCACGTTTCATTGCGTTCATCCCGTTTCTTATCCGTACCGTGACTGCCATGGCGAATTTTTTGACAGTTTAAAAATCTGGCACGGCAAACACGGCAATCACGGCTAGTCACGTTTGCCCATTCCGTCCCTTCACGTTGTCTCACGTCCATCCCATTTTGTCCACGGTAGCCTGAAACGGGGCTGCCGTGGTCGCCGGGAACATAGCGTAAATATAGCATTAGTATTTTACCGTGTATGTGTAGGCACCAATACTCAGTCTATTGACTTATCAGTAATATAAGAAGATACATGTACACAACGCGTATTTCTGTCGCAAATGGAAACTCACCTTTTAGGAAAGTGTTCACGTCTTCACCATCCACTATCGCAAGTCGACCTCCAGCGTTGTAGCAAAGTTCGTATGCTTCATGCCAAGAGTTTGCATCTGAGTTCACCAGGTAGCAACGGTCATTGAAGGAGTGCCAACCTGACAGACAAGCTGAACAAGAATCAGACTGATCAGTATTCTGACAAAAGGTTGAAGTTGTTGCCTTGTAGGTTGTACTTTAACAACACGCTTCCATGGAAACATTACAATTTATGTGCCATTTTTGTTTTAAAATCTAAAACTTAAGAGTTTTAAAAAGAGCAGAATTCAGTCCTCGTGACTTACCCTATGATCAGTCAAATCCATAAAGCTGGGTTATTGAGCAGCATTAACTCCATATGCAGATTATTATGTTTTCTTTATTTCTCTCTCCCTCTTTCTTTCTTTCGTTCTTTCTTTCTTTCTTTCTGTTTTTATTTGTGTATTTATTCATTTATTTAGTTTGATCATTAATTAACCAATTTTTTTTCTTTTTTTATCTTGACTTTGTTCGTTAAACTTTTCTTTTCAAAACTTCGCTATTCCTTCTCGACAATGTTACCTTTTGTCATATTTCTGCCCACTGTCTCAGGCTGTCTCCGCAGCTCAGCAATCTGTATCGTCATTTCCGCCAGTCGTTGCTCGAGGGTCTCAAGTCGCTCTTGTTGGTTAACTAACTCACCAAGGGCGGGACATTCAGCGTTTTTGTTGCGTGGAAACCATAAACGGTACGAACAGACGTCCGGTTGAAAACATTGGCTTTCCGAATTCGAACACGCTCGGTTCCATGTGGGTTGCGCATCGATCACGGCTGTGATGCCAGAAAGGAAAACGAGAGCGACTCCAACGTCAACTTTCCGCATTTCTGTTTGCTGTTGGAAAACATATTTCTTGTCAGGAACATGACTTGTGAGCCTGTCAAAATTTGAAACCTTCAACTGTTTTGTTCTTTTCAATTGTTTGTTATTTTTCTATCAAATTAGCATAGATAGAAGCACACTCGGGGGAGTACAAAGATGTCACAAGGCAATGGAAAACTGCACATTAGCGAGCGCGGTGCTGCGTCTGTGTTCGTTCTATCCACAGGGACGCTTTATGTTCCGGATTGGGTCATGCGTTCGCTGCAATCTCTGACGAATTTGGATAATATAAATAGTTGTACACACTCTTCCTCATAAGAAAGTCCAAGGGTGGACACCGAACCAGACCCTTTGGGAAAATTTAAAATGTAACAGCTTATTTACCAACAAAACCAATAGTTAAGGCTATTTCTTACGTCAAATAAATAATTTACCCTGTAACATTACCAAATAATGAGTCTTTCATTTGAAATGGAGTGTAATTTCGCCGCTTTAACGAAGGGGAAACTGCTCTGTATGCAACTTGAAGGTCTGTGACATCACAAGGGATTTCCCGAGTGCTGATTGGCTATGAAGTACCGACTCTCCAATGACGTAAGTAGTACAAATATAAACATTGCAAAGGACGTCCCGTGTTTCAACCCGGAAGTACGGATCTCGCACGGTTTTCGACTGTTTCATGGCATTAAAGTAAGACGTAATGCGTACAACTAATTAAACCTTGTGCCTGTCTAACAATATGTGAAGTGTGGAATATCTTTTTGGTCATTTTTTTTTTATATTCAGCGAATTTTATTAAGGTTGGAGCGCGAGCTCAACACGGTAACGTACAGACAGTTGCCGTTTGAATTTGATTTACGTACAGAGCAGTTTTCTTTCGGGTGTCCGGTTCGTGTCCACCCTTTGTGTTTTATTATATATAAGAACAGCAGCGGCAGTATACTTAATCTTGAAAATACTATTTTTACCATCAAATGGAAATATAAATATATATGCTATCATGAACAAGCAAACGTTGAAAACAAGTGTTGAGTAAAAGATCAAGTCATAGTGTTCGAAAGTTAATACTCAATATTCATGCTACCAACAGTCGTCATTATTCACGTAGCGCATCGCGTCGTATGTTTTGAAAGGTAACGTGTCCCTGTGGTTCTATCTGCATGCACCAAAGAAAGCTGCTCAACAGTCGCTTCGCGCGTAGACCCTAAAACCAGGACTATGTATAATTACATATGTGCAACTGAATCTGTTGGCAGCGAAATAAAGATTTCAACAGACAGAGTGACTATAATAGTCCTCTATTTTTGCATTTTCTAAAAACTGTGAAACTTTTCTAGGTAGTTAAGCGTTTGATTGAGCTATTGATCACTGGTTCTAAATATTTTACTAATAACTTACTATCAGTAACATATTTCGCGTGTTTTGCCAACTGCAAAGCATTTTGAAAACAGGTCACGCACCATTAAACAACGTATATATAGTAAACCATGATTAAAAATTATTTCACGCTTAATTAAGCAAATTAGTTATTATCCAGTACTAATTTCTGTCAGTAAATATTGAAGCGGATTGTATATATGGAGGAAAATTGTTATTACGATTGACAGAGCTTATTTTGAACATTGGAATCAGAATTTTGTTATCCAACTAATATCTCGGTGCAGGCGGACAAAAAACAGCTACTACGATGGAAGCGGTACCGACGAAATCTACTGTAAAGCCAGGCTCCTAAAGACAACACGGCGAGCAGTACTTGGCGATCCTTGCAATGATATAGCCAGCAAGATGAAAACTAGTTGCCAGGGCTATTCTCCAATACTCATATGGCTGGAGGAGTCTTCAACTTCACATTCAGCATCGCGGCCTCAGGAAACAACTGTTAACAGTATCTTTCTTCGCCACATGTCTGTGCGACACCGTCTTCCAAGTGCCGCAGACCAGCTGTACTCGGTACTCGGACTTTGATTCCGATTAGTCGAAGACTCAAATTCGAGCACAATTTTGAAGTTTATTATTTAGTTTATTTCAATGAACTCAAATTGCAAAATGTTGACAGAGTGCCAGGAACAATATTTGTTGTTATGGTCGGCTTGAAAAACAATATTCACCGAAAATAAAAAACTTACGAAGACAAAATTAAACAAGGTTAACCCCATCGGCTGCCGGACAATATCATATGACACTGTATACGATCCATTCAGTCAGGCCTAATAGCCGTCGTCATAGCTACCATAATATTCCTGGTGTTCATCACTTGTTTATGAGCGAATCAGAGGTAAGACAGTTAGGGACTGGTCAGTTTCTTCGGCCTGGGGGCCGGTGGATTCATGGGGGGTCACCCTGTTTTTTACTTTAGTGGTAGGGGGTCACCATGTTTTTGAAATGCCCAATACGGGGGTCAGTATGTTTTTTAATTTCACATGGCTCATACTTGCGAAAAATGCATTATGCCAGCCACAAATTTCATCATTCAGATGCATTTTTCTGCGCGCCCCTTCGGGCGCATAACTTTAATAATAATAAATTTTTCAGAGCCCCGCCCTAGTGCAAAACTTTAATATATCATATATATATATATATATATATATATATATATATATATATATATATATATATATATATATATATATATATATTTAAAATATCAAACAATATTTTTCAGCATGCCCTTAAGCTACATGACTTTCATATATCAGATATTATATATAATCCCATGATATTTTTCTCTGTTTGACGTCATCGTATACGCGCTTTTTTTTCGCGGAGCCGTACAACTTCGAGCCGAAGGCATAAGTTGTGCGGCTCCGCGAAAAACACGAGTATACGATGACGTCAAACAGAGAAAAATACCATGGGATTATATATTTATCACATGAACAGTCTTCTTATTTTCTTTGACGTGAATGAATCAAAATTATCGTAACAAATTGCATGAATTTTGTCGCGATTTGTGTTTACTTACGCGGGTTACTTTCATTTATAGAGTAAAGCGGCCCGTCACCCAGGAGATACTTTCATTCATAAATCCCATCAAGCCGACATTTGCTACATCAAATGGTATCTCCACCAACCAGACATACGGATTCTGTCACGTGAACCTGTCAATCATTGTCTCGCGCTGTACCGATGCCAAGGCAAGTCGGCCATGCCATCGGTACGGTGGACATAATTTTAATCGTGCTAGCGACGGATAGCAATAGTACCGAAGAGTTATTGAGAATATTTACAAATAGATTTATGAAGTAAATGCAACGACACGATCGAAACAGTAATTCTCATTCTCAGAGATTCCGTGGCTTTTCAAAATATCACACAAGTTTACGACCTTGGCGAGCGCGAAAGATTCCGTTCGATGACACACAGAGTGTACCTCATTGCATGTTTATGCCCACAACGCTGCCGTCACCGGTCTCTGCCATGCCGGTGTCAACTCGTTAATCCCGATCTCGGTCGTCAATGTTTTCGTCTTAAGGACTTTGATGTTTGCAGTGACATATATCTCACCCGTAGATGCATCCTAATTTTACTTGACGGAAACTCTGTTTTGAGTGTTGTCTGAGTCAACTTTCGAAGTACATCGGGTTCCACAGCGCTGCAGTGCATATAACGGTACAGCTCAACAGCTGATGTCTTCGATAGCGCTACAGCCTTACGCCGCGCTACAGGTTTGATTCCGAGCCAAGAATTTACAGAATTTTTTGTATGATGAAGGAAATTTATCGTTGTTTGTCGAATGACTTTATGCTTGTGCCTGTATGTCGCTTTCCAGAAGATTATACTGTACTCATTTATTCAGTTGAACTTCCGTTGAGGTGTAGATTTCAGGTTTATCGCCAACCGGGATCGCCAGGTACGACGTCCACATTGAGCCTTACGAGGCGACTCGACTGGATCGGCGGTATCCCCATTCGATTCTCGGGAACAGCTATAGTTTTAGCGACTCGAAATTTCTCTGGACATGCCTTCTATGTTTCCATGTGTGGATTTATCGGGTCACCTTTTTTGTAAAAATGTCATGAGAGCACGGCATCGATCACGACAAATCGGTCTATGTTCACGTCGCGACCCGCATGTATGAACGGTACCATGCAAGAAAAAAGTTCCGGTTGATGACGTACAACAGGGGTAATTCGGATTTCTTATCCGTCCTGTTCTACGTCACACAGGTGGGAATTCGGGCCAGTTCATGTGATAAGTATATATATTAGAGATATCTGGATGTTTAATATTTTTCGGCGCGCCCTTCGGGCGCAGTAAATTAATATATCAGAGATATTATGTCAGATATATCTTGATGTCTGTAAATTGAAAGTCTGTTTTGCAAAGTGTATTGATCATTATGAAATCTGCAGTTCATATGAAAAGCATGACAAGTTCCTGATACTTTTCTGTTTCCTCTATGAGAATTCAGTGTTAGAAAGCAACATGCATTAATATTTCACAATCACATTTTTCTTACAACAGTTCTGGACATCTGCTTTATGCATAAAAAGAGTGGAGTACATTCACAGCTTATTCAAAATACTGTATTCAAACTTTAGAATTGACACTGTTAAGTTCCTATCTTACAACTGACATGACAACAATTTCATTAAAACACAGAATGACTGAATATTTAATATATATATATATATATATATATATATATATATATATATTAAATATTCAGTCATATATATATATATATATATATATATATATATATACACTGAATTATTCAATTTATATTCCACCTTTTGTTTTACCTTGTCGCGCGCGGGGGGAGGTCACCTTGTTTTCGAAAGCTGGAAAAGGGGGGTCAATCTGTTTTCGAAAGTTGGAATAGAGGGGGGGTCAGCCACTTTTTGACGTCGGCAAAAAATAATCCACTGCGGTTATTTCTTTCATGTTATGTGGGTTACATCTAGGCGTAAATGGCCTATCACTGTCACCTTGGCCGACTTGCTTTCTTCGCATGCGTGGGTCCGACTGGGACCTAGCCTGTCGAGGAGACAATATGCTGACAACAAATGCAACAACAAATTGTACCAGTAGCTCCCTGCGATCTATTCAAATGAGCTAATTGTTAGCACTGTCGACCAGAGGACAAAGTATCGTCGCAACAAGTGTGGAACTGGATTTGTTACGTTCTCGTTGATTACGCAACAACAACCACTTAACCCCTAAAAGTTGGACATTTCAAGTTTACATTCTCAATTGATGGGTTAATTAAACCTTTTTTACCTCCATGCATTACCACATTTACATATGTCGTTGTCTCTTTCACGAAAGATCATTCTATATGAGTCAAATTTGACGTAAAACTCGTTTAAGAGCACCGATCTTTTACGCCGCCGAACGCCAGACAGTTACAGGGGCAGAAATACTAGCCAGTCACATTTCTGTCGAACCGTGCGCCATAAATGAAGGTCACTTTGCATTCCTTTTCATGGTATGGAGGGTCAAATATCGTTGAAACGAACATTGATAAATACTGAAAGAGTTGTAAAAGTCGTACTTACAAATGTTTCCGAATGACTCAGTCACAACAAGAGCAAACCAGCCTCTCAGTGGTACAAGTAAGAGTTCGTGTACTCACTGCAGTGGGTGACGATCACAAAAGTCATGTCCTTTATTAGCTGACCAATCAAGGACGGGCACAGAAATAAAGACAGTGTAACAGGATTCCCAGGACAAAAAAACCCAGGATGTTTGACTTAAAGAACGCGAGCAGAGCGACAATAAAACAGACTCTTACCTCCATGGTCAAGCCGACATGACAGCAGTACAGCATCAATGACTGGGCGTATGATAATGACAATGAGTACAATGGGACAAAAATAGACGGGTACGTGTGAGCGAAAACAAGTGAATAAAGGGCAGGGGTGACGACGGGTACGGAATTAGTCTGATATACCGAGTCTGTTAGGATTCTGTTAGGGATTGTTCCAGCCCTGAGTATATCCATAAACTTGCAAGTTGTTTGTTCATGTAAGTCTTCCTGTTGAGAATCAGACAAAGGACGGTAGCAGACAGAGCGTTGTCTTTCAAAGAATGGAGGTTACCTCACTGTTCAAAGTGTGATCAGGAATGCGGAAGTGGGATACAGCTTACGATTATGTTTCTGTTGACGTTTGAGCGGTGTCCGTTTAGGGAGCCTTCAGTAATTACAGGGGGGTGGGCCGGGGGAATTGGGGGGAGGGTCACTTTTTAGAAAACAGTTCAAGGGGAGGGTCACTTTTGACAGAAGCTGATATTATGGACAAAACTTTGATTGTCCGTGTGATATTTCCTGAATAGGAAATCACCAACAAAATACGCACACACTTATAGACCGCCATGCATAGTGAATTGACATTTGGTGAGATTCCAAAATCAAATTTCTTAAACAACCATAGACTTGTAACCACTCTAGTCTAATCAAGTACAATAGTCTTAATAATCAAGCATACATAAATGCACAGATTTATCTAATTTTGTACTGAAAAAAAAAATTATTCATAGTTTCATCATAGACCGCAATGCATAGTGAATCGACATTTTGGTGAAATTCCAAAATCAAATTTCTTGCACAACCATGGACTTGTAACCATTCTAGTCTTATCAAGAACAATAATGTGAATAATCAAGCATGCATAAATGCACAGATTTATCTAATTTTGTACTGAAAAAAAAATTATTCATAGTTTCATCATAGACGCCAATGCATAGTGAATCGACATTTTGGTGAAATTCCGAAATCATATTTCTTGCACAACCATAGACTTGTAACCACTGTAGTCTAATCAAGAACAATAATCTAAATAATCAAGCATGCATAAATGCACAGATTTATCTAATTTTGTACTGAAAAAAAATTATTCATAGTTCCATCATAGACCAGAATGCATAGTGTATGGACATTTTGGTGAAATTCCGAAATCATATTTCTTGCACAACCATAGACTTGTAACCACTGTAGTCTAATCAAGAACAATAATCTAAATAATCAAGCATGCATAAATGCACAGATTTATCTAATTTTGTACTGAAAAAAATTATTCATAGTTTCATCATAGACCCCAATGCATAGTGTATTGAATGACATTTGGTGAAATTCCAAAATCAAATTTCTTACACAACCATAGACTTGTAACCACTCTAGTCTAATCAAGAAAATTAATATCAATAATCAAGAGTACACAAATGCAAAGATTTACCTATTTTTGTATTGGAAAAAACTATTCATAATTTCATCATAAACACCATGGATAACTTTTTAGATGAAATTCAGAAATCAATTTCTTGTGAACAAATGTTCATTTTACTTCCCTATTCAAGCAAAGTACATTTAAATACATTATCAAACATATATAAAATACAGATATAGCATGTTTTGTGGGGGTAAATTGTCAATTATTTGCCTGATAGACTCCGTGTATTATGATTTGATATTTTTGGATGAAGCACTAAATCAGCTACATCTTGCCTTCTTATAGTTGCACAAAATATGGTGACCCTCCCTAAACTGTATGAAATACCATATCTCTTCAAAAATTCTTGCGTGATAAATTGCGACTGACCCTCCAAAAACACCAGTCCTCCCCTCTGTAATTTGTCCCTAACATAACAATTGTACCAATTGTTATTTAGCTGATACTGTTTTAGTTATTCCCGGGGAGAATACCGCAGTGGTTGGGGTGGGGGGGAGGGTCAAGTTTTAGAATGTCGGACAAGGGGGAGGGTCACATTTTAGACAGGAGGATGGGGGAGGGTCACATTTTACGGTACAGGTGTTTGCGAAATTCCCCCGGCCCACCCCCCCTGTAATTACTGAAGGCTCCCTTAGACGTTTGTGAATGGCTTGTGAACTTTATCCCATGCAATGAATGTCGAACGTCTTACAAGAAAGCGCATAGATAACGTTGGTTGATTTGCAAGTCATGTAGTGTTTAATGGCGAAAGTTTTTCTGGTGACTTGATTTGGAGTTTGGATCACGGTGGAGAGGCTCATCTTACTTGTGTTGCATGGCTTACATCCCTAGGTTATCTGTTCTTATTCAGTGTGTTTATTTTATTTTTGGTGGATGATGTCGCTAATGGTAGCTGGTCTGCGTTGGGTGATGATGGGTGCATTTTGGACAACTTCATTTGAACTGACGATTTTTAAGATAAGTTTTCGTAGATCTGGTTGACCTTTGGGTCATATCTAGAGATCCAGGGTACTCGCTGTGAAGTTTGCTTCTTCTTAAATTAACCCTTTGTGCGCTGTGGTTTTCCCACCAAAATTATAGTGCAACATTTTACCAATTTTGTGATTTTTTCTATAAAGTTTTTGACAATTTTTGACCAAACGAACATCAAATTTTATCGGCTTCAGATTTTAATCAAAATTTTAGCAAAAATTTGAAAAAAAATTGACTGGTGTATACTTTGATATTGGCGACAAAAATTGACTTTGGCGCTCGAACGGTTAATAGATCATTACGGGATGGGGGCGATGCACGGGCAATCTGTGGATTGATAATTTTTGTCGAATGCCAAGATTGTCGTACGTAGCACGAATATTCAGCCAGTAGTTTTTCACACCACTCCTGTTTACTACATATGCGCCGTATGTAATCGACCCGAAAACATGGCGCGGGGGTAGCTTGTAAGCGGCAGGTATCGGTGAAATGCAGTGGGCTTACTGTAGAGATCGGTTTCGAGTTTATGGTATAACAGGTTAAAGTATATATGTGCATCAAGGAATGGAGTGATGTGCTTGTTTTCTTGCCCTCTGAACTTCAATTATTTTCAGATGACGGCTAAGATGGTCAACGAAGGTGTGTCTTCTTTGGTGACTTTTGATAGTGCTGCTATCGATGAAGCGGTCTGTAACTTCTGGGCAGTTAGGTGTAGTGTAATAATATTTCCACATCCACCAGCTCATATAAATGTTGACGTATGAAACAGCAAAGGGTGTTCCCATCGCGGTGCCGGAGATTAGTCTATAATGCTGCAGGTTGAATCAGAAATAGTTGCTGTTTTAGTGCACGTCCACGTCCACGTCATGTGTATGAGAATAGAGCTGCATTGACGTTAAGTCGATTTGTGTGATGGAGGAGACTGGCGATGTCCGTGACGAGTTTTGCGCAATAACAAACCCGTGCCGATTTCAAATCAAGGCATAGAAATGCTGCACGGGCAGGGGTTTGAACTTGATTTCACATTTGACGTCCAAATGGTAAATCGCCTGGATTTTTGATTTCATGGATTTTACCGAAAATGTAGAAAAAAGACACCTTTGCGACCAGGCCAGTGGAGAATAGCGTTTGTTTCACTGTCTCTGGTAGATTGAGTGAACCAACCAAATTGGTAAGATATATATATATATATATATATTATATATATATATATATATATATATATATATATATATATATATATATATATATATATATATATATATATATAATATATATATATATATATTAGCCTGTTGATATATAATATGTCTGTGGCGTAAGCTGTCAATTCGTAGGGGAGATATTGATGTTACGGTCTTTCCGAGAAAAAAATGGAGGTGTCTATGCGATAACAATTAATCAGTTTGTTTAATAATCTTTTTATGTCAGTTTGCCAACACGCATTTAAAATTGTGTTATATAAAAAACTATTTCGCCTACTGTTGGAAAAGTGAACTAAACGTATGGCTTATTCAATCTATCATCATCGGGCCACGGCCTCGCCCTCACATGCGTGACTGAGCTCGGAATTCAAAACGACTTGACGACAGATGCGATTGAGAAAATGGACCATAGGCCTAGAGTTTCTCGCACCACTGTCGGACTTAGTTGTGGTTTCTTTCTTCAGCACGTCTACTTTCCTTGAAATGTGTTTTCATAAATGTGAAAAACGTAAATCTCCGAAATTAATATACTTGTCAATTCCATGTGAGACGGTACACTGTCTGTACACTATTTATATAAGTTTTAGCAAATAGTAAAACAATAATCGGCGACACACTCTTCGATAGCATTCTTCCTGAACGTCCTTGAACCCTTGTGTGTGGCCCTTGTTTTAGATGCGTTCGGCACGGTTGTTGAGAAAAATGATTAATAGCTTAATGTGTCGGAATTTACAGATTCACGTGACAAAACTATCTCGTGATTGGTAGCTGATTGACATTTAGTGTGTCATTTAACGAGAGACTACTAAACTTTTCTTGTTTTTAGTTTCAACTGAGAACAAAGCCAAATAGGCCGACCAGGGTGTACAATATCTACGACTTACATTCGCCAGCGTTCTCGATGAAAATTAATTGCGCCGAGTCTCTAAAGTCGGTATCATATCTCCATGTTTATTGTCGGTTCAATGACCATATTTAAAGTCAGGGACTATCCCTACGGTGAATTTCCTATTGCTATTCCATATTTCATGCACGAAGTTGCCTGTACATTTAAAATACGCTCCTTCGGAAGCACAAAAGTTTGCAGACTATCGACGGTGGTAACCCAGCTTGCACAAGGCCGTGATGACATGTCATCAGTTACGAAATTTACCAGCTTTTGAAAATAGAGTGGCAATTATACCTGCGTCGTTCCTTCGAATTCGGAATGGATAAAAAATTAGATTGACGATTCAGATGATACCCGACATTGACATCAACATTAAGTGCTGATCGCGAACATAGAAAACATCGAAATGGCCAGACTTGACGAGAGAGAGAGAGAGAGAGAGAGAGAGAGAGAGAGAGAGAGAGAGAGAGAGAGAGAGTTTTACTCACGTTTAACTATAGTATACTTACGGGAAAACCGTTGCCATAATCTGTTATAATGTGCTCTTTAACACGACCATTCAATGACGCGAAGAATATTACGTGGATTGTCCGTCGTCCGTCCATCGCGAGCCCGTCGCCTGCTGTCCGTCAACATTCATCCAATAAGCTTAAACCACATGACATTTCCAAATTGCTTTTAGCAACTTTCAATCTGTTTGGTCATTGCCAGAAAGAAGGTTGAAGATTTTTGTCGGTTTAAATTTGTCGAAGTAAATTGACTGCAAAATTTGTTTGGCATCAGTTTCACTCACAGATAAGAAAGATGAAAGCGTAATTGTCATTTTGCCCTTTTCGGCAAAAGACACATTTGGCGGTAAGCCTTTTACTGGTATGATGAAAACGTGTCACGTCTCAGTAATCGTCAAAAATGCATTAACAATTCGATATATCGAACAATACTGGTCTGCATGCTTTGAAATTTTAATGACCATATGAACAATGCCTTTCCATTTAACAAAGTTACTCATTCAATTCGACGACACTCATATCGGGTGCCATGTTATGCATAGTTAAATGATAACCACAGACAAACCCAACACCTTTTTTTAAGTGCTATATTTGTGATAGTTCGCATTCGAAGCAAATAAATTATGCACAACCACGGACGACAGCTGCAAAGATTGCAATTTAAATTCAATATGTGTGATTTGATAATGAGTAGTAAATCCGCTTCATTGACATTCATCGGGGAACGAAACAGCAATCTTATGGAGTGTCACAAACATGCCACTCGAACTAATTGCAACCACTGAAGACTTCGAAATGTCAACGGTTTCAAACGAAGTACAGGTAAAGTCCACGGAGAATAGCAATGGCGTGTGTAGTCTATCCTTTCCGTACGTAAATATTGACGCGTGGTCTAGTAAGGCATAATTTTAGAAGTTCAGTCCTTTCTCTTAGACCTAATTTTAGTGCTTGAATAGTTCGTATAGGTCCATAATGCAAAGCATTCATAGTGTTATATGGGCATATGTTCCACTGATATAAACACAGTCACTTGAGGTAATCGATCATAATAGCTGACGCACTAGATGCGTAATTAGGGGCTCAAACCTCCAGGGGCTTCGGCCCTTATTGTTGTTACCGGATTTCAGCATTCTTCTTCTTCCTTGCACTCTTGGTGTTTATTCTGTTGACCTGCCGTGACCCTGACAGAAACACGTTTCGTATTATTTAAGTAAAAAGATGTAATATAGTTCTAAATTTAAAAGTATTCATCGCCCATCTTGTGAAGATGTGAATAAAAAATCACCAGAAGTCGAAAAAACAGTGTTATTATTTGGTGCTCACAGTGGTGAAATAAACATCTATGATATTCGTTTATTCGCTCTATAATTAACGCTTCGCGAAACTTCCTTTCAATATGCCAATGAATCGGCTTTCTGACTTTCCGAGATCAGAGTTTTTCGCTCAATACTAGGACTATCTATGAATCGATGGCTACTTGGTTCTTTATGCTAATAAAGGGACAAACTCATACAAAAGATTTACACACCTTAAGAGACCAACGAAAGTGCATCGATGATTTGTAGTTAGTGTGACGTATGTACTGATCACAATTTCTACGCTCAATTGTCGAGAATTCACAACAACGACGAGTGCAGGGAAGAGACAAAAGAGCAGCCCGCACTCGATTAAAACGTAATCATTTCTCTTTGTGACCAACATTATAACGCAAATGGTATGATGTATTAATACTACAATTGCTCTCTAGAAACCGGAAGGTACATACTGATACAGACTAGAGTAACCACAATAATAGTTTTTTGGTTGTTATGGTACAACGAAGTAAGATGGAAAAATGAAGAAGATTATCTGATTGACCGTATTTCCATGACAATGTATTGATTTACGAGATCGTACTACTATGAGACTTGGAAGATACGGTGTTTAAGGAAATAAAACTATTAAAGAACATGTTAAATACCATACCACAGCCACGATTCGTCCGCACCATTCTTATTTGTTATGCATTATTTACAGAAGGTTCGATTAGTTATTGTTTTCACAGGGTGACTCCTGTCGGTAGATCCACTCAGTTTAAGGTAGTATGCACCTCGAAAGTGAAAGATTTAAACTTTTGCTCAAACTTTCCTTAAGGAGTCCAGCCATTCTCTTACTGAATCAAGATTAAAAATCGGGGGTCGCAGTGAAAAGTTTGGTACTAGAGAAACAAATATCCCAAGATTTACCGATATTTAAAATTCAAAATGGCCGCCATCTCTGTGTTAATTCTATGGGGAAAAATAAAATGTCCGATTTTCGAAAAAACTAAGCAGGTGAAATGTTTTCTTACACCAAGAGCTTTAAAATGAACACCCACAAGTGGTAGCTCAGAAAAAAAATTGTAAAAATTTGAGTCCGAATATCTGTCCCCGGGGCGCGTTCTGCCGTAACATAGCAGAAAATTATGTCATTTTACCTAAGATATGGAAACCGGTCATCAACACTCGCCATTGCAACTTGAGGAACAAAATCTGACAATGAAAGGAGGTCGATAGCCAACATTCCTAAAACATACTCAGGAAACACCCTCAACATATTGACTTTCTTCTCACATTAAGACACTAATTTTGTTGATTAGTCACTGCCATAATTAATATTTTCTACGCGTGACTTTTTTGAACATGGACAGTGTAAGGATGTCTTTATGAGTAGCACAACGGCTCGCCTAAACGAAGAGTTCATTACGCTGTAGATGATGAAGTTCCAGAAACTGTTTGACGCTACAAAGCACGATGCAAGTACTTCGATCTGGTCGGGCAAAGCCTTGGATCGTGCACCAGTTATCATGTAAAACAACATTATGCCCGCATACGGTGTCCATGATATCGCGAAGGCGGTTGTTACCGCAAGGAATATTTTGATTGCTTTCCAGTTTTTGGCATCTGCGTTGCCATCTACGATGGACTGTCGGTTTTCTTGACGGTTTGGCACATGATGGCCGATTCGCTTGAGCTGCTTCTTCGCGATTACTAGTATTCGAGCGTAGAGCACTATTATAATTCCAAACGGGACAATCTTGCAGATGACGGCGGTGAGTATCACTGTATCATGCCCTCTGTAATTGGGGATGCACGTATAGGTTGGGGGATGGTAGCCGTAGAACTCACTACCGTTGACGAATCTCAGAAAAAGCGAATACGACGCCAGGAAAATCCAACCAGAAAGAGCCATCACCACTGCCCTCTTCTTTGTCATCAAGACGGGATACCGAAGAGGCCATTGTATGGCAAGGAATCTGTCTACAGCAATGAACATCAAAGACATGGTAGATGCCGTCACAGCAGTGTGATACACAACGCCTAACGTAACACATACTGGGTGAACGGATTCGAGGAGAGGCTCCTGTGTCACGCAGCCGACAAGAGATGTAAGAAACAGGAACCCCATTATGAGATCGGCAGTGGCGAGAGAAATCGCGAAACATCGACCTCCGATTGGAAAAATCTTGTCATTTTTCCTGAAAACGGCGATGTTCAACACATTACTGATGATAATTAAAACTGCAATGACAAAAATTGGTATCGCCTGTGTGACGATTATAGTAAGTTCAATGTTCAACTTTCCAACGTTAACCGTTGTGTTCATGTTGCCACAACTTGGGTAGTTCTCCAGATACCCTGATGTTTGTTGTGTTATAATATAAGTAAGGTAAGATGTGCATATATATTATTGGCTGTGACGGGTTTGACGAGTGTCGTGTGCAGAGCGTGTGCATTACTAACTGACTATGCAAATTTAATGTTAATCTTGTAATCCGAAATGAGGTTCTGATATGCATATATTAGGTTCAATCATCAGCTAAGTAGAAGCGCTAAATGTTATTCTTGACAGGAAAATGCCACCATGAAATGAGATCAGTTATTGAGGTGTTGTTTCTTTAATTTTTATTAAAGTCGTTTAAGCATTTGCAAAACAAATGGACACATTATCAAGGGTACAAATTTGTATTCCATTTTGAGAATAATGAGATCATACAATTAACAAGTCTTAAAATCTGTTTCCTGTGTCAATGGCTTTTGTAGGACAGGCAAACAATTACACGACAACAAGAAGGACAGCAAAATCAAACTAATAGCTAGATTATCAGTGATAAGTGGATTTGTACAACCATGCGGCGAACACTGGGACAAATACCACAATACACATCACATCACATCACACCACGTCAACCAAAATAAGCACTCTGAAAAACAACAATTTATATTATACATTATGCATGTTTGAGTATTTTGTGTCTACTGTATCTGCCAAATCAATTAATTTGCCTGAACTTTTTGTAAATAGTCCATTATGCAACTGGTGCTAGTAGGGTTCGTCGAGGGCACCGTACACAAAGGTCTTAAGCAATATTTACTCCGACTCATTCTTTCTCTTGTTTGTCAATCGATAAAGTATTTTATCGTCCATATTCCGCACTAATTTGACAATATATCCTAATTGACTGTTCCTGACCGACATACAAAGACGAGGCCAGTGCTCTAATGAAATGTGTTGCAAAAAGAGGAGCAATATCCAATCACAGCCTTGCCCGACAAGATCTAGCTTTGCGCGAAGGGGAGATATTGATATCACAGTCTTTTCTATATGGAAATTGGCATTATATCTTACGTTTTCTACGACAGAAACCAAGTTTTCTATAGCTACCATGCAAAATCCGGCCTTGACCAATGTCCCTGTCCTGTTTTGGAGAAAAACCTTCCGAGCGGCGTAGTTAGTGATGTAGACGGTCAGAAATCTTAATCTTCGTGTCTAAATGACTATAGCAATCATAAACACCTGTTATTCAATATCATAGGTCAAAGGCATATTGCACAGTTCTTCTACCAGACACACAAGGCAGCACAGCACATCAAAGTACAGCATAGCACAGCACAGCACAGTACTGCACAGCACAACGCAGCACAGCACTGCACAGAACAGTACAGCACAGCACTGCACAGCACTGCACTGCACTGCACAGCACAGCACAGCACAGCACAGCACAGCACAGCACAGCACAGCACAGCACAGCACAGTACAGTACAGCACAGCACTGTACAGCACAGCACAGCACAGCACAGACAATGAACGATGTACAGGTACATATTACACATTCTCCAAAGAAATCACACATACGTTAAAAACAACTAAGAAGTGATGTAAAGTGCTTTTTAAGTTACAGATGGAAAACGTAACTTTTCTTGGTTTATAGGAGTATTATTTTTAAGTGAGAGCACGGGGATCTATTGAAAATTCGAAGCCAAATAGACCCAAAGGCGTTTAAAATTTCTGCAACACACCTTCGCTAGCGGTCACTATAAAAGAAATCCCTAAAGGTCAAAATTCAAGATTTTACTTACGAAGTTGTCTGTTCATTTAAATACGTTCATTCGGAAGTAAAAACCGTTTACATACTTTCGATGGCGATCACTCAGCTTGCTCCCGGCCGTCACATATCATCAATTACGAAGTTCCCCGGCTTTCGAGACTAAAGGTGCAACATTGGCACCGTTGTTCCTTTGTTGAGTTTAGGACATTGAACAAGGCAGAGATAAAAAATTAGAATGATGATAAAGACCATACCCAAAACTTGACATTGACATGAACACCTCAACATAAACTGGTGACCGCGAACCGGTAAACATATGTCGACAAAATGAAACATTGAAAAGACTAACTAGACTTGGACTTGATATGAGAGAGAGAGAGAGAGAGAGAGAGAGAGAGAGAGAGAGAGAGAGAGAGAGAGAGAGAGAATGTGTGTGTCTGTGTGTCTGTGCTGCCATGAACTGATTATGTTCATACTGATCTCGCGCCTGATTGCACATTGACGCTTCACGTATGTGGTAAATGTACAGATACTTTCCAGAAATTAGATTGACCTGATTACAGGCGAAGGACAAAGCTTGATGTTCGGGGAGTTACCCTTGTGATGTTGTGAAAAATGGTCGCCATTATCTTCTGTCAAAACATGTTCTTCAGCACCACGTTTCAATGACGCGGAGCCTATAAGATTGGGGTGTTGTCTGCCGTTCGTCGCCCACAAAGATTAACTTACACATAAACCACCACTTTTATTTCTTTAAAATTTATTTTGCAGGATCATAGTGGTGACCATAGCTAGATAAATCATATCGTGGTACTCTGTAATCGGTTCCGTATCGTCTGCTATTTCATGTTTTTTCCTCTCCTACTTATCTTTGGCGAACATGATTGAGAATTGTACGGGCCTTATTTCTACAGAATTTCAATAATTTGTCAGTGTTTGAAAATTTTAAAAAGAAGTATTCATCCATGATATTTCCAAATTTTATTATTAAAGAAACTTTCGATATGATTAATCATTGCCACAAAAAATTGAAGACTTGTTCTCAGTTGTTCTCGTCTATTTTCGTCGAAGTAACCTGACTGTAAACATTGTTTTGCATCAATTTCATTCACAGGTAACAGAGATGCAAAGATAAATGCCATTTTCCAATTTTCGGCAAAAGACGTATCGGCAGTTAAGCCGTACAGATACGACATCCTGTCACGCCTCAGTAATCGTAAAAAAAAATCATTAGCGATTCCATATATCGAACAGTATTGGCGAGCCGCACGTTGAAATTTTTATTAATCCTGTGAAGAATGCCTTGCGATATTACAAAGTTTCTCATTCAATTAGAGGGCGCACTGGTCGGATGCTCTTTTTATTAAATGATTACGAGTTTTTCATATTCATCTTATTTGTGGTATTTCCCGTCTATAGGAATTCATTTTTGCTTTGACTAGATAAATTATGCACAACTGGGTCAGCAGATGCAAAGTTTACTATTTAATCTCGTCTAGTCAATAGGAGTGATTTGATAGTGAGTCACAAAGCCTTTTTAGCTCATGTGTTCACACACGAGTGAGGTCGACGCACGGGCGACCTGTGGATTGATAATTTTGTCGAATACTCAGATTGTCGTACGTAGCACGAAAATTCAGCCCGTCGTTTTTCGCACCACTTCAAATACTACATAAGAGCCGTGTCCGCCGGGTGGCAGCTTGTAGGTGGCAGGCATCTGTGAGATCATGGAGCTAAGTGGCACAGGTATCATCACTGGAAAATGCAGACATCAATCGTCTAGAAGGTATATATGATCAATAAATGTCATATATTAATTCTTTTTAAGTATATAGTCCAGTCAATCTAAGCCAAAAAAGGGGTCAACCTAGGACTAATTGCAACAGAAATTATTTCTTCACCATGCATTTTGGAAAGGTCTTAGAAATAACATACTAAAAGTATAAAAAAATCTAAGGGGTGCAACAGTGCCTAATTTGCATAAATGTAAAGGGGGCTCATGGGTACAAAATTGTCGCTGATAGATGGTTTTTACCTAAAATATGTGGCTAAACATGATTTTGATACAGGTTTTTTGGCTTATTTGCCTCGTTTTTGGTCTAGGCAATGTTGATGGAAATATTTTGTCGCCATAGAAATATTTCTCATTTGCATAAATCCAATATGGCCGCCACAACACTTCACTTTTCTTTGTTTTTTCTCTAATTAATAACTATTTTTAAGCTACTACTGATAGCAATAGAAAAATGTTTTCAATTTGTATTGTAGAGAAGTCCTAGAATAACATACTGAGAGCCTAGTACAATCTAGAATTGTAAACAGTGCCTAATTTGAATAGATGTAAAAAGATTATGGTTACAAACTTGGTGCTGATAGAATATTTCTGCTAAAAATAATTGGCTAAACATGATATGTTATGCAGGTTTTTGGCTTATTTGCCTCGTTTTTGGTCTAGGCAATGTTGATATAAATATTTTGTCGCCATAGAAATATTCCTCATTTGCATAAATCCAATATGGCCGCCACAACACTTCACTTTTCTTTGTTTTTCTCTAATTAATAACTATTTTTAAGCTACTTCTGACAGCTATAGAATAATTTATTCACTATGTATTTCAAAGAGGTCCTACAAAGGTATACTAAAAGCCTAGTAAAATCTAGAAATGTAAACAATGCCTAATTTGCATAAATGTAAAAAGATTATGGTTACAAACTTGGTGCTGAAAGAATTTTTCTACTTAAATATTTGGCAAAACGTGATTTATGCAGGTTTTTGGCTTATTTGCCTTGTTTTGGTTTAGGCAATGTGGATGCAAATATTTTGTCGCCATAGATATATTCCTCATTTGCAAAAATCCAATATGGCCGCCACAACACTGAGCTTTTCTTTGCATATCTCTAATTAATAACTATTTTAAGCTACTTCTGACAGCAATAGAATTGTTTTTTCTCTGTGTATTTTAGAGAGGTCCTAGAATGACATACAAAAAGACCAATACAATCTAAGAGGTATAACATTACCTAATTTGTATAGATATAAACGGATAATGGGTGCAATACATTCACTGATAAAGAAATATGCATATTGAATTGAAAAAAAACCGCGACATTATGTTCGAGTAATGTATGCATTTATCTTATATTTTGTCCAGGCAATATTTTTGAATATATTTTATCGCCCAAGAAATATTCCTAATTTGCATAAATCAAGTATGGCTGCAACTGTGTTTCACTTTTCACTGGATTTCACTTAAAAAATTAAATTTAATCTACACAAAAAGTAGTAAACCGTATGTTTTCACTGTGTATTTCAGGAGGGTCACAGAACGACAAACAAAATGACTAGTAAATTCTAAGAGAAAGAGGTGAGAGAGTGCATAATCTGAATAAATGTTACACTCAGTCATGAGAACAAAATCGTTGCTATTAATAGATTTCTTAAAAATATATTGAGCAAAATGACATTTTATTCAAGCAATTGGATGACTTAATGTATTTTTTGTGTGTAGGCAATGAATCATATCATTTAAGATTCCTCATTTTACATAACTGCAATGTGCCCCTTCTACCACTTTACGTTTCCCTTTCTTTGACCTATAAATGACTATATATAATGTTAAAAAACAAGCAAGATCATTAAAACTATTTCTTTATTGTAAATTTTAGTAGGGTCATGGAAATTACATATCCCATGTTTAATGAAGTTGTGCATCAGACAGCTAATTTACCCAAATGGTAAATGGGTCATAGATGCTATACAAATCTGTTGCTGATAATATATTTACGAAAGTGATTTAAGAGGCTATGTAAGATCATTTTTGTGTTTTTAGTTTAGGCAATGTTTTCAAATATATCTTACAGCAATAAAAAAAGTTCTTATTTGCATTAGCCTATTAAATCAACCATGTCATTTCCTTTTTCTAATTGGAACATGTGACCATAAATATTTAAAAAGTCCAAGGAAAGGTATATTCAAAATTTAATACAATCTACATTGTGCAACAGGGCTAATTGTAAAATATTTTATAGGAAATGCCTACATTCTTCTACATGTAATACTTGAAACTTGAAATGTTATACAATATCGTAAAGAGAGATTGGAATTTTTTACTAAATTGCTAATTCCTCGTGTGCATAAATCCTATATGATGAGTACAATAATTTTCTCTAATTTTTCAAATTGACGTCAACTTATTTTAATTAATTATATTATCAGTAAAATAAGAAGTTTCATTCAGAGACACTACTTATTTAAGTTATAATTACTTTAAGTACTTCCTGTCGAAAGATGATCATTTTACAACTTGAATGAACATTTTGCTCATTACAAAAAATTGACATGATTATCTATTTTCTGTGTATTTAACTCATTGTAATGATTATATACTAATAGGGCATACAGAATGAAAAGCCCTGTGAAACTAAACGATGATTGATTCGTATAGTTCGTTTCAATGATATGTGGAACTATCTGGCGGATTTTGATTATCTTAATACATACAAAATGCTAGTCCAAATGTCAAAAGCTTTGTACTAAGGGAGGCTGAAGAAAATTTGTGTTTCAGCTCTAATGGTTTCTTCTATGTTCACCCTTACCGGTATTACTTTAAATGTTGGTAAAATGTAATTAAAGACCAGGTTATGTGGTCACTGGTAAATCAGATATTCTTTTGACTGTGTGCAACTTGCCTGTTAATGCCACGTACAGAAATTTATGATAATAATGATATAGAAATACAATTATAATGATCATGATGATATAGAGGTACAATTATTATACTATACTGCCAATTATGAAATATGTAATGAGCAAAGCTGTTCCTTAAACAGCTGAAAGACATTACGATAATCAAAAGACACTGCATTTCTCAAAATTTTTAAATTTCTTGAAGACGACAATTGAAAATAGTATAAAGTCATATAATGGACTAAAGAGCGAGATTTCCCGTCTGTTCTTACAGTAAACAGCCAAAGCATTTAAGGAAAAACTAAAAAAAATCTGTTAACTGAAACATGATAATCTAAATCAGTCTTGTAAAAGCAAATCTAGATACCTTTCATAATTTTACATGGTCTAGCTGCTTATTGTAATTTTTATAACCGTGAAACAAGAAAACCAAAATGTGAAGGGATTTGCATCACAGAAGCTGCCGTTAACGAGTTTATCAATTAAAATATCAAATTTTTTACATCAAATTATCATATAATTGGTCATCCTGTATTTTCAAACTTTTGGAAGTCTCACCTCAGATTGGCCAGACTGTCAATTCCTTCAATGATCGATCTTATTGGTAATGATACAAAAGTCTAATAATCTGCAAATGGAAAGTCCATTACATAAACAGCCCCATGAGTGATACTTGCACATCTAAGATCTGATATGATACACTGTACAATTATATCATCCCTGGCTTCACATCTTTTCATTGAGTTGCCCTTCCCCCATTTTATGGGTGCTACAATGAACTGCAGTAGCCTCAATAACCCCGGCAGAAAACAAAATCTAGACTTTCTGTTGTCAACGAAAGGATTCAGGCTGTAAACAAATGAACAAACCTACAGGAAGATGTGAACAGGGAGAAAAAGGAAGAAATTTATGATATGATAATGACCATCATAACAATTGTCATCACCATCACCATCATGGTGAACCACCACATCATGGTGATTCAAATGATGTTCGTATTTATACTAATCAATAGTTCAATAATGAGAAAGATGATTCACAGGCACAACTTTTAAGTGTGGTGAACCATTTATTAGTAACTGAATATTTCCATCGTCATTGAAAATAGTGACCAAAAGCATGACAAATTGCATCAAAAATTTTACTGCAATCGAACATGTTGTAGGAGAAAATGACTGAACTATTGACAATGGATGTCAAAAAAATTGAACACGTCCAATGATTTTTCATGAATAACCTTAACGTCCTAAAAGAAAGAAGAATATCCAAAGAAAATATTCTGATTACCTTTATTTAAACAGTAATGCTCTGAAACTCTTCTTTAAAGACCAGAAAATGTCAATGGAAGCTATTGTAGTCATATTGTATTCAATTATGCAAATTAGGCCTTTTGTATTAAAATAATTAGCATGCAAATTAGGTCAACCTCATATTTTTTTGGTATAAAATTGATAATTCTTGCAAAACCTTAACAATTTCATAGAGAAAACAATTGTTTATAAATGAGCTTAAACATTAATTTTAATGGAAAATTTAATGGTAAAACTGCGAATATATGCAAATTAGGTAATTTGCATGATATTTATTGTAGGTACATTTAGAAAATAACTTGTTGAACCTTACTAAATTGTGTTGCAATGAAAAAAGTCACTTGAATTCAGTTTACATGCCCAAAATGTGAGTATAGCAGTCATTTTACAGGCAATATATAGCTAATTTGAATATATGCAAAGTTAACCAATTTGCACCCCTTAGATTTTCCTATACTTTTAGTATGTCATTAGTGAGACATTTCTTAAGGTCATGGTGAAGAAATAATTTCTGTTGCAATTAGTCCTAGGTTAAACCCTAAATTGACTGGACTAATACAAGACTTGCCTGTTTCGCATGTGTGCCTATTTCTTTACGCTAGCTATCTTTGTATAGTATTTCAAAGAAAACAGTCCATATCTATTAATTGCCGACATAATCCCCCTTCATTCATTTGTTCTATCCATTACCAACGTAGTGGAGGGGGCTTATCGCTCTGGCCAAATAAACTCGTTAGCAGTGCTTCACGCCTTACCTTATGCGCTGCTTCTTGATGGGGCAGAGACAAATTTGTCTGCGGCTGGGGCTAGTGCCAAATTGCGAACTAACTTACTTCCACGACAGACAAGGAGAAAAACTTTTCACGGTGCTGAGTTGCCGGGGACTTGTGTCAACTTGCGAACTTCCTTCCAACCTATCAACGAGCTAAGGTGATGGGGCATGAACATTCCCTCTTTGTTCACATTTTTGTGTTTTATTCTGTTGCATTCCGATATAACTCACTGTCGACTCGACTTTCGCATTATTCGTCCGGTGCCACAGCGCGGACCGACTTCTAGATCATTTTACGAAGTTTATAAGCATTTATGTAATGTGCAATGTGTAATGCAACAGTGGTGGGGGGGCACTGACAACAGTGACCACAGTTGGGATTGCGAGAACTTGAAAATTTAAATGAAATTCCTTGATTATTTCAGACTCAATGATCTTTCTGAAGTACATCGAGCTTTTACGGTGACCGCTCGCAAGTACCAATAATGTCAGTCAGTTATACATCTCTTGGTCAATATCAAAGGCATAAATCTTGGACAGCAAGTAAATTATCATCATTTACGTTAGAGGTCTGAAAAGGAGGAAATGACACAAAAATTTCAATCGGAAAATGAGGAATTCAAAAATTGTGTTTATTTAACGGACTGGAATGAAGCGAAGTTTCATCAGAAAAAAAATCAGAAAGAAATCAGGCTCTTTCTTTCGATCAATCAAAACCACGCTACAACAATCTGTCTGAGAAATTTTAATTGACACATCACACTCCCGGTAAACATAGCAAAACAATCATTTGCCAGGATTTTAGAACAAAAATGTCGGGAAATTTCAATAACGGCAACTGTCAATCTGATTTCACGGCAATGAGCAGGACTCGTAGAAGTATACATATATATAGGAATGCCTTCAACCTTATTTTTATTGAGTTGTTACCACAGCAACACGTTTTAATGACCACCTGCATTGCCTTCTGTGTTTTGATTGTTGGCATTTTCAGAAACATTGAGAGGAATCTGTATAATCGAATATGCAGTGTCCGTTATAGTCTTAATCTTCTGTTCAGGGGTGACGACCCCTTGTGTTTTCGGTAGCAAAGGCGGGGCAATGTCTCTACCGAGCAGCGTTTTAATGTTTTCCATCGTCTGGCCAACCATCGACAGGAACAGAATGTTGTCGTTCTGGACGACAAGGTGCGCCCCGGATTCTATACAAAACTTGGCCTCGTTCAGCGAAGTTTTTATTTTTTGTTTTCTATCCTCGTTCACCGACTTCTCCATGTTGTGCTCCAGTTTGATGTCGTATATGATGGCCTCGGTTTCGGCTTCGACGTACTTCAGCGCGTTCGTCAGCGCCTGCGTCAGCTGCTGCAAACCAATGAGGGTCTTCTGTTCCTGGTGTTTGTATCTCTCGTCAGCGTCGGCGTCGTGATAGTCGTAGTCCTTTTGGAGATTGTGAAGCCCGCCCGCTTTCGATCGCAGGACTGCCAGATCCCTCAACAGGTGGATTTGTTTGGTCGCCACAGCCTTTTCAAAGGGGACGTGCTTGTGATTTGGGCCCTTGTGTTCCTCGTCTATGCAGGCACTGCACACAGGCACGTCACAGGTTGAGCAATAGGACACCGACAAATGCCCACTGTGGGCCGGGCATTGTTTCGGCGTCTCTGAGGAAATTTTCTCCTTGAATTCGGTCACCGTCATCATTTGATGGTCCTTCGTGGCCGGTATGTTCTCGTGCGTCTTACTGCAGCTGTCGCAGAGCGACAGACTACAGTCCGAACAAAATTTCAGACCGACATTCTTGCTGCAACCGCCGCAAATGTAGGACTCTTTTTCATCCTCTTCCTCGGGCGGCAACTTTTGTTCCTTTCTGACGGACTGTGAGAGAATCGACGCGTCTGGGAACGAACTCGGCCCGCTTTCAGGCACGCTGTGTTTCGTGGCACATTTTGTACACGTGACGCTGCCATCTGTGACGAGCTTCTCGATGCACGATACGCAAAATGAATGATAGCAGGGTAAAATCTTCGGGTCTGTGTACGCGTTCTTGCACTGCGGACAAGTCAGGAACCTTCCCGCGTAGACTTCATAGGAGGACTCTGACTCGGATATTCTGCTGAGCAGCGCCGTCGAAATTGAACAGTCGGGCAGTGACACCGCGCCCTCAGCGGCCAGCTTGTGTTTGTCGTTGCAGTTCGGACAGATCACCACGCCAGCGATCTGCGACTTTTCGAGGCAGGCCAGGCAGTACGAGTGAAAGCACGGTAAAAGCTTTGGATCCATGTACCGGCCTTTACATATAGAACACTGCGCATGCTCTTCCAATACGTTACCTATCCTTACATCAGCCTCAACATCGCCTGAATTTGATAATCTACAAGATATAAATCAATTATTTACAAAAATTTAATTTGTTAATAATATAGCGGATGGTCACGTCATCAATCGAGCGCTTTAAACCGTGCTGTAATACTAGTAGTTTTCTACGAAACAGATGTCATCATAAGTAATAGACACAACATAAAGATGAGATTATAGACTAATTGACCATATTCATCACATTACCCTGACTTTTTGTCTAAAATTACTCAATGCTGGCCTGATAGGGTATATCTATCTATCTATCTATCGATTGATCGATAGATAGATAGATAGATAGATAGATAGATAGATAGATAGATAGATAGATAGATAGATAGATAGATAGATAGATAGATAGATATTATCTACATAATTGCCGATATTGCTCTGCATCCCTGCATCGAGCACTTTACCCCTCTGAGAAGATACAAACAAGTGTGTGTGTGTGTGTGTGTGTGAGCGAGCGTGTATGAGCGTGTATGTATGTGCGTGCGTGCGTGCGATAAAAATAGGAACACAATTTCCTTATATATATATATATATATATATATATATATATATATATATACATATATATATATATATGAGACGTGATGTTCATTTTGTCCAAAATTATGAAAACATTTTCAAAAAAATTCATAAAAATTTGAAAAATGTTGCACTAAAATTTTGATGGGAAAGACTACAGCACTCAAAGGGTTAATATAGAATGCGCCTCGAGGACAAATATTCAGACTAAAAACTTTGCAATACTGTTCTGGTCTACCACTTATGGGGGCTCATTTTGTAGCTCTTTGACTTGGAAATACATTCCCCATCTTTGTTTTTCACAGTGAAAATCGAAATATTTATTTTTCCCCACAGAGTTAAAAACAGGGATTGTGGCCGTTTTGAATTTCAAATATCGGGAAATGTCGGGTGCTTTGTTTCCATAGAAATAAACTTTGCATGCAGACTCCTGATTTTTGTTCTTGATGAATATGGTTGAAAGTTTCTTTGACCCAAGTTTGAGCGAAAGTTTAAGTCTGTCACTTTCGAGGTGCGTACTATCTCAGATATCGGTGTGTATTAAAATGTATTATTTACACATAGTCTGAAGGGAACGCTTACTGAATTAAAAAAAAAAACTTTCTAGTGTGCGCGTAATTTATCTTACCGCTCATTGGGACCCGACTGCAGTTCCATGTAGGAGCCGATTTCAGCACGGAGGTCGTCCAGTTCACAGTAAATTGGGTTATCAATCTCAGCCATCGATGTTGGGTTGTCGGTTTTAGCGAGCATCGTTTCCGTGGCAGCGACATTCGCAGACGAACGCGAACGTGTTCTGTCGTTGTCCATCCCTAAATCTATGACGTATGTCGAATGAACTGTCCCAGCATCAGCTGTCTGCCGTCTGTCACCAGCATTTGATGACGTAATACATCCCATGATCTGCATCAAAATAACGCGTGAGAAAACAAAGGGATGATGTGGAATGGCCAGAAACGTAACGTAGCGCTCAAAGCAGGCGCAGAGAGAGAGAGAGAGAGAGAGAGAGAGAGAGAGAGAGAGAGAGAGAGAGAGAGTAGGACATAGACCCTCAAGAGTCTATGAGCTGGTATTTCTCGTCAACAAATATATTTAGAAATACTCTCTCTCTCTCTCTCTCTCTCTCTCTCTCTCTCTCTCTCTCTCTCTCTCTCTCATTGAGAACAGTCTCAGAGTGTACACAATTAACAATAGAACAATAGATTACATACAAAGGCCACACCCCACTACCCCGGATTCACTACATTGAGATGATTGCGCCGCGCAAGACAACATATTGCCAGATATAGCGGCATTCCGCAAGTGACCCCATGAACCCTGTATGCCGATACGACGCAGATATTTGTCACATTGTAGCAACTATATCAACTGCTCCACGTAATGTGTTATCATGCACTCACACGATATGACTTTATATCAGTTGTTGATTAACAAGCACTACCTATACGTTGCACACAGTAGCAACATTGAACATTGAGGTAGCTTGTACCGTTTGCCTTTCTCTCTCATTGTCTCCCTCCCTCCCCCTCTCTCTCTCTCTCTCTCTCTCTCTCTCTCTCTCTCTCTCTCTCTCTCTTATATTTGTATCTTTACACTACCGCTACCCAGTAAATGAACGAGGTCTAGTAGAACAGCGCTTGCTATGAAACTGTCGTTGAGCCATTGATTTATAAGCAGCGCCATTCTCTGAAGCCAGACATGCCTCTCTTTCATTGAAACGGAACCCGCAACAAGTCTGGTACAACCATAGCTGCCGGTCACAAATGACAAAAGATCAGTCCAATGAACTGAACCAAGGCTTTCGATTTGCATGCACAAATTCAGCGACTCAAAGCGAAAGAGACGGATTAAGGCTCATTACGGCCACGCTTCCGTTAATAATCTGCGACAGGGAAGACATATACTTACATTAATGCTCACCGATATCGGAATGGTTCATCGTCAGTGGCTGGGCGGACAGCTCGAAGGGAAAATGCTGGCAAAGCTGAAAAGCCGCCGCCGCCATGATTCACTCCGCTGCTGATTGAAGGCTAGACCTAGTTAACATTTAACGAGGTACCAGGCTGACCTGCGTAGTAGCCAAACTAAGTAGCAGGCTGTATAATGTTAGCGGATCAGCGTGGCACGGCTGGTATAAGCGTGGGTAAGGCTGATATATTCATGTCTGACAACGCAAAGCTGGTTTGTCTGGACAAAATGAAAGGGCTGGGCCAGGTGCCTTCACAATAAAAAGTAAATCTACTCGTATTTGCCCAGTGAACTAGTGAAAAGTCATCCTTTGTATGGATTGGAGATGTTCTGCAGTGGTCATCATGTCAAATTGCGGCCGTAGACGGGCCAAACCTGGGTCATCAGAAATTTGAGCAGCAGTCACCTATAGTCCTGTGGAAATCACAGTGCACCCTCCGTCTACTTATATTCTTGTATTTTTGGAGGCATGGCGTGACGCTGTTCAAAAATTGCATTTATTTTCTCTGGGGAACGAATTTCTGTGAATGTGTAGTAAAGTTTTGCTGACTAGGAAAAGTTTTTTTAAACGATTGCTTGCCCACGGAAATGTCAAGCCCAGTTATAAATCACGAAACACTCCGTGCTTTACACGTCACAACACAGCGATGCGATGACACACCAGTGGAGAAAATAACCCGCATTTTTTTCCTTGTAATGTTGTCGCGTCGCTCTGATGTGACGTGTACCAGGAAAAGATATTGTTGGTTATTTGGGACAGGTCACTATATTTTTTCCTTTCTTTACGGATACGGTCAAATGCATGATAACTCTGCAACACTTCTATGTCAGTCTGTTAGCACATGTAGCACAGATAAAAACTTCCGAGTTCAAGGGAGTGTCCGTGTGGGTCAGAGTACAAGGCGCGGTGGTACATTCTTCCAGCGAAATACTAGTGGGTGGAGCGATGACATCGCGGACTTTGTTTCAAGTGTCGTGTCACTCGGCGCCGTCGACACAAACATTTTTTTTCTACTTTGGAATGGGGAAAATGCTCAAAAAAATCCTTTGAGGATTTCTGAACAAATGCATAACAAAGGGAAACGATGCACAAATGTGGCGCGCAAAACATGACACAGACTTATTTACGAACTTTGGCGGCAAGCGTTCATCAGAATGCCTGTGATGCTGTTTGACGCGTGAAGAGGGTAACAGAAAAAAAATGTCTCACAAACAATTTGCGAAACTATCTATGTCATAGCTTCCCTGTCCGAATGCGAAAAGTGAAAAGTTGAAGACGGAAAATACCATTCAATCGGTATTAAAGTAACAAAATTTCCAAAGTAAACTAAACACGGGAGGTGATTTTTCTCTGCTTTAGCGTTTGATAGCGAACAATATTAAACGTTGTAATTCGTCGAGTATATGATGTCACATCATTCTCTATTTTGAAAAAAATGTCTCTTCATTTTCACTAAATTTTCAACACAACCCGCCAGTGAAGTACCCTGCGTAACCCTGAATATGAAGCAAGTACTATAGACTGGGGGCGTAAATCCATTTCACAGAGCGTCCTATCTCGGATGATGATAATTATATGTAAGAAGGATCGCATCTATTTGTCAAAACCACGCGCATTTCACAGTTTAAACGTCACTGGCTTAACTTCCTGTGCCATCTCACGTACAATAATTCACTTGCGTTTCCCGTATGTTTGGATCGTTGGGACGATCCTTGGCAAGTTTTTTTTGCCTCAGTTTATGTACTTTCCACGTCATAAAAGATGCCAGGTCATGTTCGATCATCCCGTCACTGGTCGGAAATAAGCTATTGGGGGCGCTGTAACGAGAACAGCCGTTGATCAACAGGTGGTTGTTCATGTCTGCGCTGTATTGGTCGTCAGTTATCATGGCAATAAAAAAACACAGGTAAGCCGTCTGTATTGGACAGATTTTGCAGTCAATTCAAACACAGATTGTTAGTGCGCTTACAATCGAAAGATGGTAAATTGCATTTCATTAAAAAGTTCACCGGTGCTTCAACTATCCACAAACACAAACGAGGGTACTTTGGTAGTTATGCTATGCTTCTTATAAGGCCAGATGTGAACGTTTCCCACAACACGCTCCCGGAAAGCTTGTCTGCTTGATGAATCATCGGTCAACATTTTACAGGCTGCGAGCTATGGTAATCTAAACGAGTAAACAAAAACCTATGCTTTATTATTCAATATACTTTTTTCTTTTGTAAATATTTCATTTCATTTGGAGGACTGGCTTTGCATAGGTGAGTTGCACCTGTTTCAGTCTCGCTATCCAATGTAGACATTTCTCCTGTGTTTATCTTGGATGAATGAATAAATAAAAATTGAAATAAAAAATGCAATATCAGTGTGAGCGATGCACTTCAAGCACGACAGGCAGATTAAGCAGAAAGATACTCGACCCGTAATGTTCAAGCTGGTTGAAGGAATATAGATGGAAAAGATCGCCGACAGAAGTCCTCCTAGAAAATGACATAAATGTTGTCAAAACTTAATTCTCCTTCATATTGAATGCCTGAACTAAGGCGTGTAAGACCATAAACGTCACAAAATTGATATAGGTTCAATGTGGCAATGAGCTGTAAGAAGCCAAGAAATAAATGAGGTCAGATTGGTGTCGGTGATAAAAGACAGTAGCCGTACAAACCTCAATAGTCTTATTCCAAATAAGGCGCTTTAAAGAAAATTCTTCGTTTGCTGTCCTCGTGCTGGTAGGTTTTCAGAGAAAATTAAGAAAACAATCACAATGTTAACACTATTAGAAATAAAAATATTATTTTTCCAAAAGAAACCAAATAAAAAATTAGCTTCTGTTAATATAATTTTGTTGGGTTTTTTGTCAGTGTTTGTTTTTCCCTAGCTGGCTGGCTGGAAGGTTTTTCAAAAATCCAAGGACGGCAAACAAAGAATTTTCTTTAAATAGCCTAATCGAACACCACTTTAGTCATTCTTTTCGCAGCCGTATTATCAACGGTTTAATTTTTTCTATTAGCCCCGGAGTAGTGGATTATCTACGCATGTGCATTTGAATTATTTGATTCACTCGTGTTACTGAAAACGTCTTTGTAACGCATTTTATTCACTTTTTATACTACGAACAAAATACGTATACTGTGAAATCTGCCACGCGTGGCGTCAGACTATAGAGTTCCACGCATTCGTATCAGACATGATAAGCTATATGGCATTCACGTACAAGACTAATTATACTTGTAAGATATATATATACTTGTAAGATATATATCTAACTCTACTCCCTGGTCATTCTGTAATCGAGTTAAGATGGTATTCGCCCCTAAAGACTCAGACTTTTGCTCAAATTTTCCTCAAGGAAACTTTCAACCACTCTCCTTCAAAATCAAGACTACAAATCAGCGGTCACGGTGGAAATTGGTTTCTTTGGAAACGACTGACCCTCAATTTAGCGATGTTGAACTTCAAAATGGCCGTCATTACTGTGTTAACACTGCAGCGACTGCTTCCTTTCTACTAAGATTTCGCTATGAGAAAATCAATCGATTTTCGGAGAAAAAAAATGGCGAGAACCAATGTTACTCCATGAGCTTGAAAATGAGCCCTCATAATAAGTCACTGTGGTAGACTAAAAGGTATTGTTAAAGTCTGAGAGTCAAATTATCTGTCCCCGAGGCACAGTCTACCTTAACGATGCGTTAGAGTGTTAGAGTTATTATTAATAAAAAGGACAATTAGGAAACTATTATCTGTAATGCAGTTGTTGATACAACAACGACCTTGAATATGAAATCTACACCTTGGAGCATAAGATAGACACAGTGTAACACAATCTTATGCATACTGTTGTACCACTGTCTCTCCGAAAAAACCTGCGGTTAGTAAAACAACTTTAAAAGTTTAACCGAAATTCTGATTTAGTCATTTTCTATATCAGATTCGCTGTATCTAAAGTTCAATTAAAGAACAGAAGTTTTTTCCGCTGAAAAGATGCATTCCCTAGTCTCTGAAGTGTACATATCTATGTACTTTGAATGACGAGTTCTAAATGAATTATCCTGAAATAACTAGTGAGCGGGAAAGTTTCAGCCCGGGGAACATTTTAGTCTGTTCAGTAAAGTGTCGACGTGTCCATTTCATTGCTTGCTGCTGGCTAGCAGCAGATCAACAACGGTTGCCTTGACTTTGTGAAGCTCATCGTCCGATGAAAACTTGGGATGCTCATTAGAAGAAGCCAGGCTTGTCACGGCGGCGGGTTCGCTGTCGCTCAGAACGCCCTCAATCTTGCTGGTAGAGTGGTTGGCCAAGTAGAGAAATCCTACTTCGTTGCTGTGTTGGAACAAGGTATTTGCATCGCTGACACATTTGGAAATTTCGCTCAGGTTCATGTTTGTCTTTCTCTTTTGTTTCTCGAACTCTGTCTGTCGCTTCTCGCGTTCTTCCTCAAACTCTTTCGCTAACTTGGTTCTCTGGTTTTCGACGTATTCCAGCATCTTTTGCAGCTTGACGGTCAAATCCTGAAAACCGGCGTCAAGCTTTTCGCTTTCTCGCCTCATTTCTTCCCGGCTTTGTTTCTCTTCAGCGTCGAGCGTTGTCTTTGCCTGTCTCAAGGCGTGTAGCCGCTTCTTGCCGGCTTGCATCACGCGCTGCAGCTTGGCGCGCCTCCTAGTGGCAGCCTCCTTGAGGATTTCCAGTTGGTGGGCCGGCCTCTTGTGCTTTTCAACCGTACACTCCTCGCACACGGGCACCTCGCAGCTGCCACAGTAAAAGCTTATCTGGTTTCCTTCATGAAGAGGGCAGACTACAGGTCTGTAAACCTGTGATTGGACCAGGATTTTGTCCCTGTACTCATTTAAGGTCATCAGTTGATGCTTTTTGGTCACCGGTATGTTCCTGTGCGTTTCCCGGCAGTCGCCGCAGATGAGAATGCCGCAGTCGACGCAGAAGTTCTCGGCGTTCTTCTTCTTGCAACTGCCGCACAAATGAACGGCAGATATCTTCTCGTCTTTCTGTTCGTCTTTCATTAAGGACTGTGACTGTGACGCGAAATCCAGCAAATCGTTCAAAATGGTGCTGTTCGGCAGCGCCTGTACACCGCCCTCAGCCGGCAGCTCGTGCTGTTGGTTACAAACCGGGCAGGCGATTTTTTCCGCTGCTTTCCCGCACATTTTTTCCAAGCACTCCTGACAGAACGAGTGATAGCACGGCAGTATCTTCGGGTTCTTGTACTGGTCTAAACATATTGAACACTCCAAGAAACGCCTACTGAAATCCTCTGGGCTCGGTGACGACACAGATAAATCTGACAGGGATATACTGTAGTTGAAGAAACAAAAGACAGCTTTAATAATTTTACGAAGTACTGTGTACTCAGCAGCGTCACGAAACAACACAAGTCTGATGACGATTTCCGAATTCACCTAAGTTCAAGCTGTCATGGCGATTTTGCAATTGCTCATGATCACAGATGCTGACGGTCATAGATAATCAATTTTACATCATGTGGCCAAGACTTGAATTGTCTCCAAGTCACAGGTCACATCGTATAGAGAACATCAGAGGATGTTATATGGCCTGTTCACTTTTTTAAAAATATATTATGTTTTACACGTTCGTATTTAGGGCCAGTCATTTGTAATTCCTTAGTGTTTTTCCTGTTTGTTTGTCTGTTTAATGTGAGTTATTAGTTTAGAGGTTCCCCTGTGTCTTTCTACCAGTCAGTTGTCCTTGTATAATTCTAAACTGTAAATATTTGTTTGTTGGTTCCTTGTAAAACAGCAGTTTTGCTGACTGCATCATCACCAACTTTAGACTGAAACCAGATAATGTTTTGCCACGTTTTTAAAATTACTAGTATGCCAATATCATCCACGACACATTTCGTATGCCATCGTTATTTTCTGTTGATTACTTTGCAAATAAAGGGCGTGCACTTACGCTATGCTTGCTCGTTCTTCCGGCCGTGTGAGTTTTTCAACGATGCCAGGGGTTCTGTCGGCCAAATCTGTCAGTATATCCTGGTCATTGTTGTTGGGGCCCTCTGGTGCCAACGGGACGGTGTAGATTGCCATCGGTTGGGCGTCGAGGCTTGCGTAGTCGTCCTCCTCGATATCGGCATAAGGCGGGTTATCATGCGCTTCGTCCATGACATCACCACGTCCGGCAGCGTATGGCTCTATATCGTATTCGTCGTAGTTTTCAGCCTGGCGGTCGACGCACGGTAGATTCAGATTCCTGAACGGAGCGCAGTCGGAATTCACCGAAGCCACACAGCCCATGTTTTAGTTGAATGTGCTAAAACAGAAAAGAGAAAAATAAACAAATGTGTCCAACAAATAAGTACTGACCGTTTCTCAGATTTCGATCGTGCCCTGTGAACTCTCATTCCACGTCACGTGACTTCTTGAAGTGAAAGTCGGTCGATGCTTCACACTATTCTGTTGCGATCGTGTGCTACTTTATTGATCCTTTTGGGTCCTGTGAATCAGATGAAGGCACATCGCACACTGGCATAACGCCAAATGAGTTTGTAGTAATAGGGTGGGTTTGGTTGGAGGAATTTTTTTTCTTTTTGTTGCCTGAGACCCATAGACTACGGCAAATTCTAGGGAATTTCCTTGATTTTTTTTGGAATTTTGGGGTTTTTTTTGAAAATGCGAAAGAAATTTCGGCGGGTTTTTAAAGGATCGGCCGGGTTACTGGAAACACACGAGCATAACATGTCTTCTAATTGTTCCCGCATCCACTTATCGAGGAGGCTTGTGATAGAGGGCGCCATGTTCAAAATTTGGGCTGACAAAAGTGACCGATTGTCAGTAAAACTGAGTATCAAAGAGATTAACTGATTTCAAACACATAATTTATTTGAAAACAAACGTTATCTTGTTTTTTTCGGAACGAAACTGGAAATATTCTGATAATAAACAACAATGAACAAGCATTTAACCGTAACGGTTCAATCTATTTGATTCCGATTCGGAAGTTACAGATTGAAATCGACTTATGCTCAGAAGATCAGGATGTGAAGGAAACCAGGTCATGTGCTTCTTAAATTGGTGTTTGTGTTTGTCTACGATTACCTTTCATGTTAAACAAACAAACAAATAAAAAATGATAAATAATTACAAAGATAACACACGCCGCTTTTTGAAAATGTGTCGAACATTTTCCAAGGAGAGAAGGATATTTAAAGGCCAGCAACTCTAACTTTTGGCGATAATTTTTTTCATTACTTTCATTTCGAATAACCATTGCAAGTTTCCTATTCTACTGCCAAAAGAATGTTGAAACATCCATTATTTAGCTTGACAACAAAGCACCATATGTGTAAAATGCACATATTTTTTACATTTGAATTCTAATCTGGATCACACTTGTCGACAAATAACGATGCAATATACACATGTACAGGCTAAATTGACAAGCTGAATGGAGAGTAGGACAAGAAATTGCGGTCGTGACATTAAAAACAAATGTAGTGAAAAAAAATCATAAAAAGTTACCATGACTGGCCTTTTGTCAAATCACAATAAAAAGTGAAATAATAGAGATTTGACTTTAGTTTCAGTATTTCTTGTATAAGCTTATACAGTATCCAGCATCTGTAGGACGTGTGTGTGTGCTTGTAATGATAAGCATTATGCTGACGTCATTGACACCATATCGCAAAAAAGACTTTCGTTTTGAGCGGGGAGGTTTCAACCAGAAGAAAGGAATATGCGTTGATCACGCGTTAACTTTTAGTATTGACAGCCCCCCCCCCCATAAAACGATGTTGCAGGCCCAAACACTATATAACTTTTGTGCCACGTATTGCGGTGACGAAAAATGTAAATTGTTGACGGTATTGTTGGATTTATGAGTGTGGTTGGCTAGCGGTACCTCATTTCAAGCACAAACTTGGAGTAAATTGATCTGCAACGTCTATATTTTTCACTAGAGTATCTCCAGCGATACACTGCTGGTACGAAAGTGTTCGTTCGTTAGCCAAAAAAAACCCCGACAATTCAGTTAGTTAATGTATAGCTGCGTGAAACTGAGAAAACCTCACCCTAACGGCATTGTACAGTTTAGCGAATTCCTTTGATATAGCCAGCATGTTTTTGTGCTCTGCGCAGCCTCTATGACTTTCATCGAAGTGTGGATCGAACCCAGCAAACGTGGCCATGCACTGACATGGCTACGTTCGCTCCACTAACTAGCTTGAGCTCTTGTTGAACCTGTGATTATTGTAGGGAGCAATGCAACGCCGGTCGCTAGTCGACACGCAAGCAGATCGCTAATTTCTGCAGGCTGGTCATGACGATATTTGCAAACATGATTTGTGGGACAAGTAGCCGCGAAATCAGATTATTAAAATATTTGTCGATTCATTATTCAAAAATTGAAATAGCAAAAATTGCCAAAAATAATCGCCTAAAGGGAAAAGCAAAAATGAGTTGTCGTATGGATGTCTGTCTGATTAATGAAGTTTTTTATAACATTCCTGTTTCGTCATATTATGATTATAAATATATGAGCGCCCTTTACATTACGCAGTTCAGTGTTTTAACAATAAGATGTACATGGCAACAACAATGCTGCCATAACCACCGATGACGTACCATACCTAGGCTTGCAGAGCGGAATCGTATACGTCACAATGGGAGGCATATTATTTCAGGAATATGGCCTTTATCTAGTGAATTAGATGCACATGACGTCATGTGCTGTCAAACGGGTCTCATGATCCTAATGAAATTTCGAAGTAATGTCACGATGTCGACTCTGCAATAGTAGAATAACCAACCACTGGTACAATGGTCAGCTTATCTGAACTGATATTTTGTGATTTCGACGGATGGGATAACTGAGACTGTGACTGCCGCTAGTCCTCCAAATGTGATTTTAAAATCCTTCTATGTGAGTTTGCCTGGACCCGCAGTGTTCCGCTTTTGTAAGACGATTAAAGTCAATCCGGAAAGCGTGTCATTTTCGATGAGAACCTGACAGATTCAATTGATAGTTGTATTTCCACATTTATCCGACACAGAACGCCACCACGTAAAGCCAGAGGCAGTCACTCCAACAGGTTGGAGAAAAAATCGTGACGTCACCACCACTCACTTCTCGCTGTACACAGTGAGGCGTTACAATGAACCCGGAAACAAATTTGTTCGAATACTGAGATCACCGTCTCGACTCGCAATTGATAAAAAACTTCAATGTGGACCTCTGTCTATGACCAGCTCGGACTATTAAATATATATATATATACATATATAGGCCTATATATATATATATATATATATATATATATATATATATATATATATATATATATATATATGCATAGTCTACATGTTGGCGACATCGCAGTTCGCATAATAACCTACTTTGGCAGACACTATAGGTCAATTCCATTTTGTAATTAACACTATCTGTTGTCATTTAATGTCCCTTGTGAGACAACATTTGCTAACATTTCCAACTTGACTGTCAGCCAGACGATAGCTTGTCAAGCCGTCACGTGAGTAGGGATTTGTCGTTGTACTTCGAGAAGTAGAGGTGCACGTCACTGTCTGTTAGCAGACCCTGCATAGACGTGTTAGATACACAGGTATTCTGTTTTCATGTGCCGGTATAAAACGTATGATTATATATAGCAAATAAGTCGCATATTTCAACCACCATTTTACCGTGCTACAATCACATATTGCGGGGAAAAACAGAACGATACGGCACGTAGTATTCGCGACGTACGGGCAGGTACTCGACCCATGAGCAGTGAGCATGTATATCTAGTACCAGACAAATACAGCTTACAAAGCCACTGAACCAAACACGTTGGCATTAAAGGACATATTATAACACGTGAACCGGACCTTGAGCTTGGGATCCGTCAGTCGATGGCTGCCGCGCCCATGTGGCAACGAGGTGCGTGTTAAGGCTAACCAGTTGAACTGTCACTTGAAAAACCTTTCTGAAGTGAGCAATTCCCTCGTGCCCTAGATACATGTACCAGACACACACACACTCTCTCTCTCTCTCTCTCTCTCTCTCTCTCTCTCTCTCTCTCTCTCTCTCTCTCTCTCTCAATCGCTTAGCATTTGCACGACCATGTTCTCTATATCATGAATATTTCTTTCCACGAGTCATTGTCCTAGCACAGCGTGCGCTGAATTATAAACCAGAGCTGTCGGCCTATGTATCCGTGCAGCCGACCTGCGAGCATAATAAGCGAATTAAATGTGAGAGAGTCAACATTGGAAAACTGTGTTGCCTAGCGCCCTTCTCTTAATACTTACTCATTCGTGTGGCCGTCAAGGCTTCTCTGTGACATCAATTTTGTCGTCATATCGGTAAAATGGCACAGCTTTTCATCGGGGATTGTGGCTTGTGTCTGCAGCTCTCTGATGGGCTTCCTCAATTCTGCGAGTTGTATTTATACTAGCAATCAATGCAATGACGTCGGCTATTGGTGGAATTGTGTCACCGGGTCAAAAGTCGCGCACAGTGCTTCTATGGGGCAGTCGCTCTCACACGCGTGCTATAGCGTACCAACGGATTTGTTACAAATTTGACTGTCAAATTCCTCGCGTTCACATGTCGATAGACGGACTAAATCAAAGAGATTTTATACTTCGTGAAATACCAACGTCATCTGACGCATCTCTTGCGCTTACTAATTATAATAGTTAAGTAAAGGCTGCCGCACGCGATAGAAATTAGTTGAGCAAAATTTCATTTGTTCAGCTATTTTATCCTCCTGTGATTTTCTTGAGTTTTCTTTTCCTCTTGTGTCGTTTAGCAAAATATTCAGCATGTTTGATATTTTTACCTCATGACGAAATAGTCCTCATTGTGTGCGCCGGAGAAAGTGATTTTTCCTCGCGTCTACACAATGGCAGCACGTAGCATGGCCTGCAGCATTGAAAACAATCGCGTGCGGCAGGCTTTGACATGAGCTATGTGACTTCAGATATGGTTAAGGTAAGTGATAGTAGAATTTAGCCATGCAATGTATTCCAAAGTGATAAACTTACAGTATCCTTTCTTCAAACATATATAATTAAAAATAATTGAAAAATAAATAAAATATAAATTAATTGATTAATTAATTAATTAATTAATTAATTAAATACCTAACGTTATAAACTGTCAGACCTTTTCTTAACAGCAATGATGTCGATACGACAGTCACAAGGCACTTCCGGTTTGAAATCCCAGAATTACCGTCGTTCATTTAAAGTCCTCTTAAGCTTGTTCTATACATTCCACTTTCTACAGTGTCAAAGCTTTCAAAAATACACGTTTCGTGATATTTTATCTTTGTTCATTTCTTCTAGGAGAGGATACAGTACCCGACCCTTTCCCTCGTGTGCTATGTGAACAATACGCGCAAATCGAAAACGACACTGGGGAAGCAAAGTATCTCAAAATACCTAACGTAAGGTCCAACACATAAAATAGATCAAGTAAAATTCATAAACCCGCTCAAGTTTTGTTTTGAAAGGAAATGAGAATGTACAATAGTATCCCGTTAAAAGTTTACACTATTACCCTAAAAAATTCACAAAAGGCCTGTAGTTTTCGATACACTCATTTCAGTTTCGATTTCTTTTTCTTCATTTTGTGTTCCTTCACGTAAGAAATAAAATGGGCACACAGAAGAGAACAGATAAGACAAAAACTACAAAAAGGCGAAAGGGAAGCTTAAAAGAGATTTTATTTTACATTCCCAAACTACATGTAAATACTCCACAAGTCTCTTCCAGGTCAAAGACGTGATACAGTGAGTTGTTTTAATTGTCTATCATAAATACATTTATGTATGTATGTATACGCATTTGAATACATTTAAATAAGAGTTCAATAAATTAGAATATATTTTATAACATTGCAAATAAACGGAGAAGAGATTTGAACTGAAAGTAATACATTGAAGGGACAAAAAAATCGCCATCTTTTCATTGTTGTTTCGTGTGAGAAACCATTCATGTTGTTCGGCTAACCGAAACATCATTGTTAATCGTCAGATCTCTACTTCCTCCTAGCTGGCAGATATAAAATAAATACTTTGATGACATAATTTATGGCACATACCAGGAATAATGTTACAAGCATATTTCCATTTTATTGCCTGCGGAAGATGTGAGTCGAGGTCTGGTGATTGATAAGTTAACATGATTCAGTATGCAAAACAACATAACTTCTAACATGAAACAAAAATATTCGAAACATTTTGAAAAGGGGGACTTTGTCGTTTCAATACTTTGTTCGGGAGATTGGGGAAAACAAAAAAGTATGTTCAAATAAGTGGGATTTTTGGGTACACCGTGGACCTTTCTGTCCATGGATTATTAGTGTTGCGTTAACTCATAGCTTTTACGTTGCATTTTACACGTTTTTTTTTTTTTTTTTGTTTTTTTTTTAATTTGACACACCTTTACCACGAAGCAGGGTCAATTTTTATCCTTGACAGCCGGACTTTAAGTGGCTGTCCTGATTCCGGACCAGCGGCTTAACAATTGCTAGGAAGGAAGAAGTCCATTTAATTCTGTCTGTAATCATATCAATCGGGGAAGTTTCAGAGTTACATTTTTGCGTCATCTCTGTCCGAATGCCAACCCTCCACGGATCCAGTGTCTACATCATGCCCTCAGTGGCCACATCTTAGTTTGAATAATGTGACAACGTGAGATTTTTAAGTTCGAAACGGTGAGGGCGCCCTGCGAAATGCTCACACGACTCCCTCAATCGAGTTAGCTAAACGACGGCGCCTCCATAATTCTGCTACGTGACTCATCCTATGACTTTTGATGATTTTCACTTTTCTTTTGTTTTCGACGTCGACTAGAGTTTCTTGTTCTACTTTCCAAAGTACGTGTATGTTGAGATACACGGTATGAGTGCTTAGCTTGTCAATTCAGCCTGTACATGTGTAAATTGCATTGTGTGTTAATTCTATTCCGGACTAGAATTCAAATGTAAACAATAACACTGCATGTATCCTACACATTTAGGTGCAGGGTTGGCAAGTTAAATGGTGTTTCAACATGCTTTGGGGAGTAGAACAAGAATTGGTAATTGACATACAGAAGGAAAACTGTAAACTTAATTTATCATCAAACGTTAAAACAGCTACAAATATCCGGTGAGTTAAATTAATGATCACTATTGTTCTTCTTTGCTACAAAAATGTACGACAGAAATGTTTATAAAGAGCGCCACCACAGCATTTGTGAACAGATGGATAAAATCAGCTTAGGTATCGGCAGCTTATTAAACATTAACATTTATGTAGCCTTAATCTCTGTTTTTAAAGGTAACCTTTTCAGTACCTGGTTCTCATTAGTGGATGTGTTAAGAAGCGCTTTTTCGATACTTTTCTGACGTATTGTTCTCCATTGATTTTTTATCAACTGAATAAATATCGCATTTGATAAATCTGATAATAACCGGGGCATTAAAAACTACTAGTAAGTTACTTCAATAGAGAAACAGTTTTATATCTCCGAACAATTTAACTGAACACAACCTACTGTCATAGACAGTGTGCTTCAACAGAGAAGAAAGGACTGACGTCATTGTCATTGTCAACAGTTATCGTCAACGAGAACTAGTGTGAAGAATCAAAGATTGAAGACTGCCGCTACAACTGGAAACCGAACACGTTGATGAAATATGGAACCTTGTATGCATGCTCAGTAAACTCTGGAAAAGACATAAGATCTCTAGAAAGGAAGAAGAATTTGCATAGTATCATGCTTATAACTCCCCTCCCCTGGCCAAGAGGGTGGTGGTTTAGGTTTAATAGTTAAGTAAAGGGTGCCGCACACGATAGAAATTAGCTGAGCAAAATTACCCAGCAATAAATGTAGCCCTGGTGGGCTGGGCCGTGCGGCTAGGGCTTCTGTCGTGCGGCTTGCGCGAACCCCAACCAGGTTTAAGCCGCACGACAGAAGCTCAAGCCGCACGGCCAAGCCTACCAGTGCTACAACTATTGCAGCTTAGCACAACTACATTCGAGGCTTTTTCCTCTCAGTTATTTTATCCTCATGTGCGGGCGATGTTCTTGATTTTTCCTTTCTTTTTGTGCCGTTTAGTAAAATATTCACCACATTTGATATTTTTGCCTCGTGAGAAAAAATCCCCTCTATTCGTGAGCGCCGGAGAAACTTATTTTTCCTCGCGTCTTTTTTTACTGGAGCCCTAGCGTTGAGATCACATGACAGTACAAAATGACCTCCCGTAGCCTGGTCCATAGCATTGACAACTCAATCTCTTGCGGCACGCTTTAACATGAGCTATGTGACGTTAGATAGTTTAGATAGGTGAAATTAGAATTTAGCAATGTATTCCAAAGTGATCAATTTACAATTTTTTCTTTAAACATAAATAAGTATAAAATAAATGAAAAATAATAAATAAATTAATAGATTAATATATAAATCAATAGGCATCCTTTCTGTTATAAACTGTCACACTTTCCCTTTACAGCAATGATGTCGCTAACAAAGTCGCCACGGCACTTCCGGTTTGAAATCCCAGAATTACCTAGAGACTTCATTTTAAAGGTATACTGTCACCTGTTCCAATTTTGCCACAGTTACCATGGAAAGAGAAAATCTAACCAATCACAGATTTTAAGCGGGTGGCCGCTTTTTAAAACAGCGCTCTCACATAGGCATTTTGAATACCAAGGAACGCCCCTTTGACCATATATGGGCATATTTAGATTACAGGTGACTGTATACCTTTACAGTCATCTTGTTCTAAACATTCCACTTTCTACAGTGTCTAAGTTTTCGAAAAATACATGTTTCGTGATATGTTAGCTTTGGTTACTTCGTCTAGGAGAGGATACAATACCCGACACTTTCCCCCGTGTGCTATGTGAACAATACGCGAAATCCGAAAGTGACTCCAGGAAAGAGGTTTATCTCAAAATAACTAACTTAAAGTCAAACATATAAAATCGATTAAAAATTCATAAACCTGCTCAAGTTTTGTTTTAAAGGGAACTGAGAATGTTCAATAGTACTCCTATTAAAATTTACACAATTACTCAAAACAATTCATGAAAGGCCTCTAGTTTTAGATATACTTATGTCAGTTTCGTTTTCTTTGTCTTCATTTTTTGTTCCCTCACGTAAAAGGTAAAATAGACACACAGAAGCGAACAGATAAAACAAAAACGACAAAAATGCGAAAAGAGAGCTGAATAGAGATTTTATATTCCCAAAATAAATACTCCACAGGTCTCTTCAAGGTCACAGAGGTGACACAGTGAATTGTTTCTAGTTTTGATTGTTTATCATAAATACATTTGAGAATACATGTGTAGCAAATAAACAAAGAAGGAATTTGAACTGAAAATTATTCATTGAAGGGACAAAAAAATTTCAATCTTTTCATATTATTTGACTATTGTTTTTTGTGTGAACAACTATTTATGTTGTTCTGCTCTGCACCAAAATAAGCGAAATTTCAATCGTCAGATCTCTTTTTCCACCTGCTTGCAGATATAGCAATAAATGTTTCAATGACATAATTTATGGTACATTCAGAAATAATATCATCAGCATATTTCCATTTTATTGTCGTGCGCAATGTGTGACTTGAGCTCAGTGCCAATATGTCCCTTGAACACTTTGTTTTGAAGATTGTAGGGAACAAAAAGTATACCAGCGAAGTAGGGTAGTGGATTACACGGACCTTCCAATCGTGATTTTTACACGTTTTTTTCAAAAACCATAGATTTGACACACCTATACCACAAAACATGATGTCATGACCAATTCTGTCGCGATTTTTAAGCGAGTGTAATTTTAAACCAGAGAACACAAGCATAATCACATGCAGAGGGAACAAGTACGAAAATTCATTTTACTGAATTAAAGACGTATGTCCGAGTCTGCATAGAACTTGACAGACAATTGTGGTAATGTTTGATGTTAATACTTCAATCAGAATGTAAAAGTTATTGTAAAATCGAGTTGTAATAGCTGTCCACATTTACTAACCAATCATAGCTTGCGGCATTTGCATCCAGGAAACGACTATGAAAGATGCTCGTACAAACAAAATAACTGGAATATTTGACCTACAAATATATAATGTTCAGCAACATTAGCTGTTGACCTGAACAATTTGAAATGCATAACAGTCCAACAAAACAACCCATACAGAATCATTCATGTAACAACACAAATAATTCACGCGTTAAAATTTCTCTATTTTTCATCGTAGTTGTTATGTAAAATCTAGTTTGTTTTTTGTAAGTGTTACTGGCAAAAATAGATATTTGACAATTTTTGAAACAAATTCAATTCGTCTTGCTTCATTTACCCAAATAAATGAAAGTGACTATACTCATTTGTCCTGTAACTAGTGTTGCTAGAAATATTTAGTCTCCCATTAAGCTCACATACTTTCAGAGATCCCTCACGCTTGTTTTGCTTTCCCACAAGTTTGCAGCATAGACACACAAACCGTTTTCTTTTGATGAATTTTTGTAGTGACAGATTGTATTATTCAAACAAATATGGTGTATTGAATCTTGCATTTTTTAACTATTTCAGCTGGCAAATTAAGTTTTACTTTGATGTTTCTGACGTCCTCTAGAGCTTGAGATTCAGTCTGCGTGTCGACGATTAGTCCTGAATAAACGCAAAAAGAAAGACATCTTTCAAATTCTTGTAAAGAATATTTGTATTTTGTGAAGTATATGCGTATCGTATCGCTTGTTATTGTTCCGACTATTATTGCGATTTCAAAAACCCAAAAGTGTAATAATAAATGTTTCAAAAAAAGCAAAGATAGCCTGTACATACATTTTGAATCTGCTCCGGGGGACCCATTGTTATTTACACAAAATTCACTTTTACATAGGTTATTTTGTACAATAACAGTGACAATTCTTTGTCACTGTGTCAAATGTTTCCGAAGCAATAACAGTCCATACGTAATATATTCCTTGTTTCCTTCGATATTCTTCTACTTTAAGTCATTATATAAGCTTACATCAACTTCTACACTCTCAATAATATCAGCATTACGCAATATGTTAGCGTTGAAAGTCGGCAAGAGCTAAGACGCTAAATCTAGAGTGTAGCCTGAAAGTAATACGCGCCTTCATTCAAAGTGAAAGACGTACTTTTGCTCAAACTTTCCTCAGGGAATCTTTCAACACTTCTCTTTCAAAATCAAGAATAATAATTGGGGTTCACTATGCAAATTTTGGTAAATTCCCCAAAATTTCAAGATATTTAAAATTAAAAATGGCCGCCCTCCCTGTGTCAACTTTAAGGAGAAAAATTATTTTTTTTCCGTTTTCAAAAACCTAAGACGGTGAAATTTAAGTTTTTTCTTGCTCCAAAAGCTTCAAAATGAGCCCCAAGGCCACAAGTGATAGAAAGGGTTGAGAGAGTCCAAATATCTATCCCTGAGTCGACGACTAATAGGAACAGCGAGTCTGCTCTGTGTAGCAAAGATTCAGTGGTAAACTGTGTTCCATAGATATTTTTCGATGATAACTTCTTTCACACTTTTTTCCTTGTACAAAATTCTGAAGGACATGAGTCCACACCCGTGTTTTGAATGAAACTTCTTTTCTCTCGCGAGATTTCTACGAAATCACAGCCAGCTGAGCTTGGAGAGTGATTTAAGCGTTTGCAGAACTTTGGAAGACACCTATGCAAAAAGTCAGCAAAGTTTGGATGACGTTACCAAGAAGGTATAATGTCGATATTTGCACTTGTATCAACACATCAGAAAATATAATTTCGAAAGTCAGTGAGGCGAAGTTATAGCATAATCAGTAGCTGCTACTTACGTAAGCGCCTTCTTGATCTCGCTTAGAAACGATTTCTTTAATCGAACGGGTAAGTCTTTGTCGAAGTTTGCGCTGAGCATGGGAATATACACGTAGCTGTCTGGTGATAACGAATAAAAGAAGTGTGTAAATTAAGAACAGACAGTCAGCAAGCGGCAGGATTTTTCAAGATTACGATTAGAGCTAATTAGGGAGAAATGGATCTTTATATTTTTCAAATTTCACAAAACTGTTAGGTGCCCTATAGCTGAGTGTTGCAATATTACAAATTACACCTAAAAACAAGCGCATCGCTTAAAGAGGAAAGCAGATGAGGATTGTAACAATTCCCTCAACGGTGCCATATCTCCAACTTGTCTTTGTTTTCAAGGCCGAAGTTTATAATCCCTCTCCTTGCCAAACAAGAACGTACATCATTAGGTTAAACCGGCATTACTTCACTATTCAATTATCCCAAAGTAGTTCCAATCGTATTGAGAGTAAAGGGTCAGGGGTTATCAGGGTAAATCATCATCATAGCTATCTATAACAAAATTTTATTTTCTCATGTCTAACATTAATAAAAGGCGATAAATCTAATGATTAGTCGCGATGGGAAAAATTAGACGTACCGAAGAAGTTCAGGCATTACGCTCTATGTACAAAAATCCTGACGATAATATAATTGCGCATTTATTTGAAAAAAAAAATATATTTTGTGAAATAAAACAGAAAAAACAATTCTTAACATTTTACCTTAAAAGCTTCTTTACACTCGTTAACAACACAGCTGCGTCAAAATGAGTCAAGTAGGTAAATGGCGTTGGAAAACAGGTGTGTGAGGGCGTGATCTCCGTCGCCGAACTGATCGTTAGGAACAGCATTTCACATTGTGCTGTTCCGAAAACATGGCTTTCAAAAATAGGGTAGGTAGGCAGGGATTTTTTTCCAAAATATTTTTATTTTTAAATATGCACTTTTCAGGGGTTCAGGGCGATCAAACACTGGCCACAACATTTCCAGAAAAACGTATCATACATATAAAAGGAACAAAAACACAAAAGGCGTCCTTGTTCAAGCAAAAATCATATGCCAGGTCACGAAAACGTGATTTTACGGGTTTGTCTTTCCTTTTTTACTTCAGTATTTACGTAGCTCTAAAAAATTGAGGGTCGGCAGGCAAAAAATAGGGTAGGTCGGGTTATCGGAACAGCATATTTGTTTTCTTTGGCCTGAAATTAATTGAAATTCGATTCATGATCGCAACATTCAGGTCATCATTTTTTGCGTGGGGAAAATTATTTACATTGTGAAATTACTTACACAGGAGAAGGCTCCAAAGCGAAACGCTGACCAGGCACAATACCCAGACAATAACCTCATACGGCGAGGAGGATGTGAACAGTCGGACGTGGTGAACCAAAAATATTTGATATGGCATTATGATGGTACACATAGTCTGTAAATATACGAAAACAAAAGGTGAAAAATTACAGAGGCATTAATGCAGAAATATGTCACGCCAGAAGGGGAAGAAAAACGACCAAATTCCAATTTGATACATTGAATTATTGTATTCTAGTGTATTTTGAACAAAAGAAAAATATTGAAGGGTCTGCTAGGACAACGCTTGCGAGCACCTGTTTTTTTTTCCGCGATCGACTTTGTTGATGCCCATGTACTAACGCTAGGTAAGGTACGGTAAACGTTTATTGCTTTTCTAGGTCACCGGCCCATGTGCAAAAGAAATAAACAGCAAATAGTAAAAACTTAATTCCGGATGATGCACAAGAAATTATACAACACAAACACTTACGTATATACTATAAGTGAAGATCTCTGATCCATAGCTTTGAGTACATATTTGCATAGATCGATAAGTATCTTATTATCTGACACAGACATTGATGCTATAAATTTATTACGGTTTGGCTCAATATATGTGTACCAAAGCTATAATAAATAAACAATAACAATAATAATAATTTATTTATAAAGCGTCTATATCCACTGTGAATAAAAGTGATCAAAGACGTTATAATATTACACTGCTATTTAAAAATGTAAAATACGCAAGTAAAATGTGAAAAGTTCACAACCAACAGAAAAAAAACATTAAAAATCAACAGAAACAACACTTTCAAAGTTTGCATATCAACTCAGCTATTGCCTTAAATCACCCAAAAAAGTACATAAAAAGATTAACTAAAGGCTAATAACGGGAATCAAAAACATCTTGTATTGTATTGTATTGTATTGTATTGTATTGTATTGTATTGCATTGCATTGCATTGCATTGCATTGCATTGCATTGCATTGTATTGTATTGTATTGTATTGTATTGTATTGTATTGCATTGCATTGCATTGCATTGCATTGCATTGCATTGCATTGCATTGCATTGCATTGCATTGCATTGCATTGCATTGCATTGCATTGCATTGCATTGCATTGCATTGCATTGTATTGTATTGCATTGCATTGCATTGCATTGCATTGTATTGTATTGTATTGTATTGTATTGTATTGTATTGTATTGCATTGCATTGCATTGCATTGCATCATTGCATTGCATTGCATTGTATTGTATTGTATTGTATTGTGTTACGATTGTAATTTTTAAGTAAAAGTATGATAGGAAATATGTACAAGTTTGTTGAACTCATAACAAACGTTCACTGAGATAAACAATGTCACACGGTACAACGTGGAGGGTCTTTTTTTTGTTTACTTGAGTATTATTACTGGTAGTTCTTTTATTACCTCAAGTATCGTTGCCAATGTGTTAATTAAGGAACAATGCCAGTACCGGTCAGATGAATACGAACAAAAGATGTTTACTGACATTGACATTGATACTGGTACTCGAATGGACAATTAAGCTAAAACAATGAAGTGTGACACCGATATGGCTACATCGCGGTGGTCATTATTTAATTGACTTCGGCATAAAACAATGGCTCATACATAATCAAATTCTGGCTCCACAAGTCTTGACCATGGAACGGTAGTAACTATTATTTTTAGAAGTCGGCATTTGTCAAAAGAACATTATAAATATTAAAAAGCGTTAGTTGGGATGCCAACTCAGCAGAATAATTCTGAATATTTTAGAAACTTCCTTCTAATCAAGTACTTGGATTTTTATCTTTTACCCAATCAAGTGTCTTTAATACTTTTTAGCCAATGTAGTGTCACTTCCTGTAATGTATTTTACATGTTCAGGTTACGCCCTGAAAAATTGTCTATTTAATGGGAAGTTTTGGGAAGTAAGAGCATTGCATTGTATTGTATTGTATTGTATTGTATTGTATTGTATTGTATTGTATTGTATTGTATTGTATTGTATTGTATTGTATTGTATTGTATTGTATTGTATTGTATTGTATTGTATTGTATTGTATTGTATTGTATTGTATTGTATTGTATAGTATTGCATTGCATTGCATTGTATCGCATTGTATTGTATTGTATTGTATTGTATTGTATTGTATTGTATTGTATTGTATTGTATTGTATTGTATTGTATTGAACTGTATTGTATTGTATTTTATTGTATTGTACTGTACTCTACTGTACTGTACTGTATTGCATTGCATTGCATTGCATTGCATTGTATTGTATTGCATTGCATTGTATTGTATTGTATTATATTGTATTGTATTGTATTGTATTGCATTGTATTCTATTGTATTCTATTGTACATGTTTTGGAAGGAGAATGTAAAAAGATACAGCTGACGGGGCTTAAGAAGGCATGACATCAGTGGAAGGATTGAGATAAGTGATTGTAACAGTGAATATTGTCGTAGATGGCGCTATAATCGTTCATCATTTACATGCAATTTTCAACTTGATACTACGGCCACATACTGACACGATTCAGTGTGCAAAGAAAATCCGTAAGATGATTTATTAGTCATAAAAATATACCTTGCTATGTGATGTAAGGAAACATTACGTCATCTGTGAAATGACAAAAGTATCCGGCTCCGATATCATCAATGCCGGTTTGAAATATAATAAAATCACACTAATTCTCATTATCTTATTCTGCTAAACGTAGTTTGCTGTAGCTTTCTGATGAAACTAAAACAGAATATTAAGGTGCCAAGATTTGTGCAAAAGCTATGAAAGCCTCAGAGAGTAAAACGCAACCGCAAGATACTGACAACTTTGTCCCAACACAGATTTAGACGTGGTGGGTATGGCCTATTTTGGGGCAATTCGACCATACCCATCACGTCTATTAGAATTCATGAGTTTACTTTTCTTGTTTACGCAAACACTTATGTTAACTTGGAATCTGGGGAATGACTATTACAACAGGTTGGCAACGCCGACATGTGGGCAGTGAATTAAGATTACTCTCTGTAAGCTAGTTCCGATTCCGAATAAAGCAAGACAAATTTGTTGGTTTCACAAATTTCCCTACAATTACAACACTAACGTTCCGATCAAACAAGGAAAACTATGCAGACCTAGCAAAACCTTTTGTAACGGCATTTAAAAGGCAATGAGCATGTAATGACCCCGGAGCTAAACAAATGATCAAGATATTCCACAATCCTTGCCGTATAGCATGGAGGTACAACTAGCTCCTCTCTTGGCTCCATAATCATAACGAGCGACTAACCATGAAGGTGGAAGAGAACTCTTTTACCTCCATGGACTACCGTACGCGTGGCCGAAAAATAAAACCGCAGAGGTTACTACTAGTATTTACTTAAAGTAATTTTCTGTCTCGGTATCAACCAATGCGCGATGGTCAGCTATATTAGCCCAACGACCGGTATGAGTCCAAGAATGCTCGGCTATGACTACGCTGTAGCCACAGACAAATATAGTCAGACTGGAAACGCGGCATGCCTTTTGTTCCATGGTCGTCTCTGTAGACTATTGGCTTTTCATATTAAAATTAGCTTCAAAGGTGTTAAACTTTTGGGGGGCTTTGTTTGTGGTTGATAATTGCACGAGATTATGCGAAAAATAAGACGAGGTGGCATCGTGCTGCCAGTCGCGTAGCAACCATAGTTACTTTGTGAGCTCTCAGGCCAGAAACACTGCTTCACGCCAATCAAAACATAACACGCCAGCAGTTTCATAAACATGTCCTTCCTTGACGCACGTGTAAAAGACGGTATGACTGACCGTAAACCATTGAATAAAACCAGACAGTATCGATAAAAGACTTTCAAATTTGGTTCAAACACACTCATTATATATTCATAAAAATATGAGAGGAATTTTTAAAATGGTAAAACTCACTTTCCTGAAGCTCAAAACACACCCACTTTCGCCAGCACGTAAATTCCGCTCAGCACCACACGACAACAACAACACAAACTTTGCCGAACATACTTTCGCTTAACAATTAGCGAAAATCTGAAAATTACCGAAGGATGCATGGTCGGCACTCTTCGGAAAGGGGAGGTGAGAGCAACCTGAGGCGAGGCGAACATGGATGGGTTACGTAACCGCTTCACGCCTTAAACAACACCCGTTGCGAGTCTGTCCATGTTTGTCTGTGGCTGTAGCCTTATTGAAGCCTGGTACGCAGAGCGGGTTAGCGCGCGTAAAGACGCCAGAGCCATAGCCGAGGTGATTTAGAAGTCACTGAGAAGTACAGTACTTGCAATGGCGTCTCAAACGAAACTTTTTGGTAATGTAATGTGTTTTTTTTTTTTTTTTGGTAGTTTAGAACTTATTTATAGGCTACATGATGGCTAACATTAAGAGGCCTAGGAGTCATTACAAATGGTGACAACAGCCATATTATCCAATCACGTAGGCCTTACGTGAAATGTGTCAAAAGTATTCGGCTGATCCATGGAGCTATTTACGGCTGATCTAACATTTGTAGATAAACATCGAGGACAGTGGTATGGCGCGTAATGCATGCCAAAATTGACATCCGATTTCTTACACCACTGGCCGAATTTTCCCACTAGTCATCCCCATTCGGCTTGGCGATTTCTGAATCCACTCACTGAATTTTTCAAGTGGTTAGCGATTTCTGAACCCACTCACTGAATTCTTCCTGTGGTCAGCGATTTCTGAACCCACTCACTGAATCCTTCAAGTGGTCAGCGATTTCTGAACCCACTTACTGAATCCTTTATGCGGTCAGCGATTTCTGAACCCACTTACTGAATCCTTCATGTGGTCAGCGATTTATGAACCCACTCGCTGACCTTCAAGTGGTTAGCGATTTCTGAACCCACTCACTGAATCCTTCAAGTGGTTAGCGATGTTTGAACCAAGTCACTGAATTCTTCAAGCACTGAACTCCCTAAGCTCAGATGCATTAGTTTCTACTTATGGCACAAAACAAGACCTCTACGTCACACAGCATCATGCCTACGTCAAATGTCGTCACAAAAATTGTGGTGTCAATTTTAACTAGCATGCTAAGGGGACGAAATTAGCTTTGACCTCTGAGTTTTACGTCGACAACAAGAGCGTTTACGTCAACTCATACACTCCAGTAATATATATGAAGTAATATATATGTTTTTCTCCCTCAATCCATTCAGCAAACTTGATCTCCGTGCCGTCGGTCACAACGTGAAATGCAGTGCATGAAGCTTACAATCGACTGCCTCCGTCGTTAGTTTAGCTGTTCAAGACGTTTGTTTGCACAGCTCATTATATTCGGACATGTAAACACTTACATATTTATATATTCCGGTATTTCGCCGAACTTTAGCGCGTCTTTAGCTGATTGCCAGTTTCGATTGACCTTTTCGAAGAGTGTAAGTTTCTGTGGACGCAACAGTCAAACAAAACTTGTGTAGATGCGATTGAACACGTGCGGTGGTGTCATTACGTTTCGTTTTGTGTGTCAACAAAGCCTGACTTCTGGTCCGGACAAGAAGTCATTTTCACTCCTTTTTACTGTTAGTCGTACACATTTGTGAGGCGGGCTGGGCATGCAAACCATGCGATTCAGTATCAATTATGGTCTACTTTCACACACTGAGGATACTTACTCAGTAAAGATTCAATTCCGGGTCACGTCTTCAAAGCTTTGATAAAGCCCCCCCCCCCCCCCCCCCCCCCCCCCCTAGCGTAATGGTCAGCCACCTTAAGAATCCGTGAGTGAATTTGACGGGTCTCTTTTTGAGTGACCGGATTATGATAGAAAAATTATCAAGTCTGCTAGGGTGCCTAGCGGAATGAAGGCGAGCGGTGAGCTGGTTCAGCAATCGCTAAACCACTTGAAGGATTTGGTCAGTGGGTTCAGAAATAGCTAACTAGTTGAAGGATTCAGTGAGTGGGTTCAGAAATCGCTGACCACGTGAAGAATACAGTAAGTGCATGGGTTCAGAAATCGCTAGCCACTTGAAAAATTCAGTGAGTGGGTTCAGAAATCGCCAAGCCAAATGTGGATGACTGGTGGAAAAATTCGGCCAGTGGTGTAAGAAATCGGATGTTAATTTTGGCATGCATTACGCGCCATACGACTAGTTCAATGATTACGATGGTGAAGTAATATATATGTTTTTCTCCCTCAATCCATTCAGCAAACTTGATCTCCGTGCCGTCGGTCACAACGTGAAATGCAGTGCATGAAGCTTACAATCGACTGCCTCCGTCGTTAGTTTAGCTGTTCAAGACGTTTGTTTGCACAGCTCATTATATTCGGACATGTAAACACTTACATATTTATATATTTCCGGTATTTCGCCGAACTTTAGCGCGTCTTTAGCTGAGTTGCCAGTTTCGATTGACCTTTTCGAAGAGTGTAGGTTTCTGTGGACGCCACAGTCAAACAAAACTTGTGTAGATTTGATTGAGCACGTGCGGTGGTGTCAGTGAGTGGGTTCAGAAATCGCTAGCCACTTGAAAAATTCAGTGAGTGGGTTTAGAAATCGCCAAGCCGAATGTGGATGACAAGTGGAAAAATTCAGCCAGTGGTGTAAGAAATCGGATGTTAATTTTGGCATGCATTACGCGCCATAACAGTAGTATTGGTGGATGTGTCTCGCTCCAGGGTCTATGATGTGTTATAATACCAACAAGGCCACTTTCTGTCTGGGGAAATGTTGGAATGCGTATGAGATACAAGTGTTTGAACAAATCAGAATAATGCTTCCGTACCGACAATAGTAATGGCAACACAAGAATATCCCTGACTTGTTTCATTATCCCGTTGCTTTCATGTCGGGTGTCTTCAGCTACCAAACAAGCAACAACAAGACCCAGATAACACAAAACCTGTAAAGGAAATTTAAAAATAAATCCCATGAAAATAAGATATGATATGTGCCAATGCCCAACGTCAATCAAAGAAAACTCGCTCCATTGACTCTGCTTTTTCAGGAAGTCGATAAAATTCTTGCCCTCATTAAACTAAAGCGGTACAAGCAGCTTGAATAATTGCGTCGAGGTAAGGAAAAAATAGTTTTGTTTCTGGTTATCATCGGCAACACTTCAACCCATATATGCCATGCCTTTTTTCCTCCATACGTGCTCTCAACACAGTCAGAACAATGGTAATCCCACATGAACGATCAACATATGCATACTGAGAGATGTCTGATATTAATTTCTCTAGGTATTGATTGTACACTTACCCACGGGAAATACAGGCTTCCAAACGTGGATTTCGAGAAGTAGGATATCAAAAGAGTTGTCAACACCCATAAACCTAAGTCCGATATGAAACTTCTCTCTAACGCCATGTGTAAACTTCTAAATCTGTGTTGAGAATAGGAATAACGAATTGGCTCTCAGAACTTTAGCAGCTTTTCTCCAGCCTAAAGGTTACGGACTTTCAAGGCGCTGAACTATCGCATAGTCTTTCAGCGTCTATATTGGGAACCGTCGTTAGTTGTCATAGCGACGTGGCTTGCAAGCAACCGTTCCGCTCGTGATGTCAGAGTCCGCAACGAGTGCTTTACGATGCCTGATGTCAATGTATATTATATTTGAAGAAAAACGGCAGCTAATACAAATTGGTGATGGTCCGTCAGTCCACCACTGAGCTACAAAATCAATGTCAGCTCGTTGAACTGCTAGGATATTTACGACCAATTTTAATTCATAAACAAGTTCCTGTATAGTTGAGCTATAGAGCGGTCTAATATTTGGTTCGAACGAGTGAAAAAGAGAGAAAACTTACCTGTATAAAGTTGGGACGGAAGCAGCGCAGACTGATTCGTTTTGACGCCACCAGCACGGCCCCATAAGTGACCCGAGGGCGCCGTGTCATTGTAATCGCAAGATGGCGCTCTGGCACAAAGTGACACTACGCTTCGCAAGACATATACACCCACAGCCGGTCAGCATAGCCTGTCCAATGCGGTATACACAGAACACTAGCACCTGTGTATACACCTATTAAAAAGAAATGAGGACACCAAGAGAGTAAAAAGTTGATATTTCAACTAGTGAACATAGAATCGCTAAATTATGGAACTGGCTTTTCTGTCGAGGAACCATTGATGACAATGGCATTGGAGAACATTCATTATTCTATGTGAAATGAACTTTAACCTTACTTGAAATCGGTTTCGACGTTACAGCTTATAGGGTTAGGGTAACTTTTACAGTGTTACTACTGTGAAATGTTGCTTTCTGTTTCAAAAGTACATTTTGTTGTTCCACTCATGTCTAAATACCGAATATTCAACGTGGCCACACAGCATGTACTATTCTAGTATATTATCGCCTGAATACACGAGTTCATGTGCCCGAGAGCAGCTGAGAATTTGCCCGACGCAAGGAGAGCAGATTGTCTCCTGCTGCGAGGGCAACACAAACCCATATAGTCAGGCGATAATACTTTTATTACATGCCTCTTCAAAGTTAACGCTTCGCAACATTTAGTTACGTGCAAGGCATTCTCAAACAGTAATACCATTATCGACCAGAATCAAACAGATTTTAACGAAAGTCAAAATAATGCGCGCATGGATATTGTTCATCTAGTGCTATGCGGTGACTTTGACGTCGAAAACGTCGAGGGGCTTCACCGGACCGGGTAACCATGGAAACCGGTCAGTACATCGTTCACCGATTGTTCCCGGGTGCTCCCCGGGTGTTCCTATTCAAATCAATGCACTGATTTGCAGTCACATCGCGTATCGAGGCATGTAATAAGCGTACAAATGTCCAATCTTATTGCTGACAACCCAATATTTGTCCGGACAGATGTTCTTATGCCTACAATAACACCGAACAATGTATACAATGCCTTGTGTCGGCAAACTTCATAAATATATATTTTGACTTAATTTCAGGAGAAGAAGGAACTATCCTACATCATGCCCTCAGTGGCAATGTTGGGATAATGTGACAACGTGAGAGTTTTTTTCCAAAGTTCGTAGCGGTGATGGCGCCCTGCTCACACCGGGCTGCTTTGAGCGAGTTGTGAATATTTCTGCCACGTGGAGAAAAATACATTTGAATCTTTTAACTTTTGGTGAATTTTTCGTACGTTTTTTTTTAATTTCAACCATTACTTTTTTATCTACTTCCGTAAGCATGTTGAGATTCATTTGTTATTGTTGACAAGTGATTTCTAGTCCGGACTAGCATTTAAGTGTAAACAGCAACACTGCATTTTATACATATAGACGCAGGATTGACAAGTTAAATGATGCTATATTAACATGCTTAAGGGAGTAGAGCAATAATTCGGATTGACATACAAACGGAAGCTGTGAACGAAATCACCAAACATCACAGCTGCTGGCCCTATTACTGCTGCCATATTAAGGTGTCAGTTATCCCGGACTCTCAATCTTTTACAATTCTTTTCATATCTATTTTGAAGCTCTTGGCGTAAGGAAAAATTTTCACCGCCTTAGTTTTTCGGAAATTTTTGTTTTCTCCATAGAGTTAATACAGGGATAGCGGCAATTTTGAATTTCAAATATTGTTAAATCTTGGGTACTTTGTTTTTCTAGTACCAAAATTTGCACGGTGGCCCCGATTTTTATTCTTGATTCTAAACGAGTATGGTTGAAAGATTCATTGAGGAAAGTTTTAGCAAAAGTTTAAGTCTTTCACTTTCGAGGCGCATACTACCTAAAATTATGGATCAATATCGTTCTTCCTTAATACAAAAATGTACAATGAAAACAACTTTTTAAAAAGCGCCACTAGAGTATCTTCGGGAAGATGGAAAAAATCAGGGTCGTCGTTGACAGCTTATTAAACTAGATATCATTTTATGTAGCCATAATCGTTGTTTTTAAAGGCACCTTTTCAATCCCTGGTTCTCTCATTAATGGATGTGTGATGAAGTGCTTGTTGATGCTTTGTCAACCGATTGTTCTCCGTTTAAATTTTTATCAATTAGATAAATTTCGCATTTGATAAATCTGATAATAACCGGGGCAATAAAAACTAAGTAACTCAAACAGAGGAACAGGATTGGTATCTCCGAACAAATTAGCTAAACACAACATTCCGCTATAGACAGTGTGCTTCATAGGACTGACGTCATGCACTGAAAAGTCATTGTCAACGAGAACTAGCGTGAGAATTGGGGACTGTCACTACAACTGGAATCCGACCACAATGATGAATTATGAAACCGTTTGCAAGCTCGGTGAACTCTGCAAAAAATCAGATTTCTAGACACGAAGAAGAATTTGCATATTATTATGCTTATCACTCACCCCTCCTCCAACCTCCCCCCCCCCACCTAGAGTGCGGTGGTCCATCCTCACTGTACAGGCAGATGTAGTCGGATTTGAAACTCTAAACAAACTCCGGAGGGATTTCTCACGGCACACTTTTATGTAGAACATATGTGAGAGAGCCAGTGACGTAAGCACTGAATGTGTCCTCGATAGATTTTATTATTTCATTATCACATGACGTTTCAGCTGCATTGTCAGGTAAAGGCATTTATAAAAATATGTTGTCTTTTGAACGGTTTATAAACAGGGAGAGATACAGAAAGACTGACAGACAGACAGACAGACAGACAGACAGACAGACAGACACATATTAAAGGTGCATGTTTTCGCAAGAAAGACAAATACACGAGCATATACACACGTGCGTGTGTGCACATGTGCTGTTCATTCTATTGTGCCAAGCACTGTTTCAATTTACTATCAAATGTAACGATAAATTATAATGATTAATCATCATCAGACAAAAATAATTCCTGAAAATTTTGATATTTGAAGGCTATAAATGAAGAATTAGCTGAATATTTCAAAATTGACAGATCATATGATTTATTCAAAGGTCGTGCGCTTCCAATCACCATCGCTATTGTGTAGCGCATTCAGTGGTGCTAAATTTAAACGCCGAGGCAGTCCACCATACGGCCTATGGCCAGTATCGGGAATTATGTGCATAACAAGATATCACAAGCCGCTTTCAACGGTGACAAAAATATCGACAGAAAGCTTTTATCATATCAAAGTCGATTTCTTTAAGGGGCAGTTTTCTGCAGAGAAAACAAACCGTCCTATATACATTATGAACATGAACGTCTCACAATACAATTGTCAGTGTCAGGGGCTGTCCTAAATTTAAGTGGCCATAGCGCACATCCCAACCCCTCCGTAGTGTTTCTCACCCAATCTGCACATGGTACGTTCTGGACGAGGCCCAGTTAGTCACATTCGATATTCCCGAGTGATGTTCGATAGATCGAATTCGTTGCAAACCATCTGGGCTCTTTTAGGTGCCGCATGCATCCATTGCCGTCCGCCCCGGCAACATGAAGACATATCTATTCCTGTTGTCGTTCATCTGTGCCGTTTCCCTTCAGAAGGTAAAGTGATTTCAGTGTTTTACTCTGAGCTTACTTAGTTACCGTGGGTCGCATTTGTTGAGACCACTTTCGGTATGTTACACTGTGTACAATAACGCTTGGCAAACCTTGAGTGCTCACAGTGTGCTCACGAAACACATATACGCATCGTCCACACTTCGGCTCGAACATGCCCGATCCAATATGTGGACGTACATACATCTTGTTATGTATTTCTGGCAATGGAAGTGTTATAGGGAGGGGGACTGCGCTCAGAGGTCATATGGGACCCATACCACCAATGTAAACACTATATCCAAGGTACGTAGGCGATCGATGAAAGTTAGAACATAGTTATGACGTACATTGTGAAATTTAAATATTGCTGATATGCTGACGTGATGCATCTAGATATCTTGCATGAAAAACATTCTTTGTAGACAAAAAATGGCAGTTCCGACGACCCTCTCACTTTAATAATTGAAAACACGATGACAGATCGGGACTCTGAGGAATATTTACTATACACCTTTCGTATGCATTGCATTCTGGTCAATTACTCGGTGTAGTTACGGTTTTTCTTTTTAAGAACCTTCTTGGAACATATTGTCCCGCACATTTATGCCAGTACTTTGGTCTGCGTGGCTACGTTCCCATATTCAGATCGTGAATTTTTAAGGGTTTGTCCAGTTTTCCTTTGTATAGGCACTGTCCAAGGCGTTATTCACTTTGTTGACAATATGTGTTGACAATATGTGTTTATGCGCCGGTTATTTTGTAAAATGTTAAACGGGTTTGATGTTTTAGCAAGAGCTAAAAGACAACAGTTTCTGTCGACTCTAAGTGTGACTCAAGTTTAACTCACAGCGTACTTGTAACAACGAACATGTGACAAAATGTGAAATAAAAAGTGAGCAGTGTTTTTGTGAGGTGCACCGTGCTCAGGGAACAGATTATTTTCTGCGAAGTTCAAATTCGTCGGGAAAACAGGAACATGCAAAGTTTGGACCAGAAATGATACAGATATAACGATAGAAAAGAAATATACACCTTTAAAGGATACACTTTGACTTATATAGAGGATTACAGTGCAATAATTGTTTCATCGCAAAATGCCAGTCACGTTTCATTGTCAGAAATCAATGGGTTAAAAATTATGTACGCGATAACTTTTTATGCATTTCGAATTATTTTTACTCTGTTTGTGAATTACACTTTCTTGTTTTACTCCCAAAATTATGTCGAAATGCTTAGTAGCCGCCTTGTCAACACGGACAATTTATTGTAGACAACTGAATCCTTGTATCGTTGCATTGTGTACACAATGCAGTCTGCTATAGCGAGGTTAATTCTCAGCATTACTTTGGGAGAAGAGTGATGAGAAAATGGGAAAAAAATAATTGTTTTCAAGAACGCAAATGGTGAAAGTGTTATCAATTGCTGCAGCTACATCTCCTTTACCGATAGATAACGATACAAATATTGATGATATATCGATATCGACAGATTTGCAGTCATTCAATCCACTGTCAAGGTCAAGAGACTGTGTTGAATCGTATACCTTGGTGAAGTGACTGGCCAATACTCCAAATGACGCATGCGCACAATGGTTACATCTTCCACCCTGTGACTGTGTTCTCAGGCTGTCAAAAACATACGGGCACTAAATTTTTAATAAATGTTATGCAATATTGATTAATGGTAGATCAAAATTGCTTTTTCATGTATTCATACCGGCATATGTTTTAGAGCATGAACGATCAACACAAGCGCATCGAGATGAATTATTTCAAGCGGTCTGAATTTGATCAAACTTACCATTTACAGGCAGCCAAGAATATTACAAACATGATATTTAATGTGATGAAATCTGTAAGTTATAGTGTAATGAGAAATTATAATATTCTTGTTTTTATAATTTAATGTACTGACAAATTATCGTCAATCTTCGATCGCAAGTTGCCAGGGGTTTTGTACTGCAGTTTATCGGATGCAGCTTAGAATTAGCCCGAGAACCATATCAGGTCTGATTAAAACGCAGCTACAATTCGCATTGCACTAGAAACTAACATATTTCATCACAGTTAGATATCTCGTTTGTAATATTCTTGGCTACCAATTCAAGATCGTTCCCTGCACCTTCAAATTAATTGTGTCAAACGTCTAAAATGTTAGCTGTTTTTCACATTCCAATGCTGTAATATCTCACGTTCTTTTTATTTTATTGAATTGTATTTCATGTCAATTTTGTGCGGCCTGCAATAATTTCACCTTCCCAAGTGTCATGGGTTTGTAGCATACGGTTAACATGTGATAGCTAAAAATACTCATTTCACAGATCATCGCTTTGTCTTTTATCGAAATTTGTTTGAATATAGTTTTCATGATAAAATGCAAGGTGATTTTAATTATTCATCTGATAACCAATGACATACACACAATATGCATATCGTTCAGTGACTTTCCACACATAACGCGCGGAAAAACTGCCAATGTATCAAAATTTCAGCGGAACGACACAATATTCAAAATGCTCGCCGGAGTCTGTATCGGCTTAACAGCGAGACTGTCACTGATGCTACCGTGTCAGACTCGCATCGTCTGAATTATCTATCAATCGATATTTTTATTTATTTATTTATTTATTTATTTATTTATTTATTTATTTATTTATTTTATTTATTTATTTATTTATTTTTATTTATTTATTTATTTATTTATTTTGCTCAAAATCGATGCATCCATAAATGGTTCTCCATACATGGAAGAAAGTACGCAAATAAATAACAAAATACAGAAATCCGGGGTACAATATATAACCGAAACAATAGCCAAAAATCCGAAAAATTATAATACCGAGACTTAAGGAATTAAGTGAGCATAAAATTAGTGTTTAAACAATGTACAAACTTTTGTCGTTTTTGCAGAGAAGGATGAGCGGTATTTGTACAAGTGATTTTGCCTGTTTTTGTTGTCAGCAAGGGTATTCAATTTATCGATTTACTTGTCATACGCTCTCATTACACACGGCCGTGACTACAATTTTATGAATTCATATTACCATCATTGTATCCATTAAAGGTTTTGGGACCCTCGATTTCTTACAATTCCATTCTGATATACCACTTGTAGGGGCTCATTTTAAAGCTCTGGGAAAAATAAAACTTTATAGCGTCACGGTTTTTTAAAAATCGACAATTTCATTTTTCCATGAGAGGTAACTCATGGATGGCGGCTATTTTGTATTTCACATGTCGGTACATGATTGGTAATTTAACTCTCTAGCACCTAACATTGCACGGTGACCCCTGATTTGTATTATTGATTTGAGTTCAATGTAGTTGAAAATTTCATAGAGGTAAGTTCGACCAAAAGTTTTTCTTTCACTTTCGATGCGCATAGTGCCTTAGGGAGCCGTCATTATTTACGGCCTGGGATGTCGGAGGAATTTTGAGGGGGGTCACTCCAAAAAATGAAAGCAACAAGGGGGGTTGCTCATAATGTGTAGAGAAAGTGGGGATGGTGCAAAATGAATTGAAACACCTTTCAAATTGCACTATTTCACACGTCAATTTCTCAAAATTTTCAATTAGAGATGGAGCACACCCCCCTTTTCGCGCTCTCACCTTGGCTATTCTAACAGTTTTACTCGGTAAAAATACAAATTGATAATAGCTCTCGTATTGCACCGGACTGTATCATTACACACATCAATTTATGAATTTTTTTCCACACAAGAGAGGGCACAACCTCCTCTGACACTTTGCCCCTCAGCCTCCTGCGTGTTCCCCCCCCCCCTCTACTTTCAAATTCTGCCCTGTCAGATATCTTAGTGGAAACCTTGTCATGACACCCATCCAAAGTAAACAATACTATATAGTTGGATAGTGGTTATAGCGTGAGCTTTTGTATCTACATTTTATTGTGACTTTGAATTTCATTTTGCTGATTTCACCTTTTTCAACCGTCATGAGATAATCGATGATATTCTAGCAGGATATGAAAGTTCTGTACTATTGCTGTAGTTTTGTAAATGTTACAAATACATGTCTTGGTATGTAACTTTTCTAGGTGGGGGGTCAGTAAAAAAAGAGTTTCCGATGAAATTCCTCCGACCCCCCCCCCCCCCCCCCTGCACCGGCGTTCGTGTGAATGTGCCAGGTACGGTGAACCTTTGCACTTATCTCGTGGAATTCATTTCTCCCCTTTTCCCTGTCATTTTGTTCTCTTACCAACAAGGCGGAAGAAACAACAAGTTCAACGACAAGGTCATCTTCAATACAATTGAGTGTGATAAGGAGTAAAGAGTGTTCAAATTTCTTTGGCAGCAATTACTCTTACAAGTGCACCAGCAGCGCCCTCTGTCTGTACTGTCCTAACAATGACTTCTCAAGCAGCCTCTGTCAGATTTGTAACGGAAAGAAAGAATGTCCCGGCGGTGAAGATGAAGAAGGCTGCCCAAGTAAGTCATGTGATTCCTTTTAAATTTGTGAACAGGTCTTCAAATTACGAAAATAAATGAAATACAGGTACATACATACATTTATACATACATACATACATACATACATACATACATACATACATACATACATACATACATACATACATACATGCATACATGCATACATACAAACATACATACATACATACATACATACATACATACATACATACATACATACATACATACATACATACATACATACATACATACATACATACATACATACATACATACATACATACATACATACATACATACATACATACATACATACTACGTATAGTCTTATAGTCAAAGTCATACAGATAGTCATACAGGTTGAAAAGTAGTCAGTCGGACTGAAAAAATAAACTGAAACGGGATGATTAACAGGCAGACAATGAAATATTCAGATTGGCGGGTACAGACATGGAGAACGTGGCAGTCGTTTAGGCCTACATCTTTCATAGTCGTCTTTGTTGACCCATCTTGTCGTTAATAATAACTGACCAGCAGCAATGTTATATAAATAACGCAAGAAGGGTATATGATGTGAGTCGTACAAATTTACCCATGGTAAAGTATTTGTACATTTTGTCATTACAAATTAATTTCAGTTCGGTACAGCTATGAAATAGATCACCATAAATAATTATGGTAAATGATTTATGTCTAAAATAAACATTTTTTTTCTTGGATGACCATTGTCAAACAGGCTGAGCTGCACTTTTTCACAAGAGTTTATTAGCACAACTAAATGGGTGACCCTTTTTCCCTGTTTTCTATTTTCAGTACGCCACAAGCCGTACCTGAACTCGGTCTGCGCAGCCGACTTCCCGTATAGCTGTGCCACCATAGGAGCGACCAATGTGGTTCAGTGTCTGGCGGAAACACAGCTGTGCGATGGCTTGTGGCAGTGCAGCGACGGAAGTGACGAAATTGGATGTGGTGAGGGTCGATTCTGAAAACTTAAAGGGGCAGTCCTCAATCCCTGGTTCTCGCATTAGTCATTGTTGATATTTTAGTATTTACAGGGTGTTAGCCCTTTGTTGTCCATCAAGTTGGTCAATTTACTTTAAGAGGAACAACCGGAACCTAAGGTTTTCTTTTTTTATCGCAGTTTTATAGAGTTGTAGGGTCTATGTTTGTGCATCTTTCCGGTGGCATACACCAAAATCGATGCATAATATTTCAAGAACCCATGTGGAGAGCCTGGAAGTTTCTCTAATTACCCAGTGTTTCAAAATAAGGGAGCCGTCATTATTTACGGCCTGGGGAGTCGGAGGAATGTGAGGGGGTCACTCAAAAAATTGAAAACTTCAAGGGGGCGCTCAAAATGTGGAGAGGAAGGAGGGTACACAATTTTTGGGGCGAAATAACTTGAAACACCTCTCAGATTGCACCATCATTGTACACATCAATTTCTCGAAATGTTTCATGCAAGATAGGGGACAGTCCCCTCCAACACTGTCCCCCTCAGCCTCTCGTGTGTTCTCCCCCTGTACTTTCAAAGTCAGATATCCTAGTGAAAACGCGTGTATGATACCCATCCAAATTAAACAATATTGTATGGTTGGATATTGCCAAGAATGAGATTTTTGTCTGTATTTTGTTGTCACTTTGAATTTCATTTTGTTGGTTTCACCTTTTTAAACAGTCATGTGTCATGTACATCAGGATTTGAAAGGTCTTTACTGTTGCTGTATAATACACAAATACATGTATTGGTATTTCACTTTTCTAAGTGGTGGGGGTCAGTCAAAATTTCTGAGTTAGAGAGGGGGTTACTCAAATTCATCATGGTTGGAAGGGGTGTTTCTCGAAATTTCGGAGTTTCCGATGAAATTCCTCCGAACCCCCCCCCCCCCCAGGCCGTAAATAATGATGGCTCCCTAAGGACTCCAGAATCGCATTGTCGAATAAGTCCAGCGATGTTGCAGTGCTCTCATGTCAAAATTATCGTTCTTGTTTGTTATAGCCACGTCAGACTACAGCATTCATTACGGCGACGGGAACGGCCGCTGCCCGGTGCCCAAACAAAAACGACTCGGCGACGTGGGTGTGTCCAGGCTCAACGACCAAATGCTTGAAGCTCACAACTACTTCCGATGTCTACATAGCTCTCCGAAAATGACGGTGTCCGATAAAGCGATGGCTGCCGCAGCTACGGCGTCCAAAAACAGCGCCGCCGCTGGTGGTCTGACGCACACGTACGACGGAGAAAATCTGGCCTGGATTACGAATGACATAGTAGATGCTACAGGTTGTGACGTTTTTAGAATAACCTCATTAATATTGTGACTTTATGCATTTACGTATTTTTTCTATTTATCTATTCATCCGTATGTCTGTCCGTCTCACATTTGGTCTATCTATCTATCTATCTATCTATCTATCTATCTATCCATCTATCTATCTATCTATCTATCCATCTATCTATCTGTCTGTTCTGTCTGTCTGTCTGTCTATCTATCTTGTCTGTCTGTCAGTCTATCTATCTATCTGAGTATTCTGTCTATCTATCTTGTCCGTCTGTCTGCTCATCCATCTTAGTATCTATCTATCAATCTTTCTATCTATCTATCTATCTATCTATCTAATATCCATCTGTCTATCTTTCTGTTTATCTATGTTAACCAATATATCTGTCCGTCTCTCACATTTCTGTATGTCTATCTCTCTCAATTTATCTCTACCTACCTTTCAACCTATATCAACAAATCAAGCAACCGATCTATCTATCTATCTATCTATCTGTCTATCTCTCTATCTATCTGTCTGTCTGTCTGTCAATCTATCTCTTTTATCTATCTATTTATCCATCAATCCATACATCTGTTTGTCATTCTGTTTGTCTGTCTTGTTAGCGTTCCATTGTATTATACTAGCTGCCATTCCTGTCTCTCTATCTGCGCTCTACCAATCCATACAATAAATTAACAGTGTAAAAAAATATACCTGGAACCTTTAAGTCCATTTCTAAAACCGTCTTCCGGGTCCAACTACCTTGCAATTCACCCAGTTATACATCCGCCTCTAGTTTGTGTCACAAACGTCGCACATTTGTACGCTTTTATTTACGTCGTAAACACGGCTTGCTTACTATCTGTTGCTATATTTTCAGGTTTTGGAATTGTGAAACTCTGGTACGACGAAGTGGCTGGTTATGATTATACCAATCCAAATAATAGTAAAGGCACCACAGGTAAAGTCTTTCCAACAAAACTATTTCACAAAAATTATTACACGGTATACTTTAATTCTCATAATGAGGTCGAGCAAAAGTTCGATGCAGGATAAACATTGTCACAAATCAACTCCTCTTTGAAAGTTGAACTGAAATGTTCATTACAGGTTTATTTCAATTTATTTTTATATCGATAAATAAAGTCGTTTGAATGAAACAGCAGGCAAGTTCTTTTTGACATTTTGTACACTGCACGACTTCCATGTAGTATATCGCCAGGGCGAGTCTCCGACTCACCTGTCATAAAACTCGGAGTTTTATCTAGAGATTTATGAGAATATAATCTTGCAAAGGCTTGTCGAAAAGGTTCTGGGGGTTGTGATATGTCCGCACTTTTTTACATGTCGACAAATACCGAGAGAGGAAATTTTGGCAATGGACATTGTCTGGTGCTTTCTGTCGTTATCATCTCTCACTTACTGTAAACGAAAATGTATCGTTCGCAATATTGTTTTAACATAATGAATTTCTCTATTTGGCTTATTCGTATTATTTCAATGATTAGTTTAATTCAATTTAATTGACTTTAATCCAATATAAAGCGATAGTGTATTACAGTGTAATTTAGATTATTTCACAAACGCATTAAAATATTACTTATCTGTCTGTATGTTTGTCTGTTTGTTTGTTTGCAGTAAATTTCAGCCAAGTAGTTTGGAAAGCAAGTACACAACTGGGATGTGCATATGCACAGGACGCACGTGGTAACTATCATATCGCCTGTGAGTACGTGCCAGCTGGCAACATTGACGATCAGTACTCGGACAATGTGGTCCCGCCTCTCGAGTGAATCGTATTGTATGACTATGGGTCCAGCTGAATGGGCCACGCCCTAGAGTCGTTCGCGCCCTCGGAAAAGTGTAAACCATACTGTACAGGAGTATTTTCTTCACCTTTAATGGTTTGGTAACCCCCACAGCGTGTCCAGTGGAGGTGCTGAATACGAGAAGAGGGAAAAGAACCGTGATGCAGTGCGATTTATTATATTAATACAAACACTCTCGACCCAAATTGTGTTATGGACATCAAAGGACTTCGAAACAGATAAAATGGTTCACCTGGTTTCGTTTTATCATGTTGTTTTGCTTTTGTTGTATTTAACTGCTCTATTATGTAATATATCTGCGACCTTTTGTTCTTATTTACATAAGGGGTACATGCATACCTGAACCCGAAGACATTTTGCTTGCTTTATAGTTTTTACAACTAGTGCCAAACCTATCGAAGAAAGGTTACATCAGATTATACGTTAATGGTCATTACTTCGCCTTCAATGTTCTCTATTTACATGATCACGTGTTTGATTGTTCTAATATTCAGTACTTACCTTATCATGTCAAGTACGTGTTTAATGAAACTTTATCCACGGTCCCTCTAGCGGTACCATGCTTTATCTGAAACAAAAATTGAATGTAAATATCCTCTCGTCTACTTGATTCGATGATTACAGCGATAAGGCCAAAGTAATTAAATTATTTGTTTTGTGTCCACTCAAAATGGGAAGAGGTACGCGTCTAAGCGGCTGAAAACACACACACGAAAATTAACACAATGTAATTTGACTACTGCAAATAAAAATTGTAACAAAATTTTAGTTAAGAAAAGCTAAGCGGTTATGACCTAAAATTTCCCATTCAAATATACACTGTGTGTGTTTTTCATGAAAACCTTAAAAACCTAACCGGGTGGGGACGCAAAACAAAGAATTTAATCACTTTGGCCTAATTCAAAACCACACACACGCATATATATATATATATATATATATATATATATATATATATATATATATATATATATATATATATATATAATATATATATATATATATATGCGTGTGTGGTTTTTCAAAATTCCGGCAAGACTGAAGAACACTGGGCCCACGATAAGCTACGGTACAACTCAATAGTATACAAGAGGACATGTGTGCATTCACTTATCGTGAAAGGCACTCCAAGACAAGAATAAATTAATATCACCAGGAAAATGGGTCAAGTATTCCTCAGATGTGCCGAATTTCCAATAAGGCCAAAGTAATTAAATTCTTTGTTTTGCGTCCCAACCCGCTTAGGTTTTTAAGGTTTTCATAAAAAACACACACAGTGTATTTGAATAGGAAATTTTAGGACATGGCCGCTTAGCTTTTCTGAACTAAAATTTTGTTACAATTTTCATTTGCTGCAATCAAATTACATTGTGTTAATTTGCTGTGTGTGTTTTTCAGCCGCTTAGACGCATACCTTTTCCCATTTAGAGTGGACGCAAAACAAAGAATTTACTTACTTTGGCCTAAACATTTTATATTCTGAAATAAAGAAGTAGATAAATAAAGAAGTACTTTCGAACGTATTGTATTGCTGTCTTTGCCATTTCATTTTTTTCTCATTTTTTGACATCAACCATTTTATCAGAGAGATTGTTCTCGTCACTTCTGAAATACCGATTCGAAAAAAAAAAATTGTGATCCTGAGGCGGCTCTTATGACACCGACAATATTGAACACGATGGCCGTATGGACTACGCCCTCTTTAGGCAAGGATGGCACGCATTCCTCCCTACGCTTGAAACAAGCAATTGAACTGAGTACCAAAAGTTGTACTTTTGTTGCATTTCTGTTTCAATGAAATGCCAAGTTCGCAATGTGACCATAATAAAAGAAGTGACTGTATACTGGTTAGACAGATTTGCATAATTACACGGAAATTTGACTCGCCGTAGATTGAGGTAACGCTACCTTTAACATGGCATCGTCACACACAAACTTGTAACATCATTATACACGTACACGAGGACTTGCGTCGAAAAACGTATTATTCCGTCCACATTCACACGCGATAGTTGCAACCTCGACGGCGTCCTAACCTAATTACTCCGCCAATACTAACTTCATTTCCCGCCGAATTAACCTCCGACAGATCCCGCTTTGTCGAGGTATTTTCATGAATTATAGACCCGTCTTGACCTCAATGCCGTCAATAATTGTTCCTAACGTAGTTCCATTTTAAGCGACAGCGTCGAATAGATGTTATCAGAATTGGTTCTTCGGTTGTTTATGATTTTTTGTGAACGAAACGGAACGACGTAATAAAGACCCTTTAATTACGACGTGTATCAATCTACCTACCTACCTACACGATGCACACATACATACATACATACATACATACATACATACATACATACATACATACATACATACATACATACATACATACATACATACATACATACATACATACATACATGAAACCATTGGGCGATGGCGTTTCTGCGCATTTGGTAATGCCACTGCATGTAACTCATATAGCTGACAGTACAGAAAATTACTGACTACACTGTCATTGATATGCCTACCTTAACTGATATTAATGTTTTATACGAATTCTAACCTTTCTTCGAACATGACTTGTTACACTGTTCGAACTCGCAAAGTCTGGCAGAGAAGAATTTCAATATTTGATTACATTTCAAAAATATGACTTGTCCGACGTAACCTTGTCGTTACTTGGCTGACATTTGTTTACGCGTGACCAGTTCCAGCACAACATTTGGCACGCTCTTTTCATCCAACCATTGAATGTGAATCCAGGCGAAAACTTTGATTCGATGCTAGATGTTGCAAAGAATAAATTATTAATTCTAATATGCTAGAAGACTGTCGTAATCGTGAGTGAAGCTGCGACTAAATTTTGCCCGATCTTTGCTTGGGTGAAAAATATTAACATTACAGCGCTGTGTACCAACTGTAGAGTAAGAGGGGGTATTTTTGTAAGGGCATGTCTACCAATGGGTGCCCTCTATTTGGTTATTGACAACCCTTCCGTTTTTACGCTAGTTGGCCTTAAAATGCACCAAACTTAGCTCATTTCTTCTTAACACAAATATTCTATTCAAAATAAAAAGATACTATATCTCTTTTGTCGTCATCATTTTGTTTTGTTTCACAGTGCAACTGCTGGCCGACTGGCAACTGGCATTATATTTGGCTATTGACACCCCTCCTTTTTTCCGCTGGGTGCCGTCCAAACTTAGCTGGATTATTCTTAAATAACATATATAATACATAGAAACCAAAAAAACTCTTTTTATATAGCTTCTTTTGCCATCATTCTGCAGTCTCATAGTGCAACTGCAGGCCGCCCTACCGATGGTGTTAATAGCCAACGGCCATCTCTATGTTGCTGTTGACAACCTCCCGTTTTTTGCCTCCAAATTTGTCCAAACTTAGCTTAGTTATTCTGAAAAACACATATTCTGCATAGAAAATCCAAAACAGCTTCTTTCTATATAGATCATTTTGCAGTCCCATTAGTGCTAGCAATGGGTGCAATAGCCTTGGTGCATATCGCTACCAATTGGTGTCTATGCCAATCGGCCCTTATCTTCCATTTCACAAAGGTTCATTTAGAAAACGACACACAGGTTTGAAGATTCAATGTATACTTATCAAAGAATGAAAAACTTTATTTCACGTTATCAAATGTCATTTAGTGACAGGTAACTGTGTGTTACATTAGGAGAGACCTTACAATGCTCATAACTTCATCATATTTGAGACTTGCGTATTATTTTTTATTCTGAGGCTTGCAATAATATATTCATGAATTTTAAAAACAGGCCTTTTACACATCTTCATAATACATTGACACACCTCGAGTAACCTACCTGTTTGACAGGAATGCTCAAGAATCCAACATTATAACAAGAAAGAGGTCTTGATAAGCACAATGTACTTAAAATATTTGGCATGGTCATTCAACAAAATAATATCCTATTTGTGTGAACTACCTCTGTTAAATATTGTGCTAAAGGGGTGTTCAGTTGTAACCAAATATAGGCAATGTAATCCGTGGACTTTCTGCTTCCTTGGTGTTCACAAAGGCCATATTTCTTGAAGTCATTCGCTCGTCTATAGTACCTATACATTAGTAATGGTAAATATTGAAATAGTATGTGTGATTGACAATGAATAAAACAGGAATAAACTCACTGTAAAAGGGAGTGTGTACTCACTTTTTTATAGATACGGAAAAAAGCTGTGAATAACTTGCAGAATAATGTGTCGATAGTTTGATATGATTTCAAAGACTAAGGAAAACATCGTACTGCAGATTTTATTTAAAAGTTCAAAGTATTCAAATTTTAAGAAAAGACAATTTCATAATTGTGTCATTTTGTGACAATATTCTCATGAATATATTGCTAATCAAAATAAAAAATTACCATTTCTATAGAAATGGTAATTTTATATGGTAATTCTATAGATTTCAACTGGCTACTGATGTGTAGTTTGGAGACAATTTGAAGTCCTTTGCATAGAACTTTCAATACAAAATTAAGAAAGACTGTTCTTTCTTGCTTTACAGATTTAGATGTGACAGTCCATGTCAAAGGGACAAAGTCGGTCATTTTTTATGAATTTTGTTTGATGCAAGATACTTCTTATATTGTTTGACATGTTGAAAGATACTGAATAAATGAGTGACCATGCATATATTCGACCCCGTTTTAGTCAAATTAAATGAAACCATCACGTATCGTGTCTAAAACCGGGGTCGAATATATGCATTGTCAGCCATTCATTATCTTAAAAAAACATGTCAAAATAAGTAGTATCTCGTAACAAAAATAAAATATGAAAAATGAAATTGAAATTTAACCTCAAATATGAAAAATGGCCTACTTTGTTCTATTATATTAGATAAAACATCATGACAAATGTGTAATGTTGCAAATAAGAGTTAGCCTAGCTTGTGAGGAGTATTTATTAGCGGTTGATAAATGAGGACAGCCAACAACACATCAACATTTATCTCTGAACCTCACCGTTTGTGATAACTAAAGTACAGAATTTCAACAACGAGAACAGAGAACTGACTGCCAACCATGATCTTCTCTTGATAATGATGACTTTCCTGTGTTTCTATGTAGCATTAGTATGTACTAAATGAAAAATGATGGGGACCTGGCTACTCATACAGCTATGTGATAGCTTTCTGAAACAAATAAGAATAATAAAGAATGATAAAACCTGTAACTACTATGTATTATATTCACTTTAACACAGACTAGCTTTAGTCTCACCTCTACCGCTTAACCTTTATAGCGTATTAATCATACTAACATAGGTCAACATGTCACAGAGGCACTCAAGCAAGTACCGGTTAAAGGGTCAACACAATAGCATGCACGCACACAAACATACATATGTACAATATATAGAGATATACTCGAACCAATGCACTGTATGCACACATAGACACAAAGTTTTTTGCGACAAAAACGTGACTACATGACAAAATATACTTCCTATATCATATAACAATAAATTCTCTGAACAAATGTATATATTCTATAATAAAAAAAGGAATCTATCATCTCAATCTCTGTATATATATATATATATATATATATATATATATATATATATATATATATATATTCTCAAATTCTGTGCACACACACATATATATATATATATACATATACACACACATATATATATAAAATATATATATATATATATATATATATATATATATATATATATTGCGTGTATGTGTGTGTGTTAAATTACATTTTTACAATCAGCAAAGTCATTCCATATGACTATCAATGTTTGACTAGCTAAGTCTACAAGGATACATCTCAAGTTGAAAACTTGTCAGGAGTACACAGTCTACAAGATCAAGGAACTCTATTTTCATCGAAGACAAAACTCGAGATGTCTTCACACTCAACATAGTACCACTCAGCACAGCCATCGCAGCATGCCATTAATCTTCATGATGTTGTCTGCAATGACAAAAGAGGTTAAATTCAATTACTTTTGGTCGCTTTTCTCGACAGGAAGAACGAACTTCAGGAAAGGAGAAAATTTAGCATTTTTAAGACACCTTATTAGGTGCTCTCTCATTTTCTATCTGATAAAACATTTGAATAGGTGAAACCAAAGCAAGTGACACAGCAAATACTATTGAAAACAAACCACAGTCACTGTCTGCAACACCTTAACGCTTTTCTCCTGGATTTTCAAAATCGCACATACCCTATTTTAAAACACTTTTAGGAATAGTAGAGTTCAAACTGTCATAGTATTGCACAGATTACAGCCAATGGTTTACAGTCACCCAATGTCCAGAGAGTAAAGAAACAGAAATTGAAACATTTCACTATCAACTTGCTTGAAATAAGATAGAATCGCAAACAATGTTGACTAAAGCCATTTATATGAGGAAACTGAGAAGGCAATACAAGTTGAGCTGCATTTATTATGTAAGCCATCAGTGATTACGATTTTAGCATCGATCATCAGCTTCAAGTTTAGCATCCAGTTTGTCACTTTTCTACCAGTACTCACCGTTGAAGCTTTTATGCGCTTACTGAAGTTTGTTCTTTTTTCCTCTTACCATCTCGGAAACGCCAGAAAGATTTTGTAGACCCTTTTAGTCTACCACGCCGGTGTGTGACCTGCGCAATGTGTAGCTGATTACTAATTTTATTTTAGTTGCAGAATAGTTTAAGGAATTATCAGCAGGAGAATAAGAATCGCTACTTAAGATAACTGTGATATTTGCAGTGGAAGTCTTGCAAGGGGGTTCACCTTGAGTCAACTTTATTGCTGAAGAAACTGATTGAGCTGTATTCTGAGATTCACGACTGGGATTAAGATCACGGGTAACTGATTATCAGATTGAACATTCAACACGATTGGAACTAATTTGGGATAATTGGATGGTGAAGTAATGTCGATTTAATCTACAATTGTTATCTAATCTGCTTTTCTTTTTATATTACACACTTGTTTTTATGAGTAATTTTATGAGTAATTTGCACTTTTGAGAAATTTGCAAAATATGAAAATCCAATTATCTCAAATTAGTTCTAATCGTGTTAGTACCAAAATGTGGGCCAGAAGTCTCCTCTGATGACGACAAAGGAAGAGTTTTACCTACAGATCTGGTGTTTCAACTACCTGCACAGCTGAGTCTTTAAGCTTTGCAGTTTCTCATGGAATTCTTTCTCACCACATGTTGCTAGGAATGAAATAATCCTTCTGCGATGTCACTGGCTATATGGTACTTCTGTCTCTCTGTAGATGCCCACGTCTTGTTTTTCTCGCTGTATTAGGCCGCGTTCAAGTAAATGGTGAGGGGGGGGGGTTGGAGGAATTCAGGGGGAGTTCGAAAATTTTTGGGGTAGTCGAGGGGGACTTGAAAGTTTTGCTCTGCCTATAGGGGGACCTGAAAATATTTTGACTCCCAATATTTTGATGTCGTCCAATGGTTCTAATGTTAGTAATAATTAAACAAAATCTAGAACCGTTTTGTCACATTTTATGTCTTTAATCTCGAAAAAATCTAAAAATGTATGAATGCCATTAAATTTTCGTAAAACAAGTTGGCCTTGTAATGGGGCAGGAGTTGCAACTGTTGATAATTTTTCAATATTTCTATGCAATGTATCAAACACAGTTTCTTGGTGTCTCTCTACAGCATGCTGAAAAACACAATATTCAGTTTGTCAACAAAGCTCGTTTGTCTAAATATTGGTGATAATTGAATGATACAAATCCATGGTACACGTAGACTGTGTTGGCAAGCTGAATATTGGACAGCTCAACATGCTGTAGGGAGTAGAACAAGAACGCAATTGTATAGACTGAACAAAAATATTGTCAAAATAAAAAGTTAATACAACTACTGCCCTGCTACTAAATACTGGTAGTGACAGTGACACATGTAGCTCTGACTCTGATGTAGTTTAAGAAGACTTTCGGTCATAGGACACTCAATTGACACAAAACATACATCTACTTGTACACAAGATCCCGCCAGAGAGCAACACAAGAAGACTAGGGGACTAACAGTTACTATGGATTTTTGAATTCTGGCATATGAGAACAATCAAATATTAGAGTAAAAAGATGGGGTCACCTTACTTGATCTTATACAAATTTACAATGAAAATCAGTTTTTCTAAAATCATTTAAAATCATTTATAAAACCATTCATTTCAAGTTCATGCAGTGAATGAAATTTTCACATCTCATTTAAATGGAAAAATGTGTGACTGAATGGAATCATTTATTTTTTATCAAATTTGCCATTATTACCCCAAAATTTCTGATATTAAAACATTAATTTCATGGAATATTTTAACCTTCCAGTATTGTCAATTTTGTAAAACATTTATAAGTGACTTCTAAGTTGTATATGTCTTGTACTCTTGAAAAAAAATTCGGTAGGTCACTTGCTCATTTTTTCACTATTTTGTTAAACGTAGCTAGGAATACACAATTTTCATACTCTCTCATGATTGTCATTTTGTGTGCTTTTCAGCTGGTGCCATTGAACTGGCCAGAGTTGGATAAACTCAAGCAGGTTTAGACTGAGAAATCCAAAAAGTCACTGATGCATTTAAAAATGAATCAATTAAGAACTTGCCCCAGGTATATGGTTCTACAACCTGCTGATAAGTGTTGAACATCTGCGTGCAGAACGACTCATTACATGTTTATTTTTACTCTGTGTGCATTCCTAATAAATATTCGACTGTATGGTATTTTTTGGGGGGGGGGGGACTTGAACATTTTTGAGGGTATTGAGGGGGATCTGAAAAAATAAGATTTCAATCGCGATTCCTCCAGCCCCCCCCCTCCTCACCATTTTTTTTTGAACGCAGCCTTACCACAGTGTTTCCCTTCACAGGTTCGGCTGTTGAAAAGTCTTGGAATAAGATCTACTGAGAATAAAACAGTGTCTGGTTTCTGCTTGCGGCAAGCAAAACTATGATGGCATGGCAACATGTAATTACAGTGAAAAGAACATGAGGAAGTTAACATGTGATTACTGACAGCATAATTTATGTTACCAATCTTTACTTCATATGCATTTGCTCTAATGTCTGTAACCACTGGCATGATAATGTATTTGTTCTGTCGTTATTAACCTGAGCTGTTTCATGATAAATCTGCTGCCGGCGCATTACACAGCCTTGTCACAGGGAATTGAATTTCCCCGTCAATCGTGGTATTCAATCTTGTCTTCAAATTGTTGGTTATGGCATATTTACATTATGTGTATACTGCATTGAGAATTTAAGCCGCTTACCTATGGAGTCAGAAAGGTGGACATGACTTATCTAGGTGTCCTTTCAGCTTTTTAGTCATGAGATTCGATCTGATTATTTGTGCTATTTTCAAGAGTTGGCAATGTCTTTCGCTGAAAGTGAACCCGTATTTCTCTACACTGATTCCAATTCTCAGCAAAATAGGAGGAGAGCTGCTTGGAAAAGAATTTGCCATTTTTTTTGTAATTTTCAAGATTATAACTTCAAGATAAAGAGTACAACAATGGCTTATAAATCTTCATTATGTTGCTTTTCTGGTCTTTTGATATATTTTTATCACTTATTTTCTTTTTCAAATACTTCACTACATGGAAGGTACACAATAATGTTGTAGCATTTGGCATCATAGCTTTAATTATTGTGAAATCTTGACTTTGTCCACAATGACTATTTTGACATCACTCACCTCATTAAGTGCTGCAATATACGTAAATAACGTTGTCAAAGTTTCTTTTTTCATTTCGTACAAATCAATATCAAACAACATGCCTTTGCCTTCTCCACCCGGAATTAAAATTGGGTATAGAGGATACCCTCCACATTTATCCCGTAAGTTACATCTATAAATAGTAAATCTGTTTAAACAGTTTCTTCATTTCAGTCGTTTGAAAATACACAAGCTCTAATTCATTGTCAGGTAGCATTTCAATCACTGTAGTTGCTCCGGGATCAGTGTTTTGAAGTTCCATTAACTTATCAGCTACTTTTTGGCCTTTGACCTGCCCTGTCCATTGCATTTATCAAGTTGTTGTTTCACATTGTGAATATCTTTTGAAATGACAGCCTTACCTGATTTGGTTTTGATGTAGTCCTTAATATTTGACAAACTTACATCTAATTTTTCAGGTCCTTGGATTTCTTCGGTCTCTTCTTTGATCAGTCTTTAGTTATCTGGATACTACTGGAATTGCTGTGATGAAGTTGTGTGATTGTTATCTGTGGCAATAAAGTGATTTTGTAATGTTTCAATGACTCAACAAATGCAAGTCTCAGTTTAACAGTGCACTTTGATGGTAAATAGGATTGGCAGGTTCGTTGACCTTAACTCCTTACCCTTGACTGACTAGCTCTTTGCAAAAGACAGATGACATCAGCGAGACACCGGAATGACTGAGATGTAATCCATCTTTTGCTAGGACTGCCCTCCCACTACCTAACGAGAAACAAAAATGATGGAGAGTGTCCAGGAAACTAACCTTTTCCAGCTTCTTACCTAAGTATCCATGGTGGTTTTTCAGAGGTATTACAAAATCGTAATTCACATCGTCGATACACAGTCGCACATATTACCAAAAAGGGAAATATAATGAATATTCATTTGTATGTCAAGGGTCGTCTATTGACAAATCATAACTGCGCACAAACAATATGTGCAATGAACTGTCATCGGCAACACATGGCGCTGTTCTGCCGTGTTTGATGCGTATCTGAAGTTGCCGCAGCAAGCTGTTTACAAATTCTACGCTCAGTTTCTATGACACAAGAAAAGAGAAAATCCATTCAATAAAATTATTATTTTGTAAATATGTAAGGTAGTCTATGCTGTGGTGATATTTAGCATATTTACTGAAATCAAAACATTTTGGCAATTAATGTAGAAACTGTAGAAATAACCATGTCCAAAAACAAACCATGGATGCTTCATTGCTCTCTGTATGGTAAGCGTTTATCATCATGTTTGATGTAGAAAATCAATATCCATATGGCAGTTCATGCTTCCAAACAATCACAAAACACAATAATGCTTGGGTGTGAACTAAATTTCGATCGCAGAACATATGTTTCTGTGTAAACAGTACAGCTTTCATAGATATAAGCTTAATGCAACCCATTCAGTGAGAATAATTCAGTTTACTTAAATAGTCACTCGCCAAGATCGGGTGCAGAACTCAGCTTTTCTTTCCGCATTTTACCTTTGATTGATTGTATCGGGATCGTCAACGGGTTTTCTAGTCAATTTGACCTGATGCCGATGGAGCCAAGTCAATTTGACCCCGTTGTTGATACAAGCCATTAGACGACCAACAACATGTAAATGATTAATAATCTGGATCATTGGGTCCAATCGCGTGGGGTTCAATTGACCACTCCCAGCGATGGTAATATTCACACACGCGTGCTGTGTTAACTCCCGTTTGCGAGAAACTATATATTTACACAATTGTTGTCGAACACGTCAATTCTCCGCACTATTTAAATTTCGCTCTACTGTTTGGAATTTCTCTCTACTGTTTCCATCCCCTCCATCTAATCCCCCAAGTCCTCTCCCTTCATACCTTCGACACAGAAGCATTATAAGATTAAAGTGCGTGGTTCTCACCGGGAAAAGCAGCAACAGACAATCGTTCAGGGAGCAAGAATGGCCAAGTCATAGATTCTTCTCAGTTTATATGCATATTCCAGCGCGGCATGGCTTTTCAAAAAGTTGCATTTGCATTTGCTGTCAAAAATCATACCGTTCGATTGCAAATAATTCGGAACGCAAGAAGGGACTGTATTTGTGTGAATATAATTGCTGTAATTGACAGCTTCAATCGCCTCAGAAGTGAACCACGTCCGACAATGCAGCAGAGCATTGAGTGCCGAGTGTGAATTTGGCGATTTTGTTTAATAACACAAAGAATGTACCTAATGATCGGCAGAAGACCACGACACAATTTCTTCAGAACCTGCCGGTCACGCTGATCACATGACGACGAATGAAAATTTTGCCCGACAGTCAACACGGCTCATGTGATTGGTGACTGTGGCGGTATGAGTCAGGGTGTTAAGCGGTTCGGAACCGTGCCATTTGCCGACTGTGAATCTGATGAATATTTGCATTGACTAAAAAGTCTTAGCTAGTATCTCTAACCTTGGAAAGACCGGTCACGACATGCGACATGCGACCTGCGACTTCAAAACTGCGACCTGCGTCCTGCGAGTTTGAAACATGCGACCTGCGACTTCGGCATTTAGACCTAGGTGTAACCTGCGACTTCACAACAGCGACCTGCGTGTTTGTCAAACTGCGACCTGCGACTTCACAACTGCGACATGCGACAACAACACGTAACGTTTCATGGTGTTTTCCTCAGTATTAGATTGGAGGCGTCTTGCGTGAACTTTAATCCTTTGAGCGCCAAAGTCTATTTTTGTCCCCTTTATATAATAAACCCCTGTCAATTTTTCTCCAATTTTTGCAAAAATTTGGGAAAAACCTGTAGCCAATGAAATGTGATGTCGATTTGGTCCAAAATTATCAAAAAATTACAGAAAATTCATACAATTGGTAAAATTTTGCACTAAAATTTTGGTGGAGAAAATTACAGCGCTCAAAGGTAAAACGTGGAAAGGAGATTTAACGTTCAACATCGATCAATAATAAGCCATTGCTTTCGCTTTGGTAAATCGTTCACCAAGTCTGGCAAAACTCAATTCATGTACACACCAGTTCAGTCATTTTCATCTGGAGAGATAATTTTATGACGGAAATGTTGACAGTACGTACTGTGTTAATGCATGGAAAATAATATGCTACGTGATAGGCATTTATATGTTTATATTATAATTTCAAATTATTTAGATATTCTTCGTCTGCCTTACCTCGCTTCTTTCCTTATGTTATCGACAAACCTTTTGATTTTTAGAAATCTCTGGTATTTATCCTCATTTCACTGTGGTATAACCATCTAGCTGTCTGTTTAATTCATCAGTTGCCCCCCCCCCCCTGTATCATAACTGCGTCAGTGTCATTGCAAACATTCGAATTTTCAGTTATTGTCGTTCATTTTCTAACATTTCCAGTTTTGTTCCAATTCTCCAGTGATTGATCATCGGATGTTGCCATCTTTTCGTCTAATTTCATTTTTACTTTTCGTCAAAAAATCGAATTGATCCAACTTTTGTTCAGTTGGAAAAATAAAAATATTCTTACTGGTTTACTTCGGACTACATTTGTCTACACAAATAACAAATGCAAAGTAAAGCAGTTAAAATAATACTGATACAGAAGTGCAAACATATTTGCCAACCATGAATAGCCAGTGACCGACTTTCTTTATAGATAACGCGAGTTAAAACTGTAAAACAGGACATCATTAAACCCTCCTACAATCCTATTTTCAGCCTAATATGTACATACTATAATATGTACATATTATTTTTTGTGTGTATATAATATTTTAGATCATGTGGGCAAAAAGTTCCAGAAACTAACACTGATGTAGACGTTTAAAACCCTATTGCTATTGCATTATTTCAGATACGTTTGCCTTTCGTAAGAAGGAAAATAAATTTGTGCTCTTCGTTTGTGGAATTCTCTACCGTCACAGCTTCATGCACTTCTATCGCTGGTTGAATTCTTTCGCTGGCCGATTTTTGCGTAGGCCAGCGGTGCGAAAATTATGCTCTGGTCGCGAGAATGCGGTAAACCGGCTGTTTTAATACAGTGCAATGGTGTCCCTCGTGTTTTTCAGGCTCGTGTTCAGAGCAATGGTGCGAACAAATCAAGACTGATATCGCAGTTTGACAAACACGCAGGACGCAGGTCGCTGTTGTGAAGTCGCAGCTAGGTTACACCTTGGTCTAAATGCCGAAGTCGCAGGTCGTATGTTTCAAACTCGCTGGACGCAGGTCGCAGTTTTGAAGTCGCAGGTCGCATGTCGCATGTCGTGACCGGTCTTCCATACTAACCAGACGTAAAGCTTTACTTTTTGCACGCACACCTCCATAATGACGAGGGTTTGGCATGAGTTACAGTCAATCGATGTCACATGTCAAAGGTTCCGCTACTTGGGTCAAATGTTGCAATGTTTCATTCGTTCGAAAAGCTTCGCCCGGGGACAAAATCAGGTTTTATTGACCCCGAGCTGTCGATATATTTCTACAACATTACACAGTTACTATACCCCATTATAATTGAACTATAGAGGTACCGACGACAAAAAGTGGGCATCAACTTGTATGAAACATGGAGCTTCATTTCTAGCTGCATGCATGTTTGAAACAAGAATCGAAATGGACGGCGTACTAAGGGAGAACCATTTGATTTTTTTTCGGGGGGGGGGGTATGGAGGAAGGGGTATGGGAGCAATTTTTTTTCCTGTCAGAGTGACAGCATTTTTTTTTTCTACTGTCAGACCTGCAACATTTTTTTTCAAATGGAGTAGCTGTGAAAAGTTTTTTTATTGTTCATCAAGTTTTTAATGCGTTGTATATAAGGGAGCCGTCATTATTTACGGCCTGAAACTCTGAAATTTCGAGTGACCCGCCCTCACCAACCTTGATGAATTTGAGTAACCTCCCTCTCTAACTCTGAAATTTTGACTGCCCCTACCCCCACTTAGAAAAGTTAAATACCAATACATGTAATTGTAAAATTTACAAAATACAGCAACAGTAAAGACCTTTCAAATCCTGATGTACCCTGCTAGATTATCATCAGTTATCTCCTGATGGTTCAAAAAAGGTGAACCAATCAAAATGAAATTCAAAGTCACAAAAAATACAGATATAAAAGCGCACGCTATAACCACTATCTAACCATATAGTATTGTTTAATTTGGTTGTGTATTACGAGAGGGTTTTCACTAGGATATCTGACCGGGCAGAATTTGAAAGTACAGGGGGGAGAACACGCGAGAGGCTTAGGGGGAAAGTGTTACAGGGGCTTTCCCTATCTTGCATGGAAATTTTTAAGATATTGATGTGTGCAATGGTGCAGTCTGGTGCAATCTGAGAGGTGTTTTTATTTTGTTTTAATAAGTGAAACTGTTAGAACAGCCCAAGGGGGAGAGCACGAGAGGGGGTTTCCGCCTCTCGTATTGGAAATTTTGAGAAATTGATGGTTTAATGGTGTATTATGAGACGAGTTTCAGTTTATTTTGCACTCGGTAAAGAATACATGAGAATAAGGTTTCCAAATTTTGCTCATTTCTGGTGCATTGTGACAATTTTATTTTCACTTCTGTCTGTTATGACAATTGTTTTTTCTTAGGCCATGGCAGGATCATTTTTTTTCTTCTATTGCACCTAGTGACAATTTTTTTTTCCTCAAAATCCTCCATATCCCTCCCAGAAATCAAATGGTTCTCACCTAAGCTCAATTCTGAAGCATGCCCCTACCCCCGAGGGACCGTGTCTGAAGGTATTCGAGTTGGGTCAACGGTCGAGGGTCGTCAATAGCCATAAACGGCAGCTCCAGGTTATTGACACCCGGGTGTCCGAGAGGATCCGTTTTGGATGGAACACGCGTATGCACAGTCTAAAAGTAATGCTTTCTAGATCTTCTGAAAGAAAACTTAAGATACGGTAGACACGTTTATTTTATCGCTATTGTCAATTCCAGACCTGATGTGTGCCTTTCTGTCAGAAGTCGCATTCATGGTAACCGTGGTATGTATAACCATAACTCGAGGGTCTATGGTAATCGGACGCAAAGCTTTAGTTTGGCACGGCATTACGAGGGTTGGCCCTCAGTGATTAACTTACATCGAATTTCTACTCAACCGTCGTTATCCGCACTGACGTTTATATTTCTTTTGAAATCTCCTGATGCTATTGAAGATTTAGATTAATAATTTACCATCGGCAATTAGATACACGGCTATGTGTAAGTCATCACGATTATGTATTGAGTCTATTATTAATATTAATGGCTTGGATTCCCTAGCTAGGTGCGAAAACTAATGTATTTCCTGAAAGAGTTCATATTGAGGACTTGATAAACCAACGCTGGGTGTAAAAGAGTTGCTCAAAACTGAGTAAAAAACGAAAAAGGCGATTCTGATCGATAACTTTTTTTCAGATTTTCAGTGTCCCAAGAAACGGCTCCAGAAATATTTACGCGTCCAGTTAACAGGGAGCTTTGGCTACCGAACCCTAGTTCAGTTTTTTGAGGAGAAGTAACATTATTATGAAATGATCATCGCCGGTGCTGTTCCGTAAAGATCTTGTCAATATATCGGCATCAAAAAGTAGGCGCGCTTCAGGCGCTTTACGTGGACGTTGATGTCGGAGCAAAGGGGTGTGTGGGTAGTGCTTAATAAGCAAAGGCTAGGGGTCCCTATTAGCATACACTATGACCAGCTGACACGGGATTTGTCGGGAAAGAACGGGAGAGACTTTAGCAGGAAAAATGGACAGCCGTTGTGTTCAGATTACATGTATTTTGCTTACATTTTTAATGGAGGCTGCCGTCTTACAAAGAGTAACAAGCGGTTTTATATTTTGAATGCTAACCACTCAGTCAGATTGAGAGGCACGGTCTGGGCAAGCCTTTGTACATGTACAAGCTTTAGTACGCTGTCAGAAAATCGTATGTGGACAAAGTTCATAACATTGTTGTGGCTCTATAAGTCTATCATTTTCATCGACTCAGGAAAGGACGATTATTGTTGGAATATAAACTCTTCCATGGCAAAATCGGGTTTTCGAGTGTCGCTGTCGCGAACCACCTCCTCTACAGTCAACGGCCAAGTGGCATAATGACGTCATCATAAAACAGATATAAGGAGCAAAATTATTACATACCAACGCTGGACGCAAACAGTGAGTAACACAAAGGCCCAATGAGCTATGTAAACACCCACACTGTTTCACATTGTGCAGCTTTTGTGTTTTCTAGAATTTTCATTTTCTCTTTGATTAATTACACGCACTTAATCTGTTGACGATCTTTAAACACCGGTCACTACAAAAGTCAAATTTCTGGAGTGACGTTTCTCTAAAGGATGAGGTTTAATTGTAATGGGGAGACGAAACGTCGACCAGGAGTCCTTTGACAGCAGAATATGGAAGCAGTCAGTGTAAAGATCTTGATTTTTGCACGCAAAATACATGTACAGCTAGCTGTGTTCGTCGTCTTCATATCAGTGCTTGCCAATATTGAATGATCCTGATTTACAAATAAATTTTCTACAAACCGTCGTGTACATTTCGAACATTCTGCATTCTTGCGAAACGAAGCAAAGCAATCGTTAAATGTAGACAGAAAGGACATTTCGTTTGAACACAGTCCCGGTGGGACAGTCGTCGTTTGGCAATGCTTTCGTGTAAATAGTTTTGTCACTGTTTTGTGAAGGGTTGTCTCGTCACTAACGGGATGTTACCAATGCTGATGAAGCTAGGTTTAAAAGCGTGTTTAATTTTGATATTATATCATACCAAAAACGTTATGTCATTTGAGATTGACTCGGGGGAGAGGGCGTTAAAATAAAAAAAGTGACTGGAAAAAACACCGCCATAATATCAAGTAAGTTCGAGATATAAAAGATTGTAGTGGCGCACTTAAAAGTTTTCATGGTTTTCTTTTGCATAATAAAGATTTACAGAACCATACGATTCCAAAAGACGCAGGTTTGTCGCGCGATTGGTCAGTGACGTCACACATATACAAATTTTCACAGCTCTATTTAAAACGTTTCAGCTCCTACAAATTTGCACGAAATTTTCCAAAATTTCAGAATGTAACGCATGAGACACCTGTTTAGAGCACCTAGCTTGGATAAGGTTATCTTTTCAAGTACAAGCGATTTTTGAACAGGAAATATCTACTGTGTCATTTTGTGAAATTTTGAAGGGTTTTACGGCGATATCTCATAAACGGTCCGGAATTTTTAGAAACGCATGCTTATCTATATTCTCATGTATGACTTCAATAATCCTACCAAAAGTCAGCTAAATTGGTTTACAATTGAGAGAGTTGAAAGATTTTGAGCATTTTCAAAATACCAGGAGTCGAAAATCCATAGAAAACAACAGAACGGTAAGATTTTGCACGTGCAAAAGTGCGTTTTGGAACGTTGCCAGCCATAGCAACCAACACGCGCTTTGATTCCCTTCGGTATCGCCTAAAGTACAAATTATTTCGTCTGCGAGAGATTGTTTTTAACTGTCACATCCTCTCGTGCGGACTGAAGTGTTGTCCTGGGGAAATATTCGCCATGTTGCAAGCAACAGGTGGTTTCTCATTATTCTGAAATTTAGACTTGATGTTGTCCGATTAGGATAAGTATGAGGTCTATACAAGTTGCGATTTTTCTCGTTCAAAATTCCAAGCTAAAAAGGTCAGAGGTCAGAAGATATCCACAGGGTCGTTCTAGGTTTCCTATACAATTTATTTTTTCAGTTTTTGATCTGTGGCTCGTACTTTTTCCTCGATCGTTAATATGAAAACTAGTTTAACAATTTAGAACAAGCTGCTTGGGTTACACATCATTCTTGAAGTAAATTTTGAAGGCTATGTCGGGTCACTATATTTCCCAGTAATGTTATTCTTTCCAAATGACGAAATGTTGAAATAACTAAAATTGTATTATAACTTCGTTTTCGAGTAAAGTTGGACTGTGAGCTCTATTGAGCCAACTTATTTAGACTATATCCTAATAGACAAGAAAGCATAAAGCATGTGGAAGTAATTTTAGAAAACTGATTTTATTAAACTCCTGAAATCACAATTTATATGAACAATATTTTTCCGTGATTTTTCTAGTCATGAAATTTACAAGGCGGGTGATTTTTGCCGGCTTGACCTGGTTGCCATTAGTGTATCGTAACAGTGGGTTTTTATGGTCTGCCCATTGAGGTACCAAAAGACCTCCATGGTCTGTCAGACAGCCTGATATGCAAATGTTGAATAACTGTACATTCAAAGGGTCACAAGATACACTGCCCGTAGATTTTGAACGGACCATGTTGGCAGGAACAGAAATGAACATTACCAACGGGCACTCTGTTGTTTTGAATTGATAGTCTGAATAAACTTAGCTAATATGAAAATACGAACTTCGTTGTCAACATATAACTGTAGAACCCATAGAGATGTTACTTTTTCCAATTTTTCGCCATGTTGACCAATCCATAAAATCCCTGATAAGTCCACGGATTAGCATAATTAGTTGTGTTTGACTAATTAATTACAAGATGTGTGTATATGAGAGATAAACGTCCTTGTAATGGGGTTGTAAAATAAATAAAGAGTCAATAGGTTAGGTCAGGTTATATAATCATTTTTATTCACTCCGATCAGTCAGAGCATGAAGAAAAGGAGAGGAACTGATGAGAAAACAGTGAGAAAAACTCAATCATATTAATAACGTCTGGTCCGCCTGCTGTGTTTTCAGTTATGAATTTGTCTCTTGACAGACTTTGCGAACATTATGCCTATGTTTTAGCACCAGATTGTCTCATCAGAAAATTTACTTACTAGATTATAATGTCAATGGAAAACAAAAGGCTATGACTCCTCCATAATCCTCTTACAGAACTAGAACAAAAGCGAGACCAGGGATCGCAAAAAGCCTTTAAAGGCACTGCTCGCGATCCCTGGGATCGCCTTTGTTCTAGTCTGTAAGAGGATTACGAATACGGAGGTGTGATAGCCTTTTGCTTTCTATTGAAATTGTAATAAGGTTGGTAAATTTTCTGGTGGGACAATCTTGTGCCAACACTGCCTTTAAGACGACTCAGGTTTGCAAATTGGAATTGTTTTGCTATGTTCAATAGCATATCAATATATTCGCGATCAGAATTGATTCGTTACTGATCAAGGGATGATAGTTCTTTTTAATAATTTCACAAGCACCTGCAGGGCAACTTGATTAAGTAAATCTTAAAGGTAGACAAGGGTAGAATGGAAAAAAGACAGAACCCTGCGTTACTATCCTACCGACATATCTCTTACCTACCGACATATCTCTTACCGACATATCTCTTACTTAAAACTTCGATTGTGTATCTATCCATCCATCCGTCAACCCACGGTTTGCAGTTTCACAAATAACCTTTGACTTATCATTGACCTACTAGAGGGTCAGTGACTTATTGAGACGAAGAGGCATACCAAAAATGCCTAGCCGCTCTACAGTCAGCCATTGACCTTTATTTATTTACTGCTGTCTGAGAGCACGCGTGGTCTGAGAGTCGTTCTAGTAAATAATTGATATATTACAACACTAATAACGATCAGAAGGTCTTTAAAGCATTTCCTTCCGTCTCAGTCCCTATTTAGTTTCTGTGCATGCTCAGACTGTTCTGCCCATCCCCATGAAATCGGTAGCCTATACACCTTGTGTGAGAAAAACTTAAAGGCTGACCGGAAAACATTGTGGAACCTCGAAAATACAGTATGCAGGTCTTGTTAAATCCAAAAAATGCCTCCTGGTCAACCCCTTCAAAGATCCAACGGCCCATCCCTTATTTTTCTTGCATTGTATTTGACTCTGCCATAACCTCCGTGTCTCTTTTTCCCCCATAGGCGAAGCAGTAATAGACCTCTATCCATCGGTAGAGCAGTAGGCTTGCTACGATGAATCGTTCAGCGTGACCTGCGAAGTACCCGGGGAGAGTAACCCTACCTGGCATGACCCTTCCGGGAGGGAAATACGCTCGCTTTCCCAACCTGGTAAGGTATTTTTAGCTCACGTCTTCAAACACGTGAGCAAATGTCGTAGCGATGTCTTTCTGTCTGTCCGTGTGTGTAAGGGTTTCTGTCTGTCTGTTTGTCTGTCTATCTGTTTACACGATACTCAACAACTCCTCAACAGATTCAAGTCAGATTTTGTATACAGGTACCATATGCTACTTGCAAGAATTCATTAGATTTTGGTTAGTGTGGCTTGCATATTAATGAAGTTACGAAATATTTTTGTTTGCATTTAATGGCTTCCTATGGAGACAGTAATGACAGTGTCGACACTTATCAAGGAATATTGCACAAAATTTCATGAACTTTTCACAAGGTGACAATCCCAGAACATCTTGATGATACTGTGAGTGTCATGCCCAATATCTGCTCATTTGCATATTTATTAACTTTATATTTAGTGATATAACTCAAATTTCCTACACAAAATTTTGATGATACCTACGAATATTATTCTGATAGATATCTATTATACTGAAAGCATTGGGCAGTATCAAGTTAATAATAGCTCAGTTTGCATATTTAATTTAGTTTTGTAATTACCGTAGCCACATAACTCCAAAATAGCTGCACCAAATTTGACGAAATCTGCTGCAGGTACTGATTTGACAGATACCTGACTGTGTTGAGAAGGATTTAGTAGTGTCAAGTTAATTAAGGGCTCATTTTCATATCTTATGAACTTTGTAATTAGTGATATAAATCCGAAATTACAACATTAAATTTGATGCACATGCCACAGATGATGTTGATCTGATAGATATCAAGTTGTCCCATGAATAAGTTCATATCTGGTTGTTCGGGTTCTGATGACTTATCTTTGGTTCTCAAAAGGTGATAAAATGCTTGTTGGCTAAATGATTTTGCTTATCGTACCAACCGAAGTAGCTCATAGAGGATCACCACCCGCGCCTCGAAAATGGAAGACTTCAACTTTTGCTCAAATTCTCTTTAAGCAAATATTCTATCATTCTCTTTCCAAATTAAGAATAAGAATCAGGAGGTCACCGCACAAATTTTGGCACTGGAGAAACAAAGTACCCCATGTTTGCCGATAATTGAAATTCAAAATGGCCGCCATCCTTTTGTTAACCCGATAAGAAAATACGAAATTTCGATTCTCTCAAAGTCCGGCGAAAACTTGATCACTCCATGAGCTTCAAAATAGCCCCAACAAGTAGGTCAAAAATTTATTGTAAAAGTTTGAGAGTCCGAATGTCTGTCCTTGAGGCGCATTCTACCATCACTTGTAAAAAACAGCTTATTCCGCTTCCTCTTCAAAATTTACGTATTTTATGCTGCAATTTTATTTTTTCTTCAACTTGCGACCCATTTTCAAATCTTGATATAGGGTGTTATCGTCTGTAAGAAAGGCATAAACTGACCCAGCCCCTATGTCACAAATAGTCCCCGTTATTAGCTAACTCTCCAACTCTCCTCTTAGCTACATGCAGTACATTATCCTGAACTAGTTATCATAAAAAGCGATTTATGGCTGCCCAGACTTAAGAGGTACCACGGTGAGTCCGTTACGGAATATATCTGGCTGTGGCCATGCTTTCAAAAATCACAAATTGTGACAGAAGCTACAATCTACTTCCTGCCAGTTCACTCGCATGTCAGCGTCACAGACAGCTCGAGGGAAACACGATTTGTTTTACCACAGTCCCTCTATCCACAGGGACTGTGGTTTTACACTTTCTGGCTCTGAGCTCACTATGGATCGTCCGCAACTCGAACATCAGATAACATGAGCTCATACGAAAACTACTAAAGCACAAGCGATGTAAATTATGGGATAAGGATGTGCATATATAGAGGAATATCTCTGTGAGAATAAAACAGCTACGGCGTATAACAGTACGCCACAGAGAATATCGTATTTGTTGATTGGTTCAACCTAATCTTCATTAGACTAGAATCTCTCCGCAGATTCGGTACCTTTCTGTACAGTGTTTTGAAGACGGAACTGCGGAGAGTGTCTTCACTAAATCTTTATGTGCATATTCTGCTTACCCAGGCACAACTGATCCCGGTCTCTTTCTCCAGGCAGTGTAGCTTTGTCTCCCCCTTCCAGTTAAGATTTTCAGAAATTGCGCTAGTTGTACACGATGCTGTAAAAATCCACTGTTGTGATACGATCACTTGACAGACGACGTCCACGCCGCTAGCGTTATTCAAAGCCTACTTCACCCCATATACCTGTCTAAACCACATTGCTCACACAACCATTTAGCGCAAATATTCGTAGATATCTCGAACGACAAACATGCCCAGACACACGTCCGCGTAGCCCCATGGTAGCTCCTAAGGTCAAACAGCTTCCACGTAAAACATTCAACACAGCCTGTCCCCTTGAAAAGTCAAACATTGATGCAAACCAAACAACGTCCTTTGCTGTTCATTCACCTCGACTGAATATGTACAAAGATCACAAACAAATATTCTAGGGAAAAGCGGGAAGTCATGTTGCAGGGCAACACACAGAATGACCTGATCATATAGAATGACTGACTTGCGAATAATAGTCAGCCAGTGTTTTTCATCGTCTTTCGGTAAGAGTTCAAGATTTTCAGTATTGAATACCTAAAAAGAACGTAGTTGTAACTGTTGACTTCAAAAAAAAAATTGTCCGGTATTCCGATCGCAAGTTCTTGTTCTACTTCCAAAAGTATGTTGATAGACCAATTTAACTTGTCAACACAGTGTCTTCGTGGGCGGAATGCATCGATGCATGATTGTTTATTGAGATCTAATCCTGATTAGGATTTGTTTGTCATCAATACAGCACTTGTCATTTGAATTTGGAATTTCAGGGTTTGGCACACACAGGTTTCTTGATTATGAAGTACAAGTTGTTTTACACAACATCAAATTATGTGTCGATTGCCGCACGTTCTTTTATCATACAGAATAAATACACTGTGGCAAAACGTTTACTTCTCGAAAAAGCCCCCCCCCCCCTGAATTCAGGCCTATGATTGGGTCAAAACTTGTCCCAGTCGGCCAATGCATATGTCTCTGCATTACATTGGTCGACAATGGACATCACCGGATGTTGGCGTGGGTTTATAAGACGCCATCAAAACTGATGACCGTTGGTCACAACTTAAAGCATGCGCTGGCACCAGATTGTCTCATCAGAAAATTTACCCACTAGATTACAATTTCAATGGAAAACAAAAGGCTATCACACCTCCATAATCCTCTTGCAGACTAGAACTAAGGCGATCCCAGGGATCGCGAGCAATGCCTTAAAAGAATTAGACGAACATTACATTACACATATAATTTTGGTCATTTCCCAGAGGTCGGCAGAATTCCAACAACAGTGACTCGAGTGAGAAACCATTCGACGAATCGCAGCTTTCCCCCTGTTTCGAGTGGTTACTTTTTGAACATGGTAAACTGTGCAACCATCAGAAAGTGATTCGTGAATTGCGAATCTATGAGGACTTTACCTGGACTTTGCGCATCTCCGGCAGAAAAGCTACTCAGTGCTTTGGTTTACCCACTGTTCTCAGTGTTGCTTGATGACTTGTTCAATTTTTTACACTGATACAGAGATCCAATCGCTATCACGCGTGTCCAGCTTTAACAAATCTGACCATACAAATTGATCTGGATATTTGAGCAATTTATCTCCGGGTCCTCTGTCCAGTTGACGTAGACGTACTAAGAATTTCGTTAAGGTAAAATTGAATTCTGCATTCCTCAAACGAATGACATGAGACGGCCACAATAATTAGAACAAATAACGAACACACAAATGTCATACAAGTTTTTCACTAGGGTCAAGGTTCACTGTTGAAATCGATAATCTTGTAATCTTGTGTATTCTCGACCGCGGAGTGACGTCAGTTGGTGAAACGCATACGAGCGAGGTGAAAGAGAGATCAGACGATACAGAAGAGCGAATGATACAGATATTGTGTGGAGAAAAGCAGAACTAAACTTTGCGCTATGACGCAAAAATGACGTAAAAAAAACCGCAAGTACCCGGATGACCTGCGGTCGAGAATTATACAAAACTAGTAATGCTGTTTCTACGATCACAAGTCTCATGTTCCATGTATGTGTTCATTGCCGGGTAACACGCTAAATCGTTTTATTAGACGATCACATAAACAGAACATCGATCTACTCGAACAACATCTCTGTATCAGTGTAAAAAATTGAACAAGTCAACATGCAACACTGATCGCGCCGTAAGCTATGGCGACGATGAACGTAGACGTATAGCCTATATATATATATATATATAATAATATATATATATATATAATATATATATATATATATATATATATATATTATATTGCCGTTTCGTCCGCATATATCGTGTAAGATAAATTAAATTATGAATTCAGAAGACAAAAACTGAGTGTAAAGGATACCAACGCTTTCCGTTTTATGTACATTCTGCTACGTCGGACTGACGGGAATAATTACCGAACGATAGCACCTTTCTGGGCTGCGCAATACGGTTGCTGGCACAGGCGACCCAATAGGTTCTGAGTTTTTCACACTGTTTTCTCTATCATTTTCTCTTCTTTCTTCATGCTCTGAATGATCGGAATAAATAAAATAAATGGTTTATATAACCTAACCTAGCCTCTGTGACTCTTTATTTATTTTACACTCCATTACAAGGATGTATCTCTCTCATACACACATGCTGTAATTAATTAGTACACACAACTAATTATGTTAATCCGTGGACTTATCAGGGATTTTACGGGTTGGTCAACATCGTGAAAGATAGGAATGGTTACTACCCCTTTTTCATTAACATCACTATCTTTCCGATGTGACAACCTCTGATAAGTCCACGGATTAGCATAATTAGTTCTATTTTTTACATCCATGCACAGACGACCACCAATGCATTGCCGGCGATTATTTAAGCCCGCGGTTGCAAATGCAAGTTAACGTACAAGCTTAACAGCAGCTGTCGTCGCGTATGAAACCACCGGCGACTGTATGCAGAAAAACCTTAGCTGTGCAAAAAGTACGGTTTGTTTGGCGATCACTCTAGCAAAATTGTAAATGTTCACTTACCATAATAAAAATTATCCCTGAAAGGTTGACTTGAGGACCGGTCTTGCCCGGTTAAGTTCGACACGTCCACCAACGCCATTTTCGCCGGGACACTGAAGTATGTAGAAAATCCTCTCCAATATACGTTGCCATGGTGCGTAGACACATACCATGCATTCATTAGTGGAGGCCTTACTTCGTTTATAAATGAATATTCAAGTTTGTTTTGCCTCCTGATTGTTTCTGAATACATGAATATAAAGTGTCCACTAGTTTTACGGACCACATCTAGACACGGCTTTTGAGAGTTTCTTCCCTTTCTTCCAGTTATACCTTGCTGGTGCGTTCGTTATTGACTGCGTCAAATTTAATCCGGTGATAATCTGGTGACAGCGTCCACAGCTTAGTAATTAACCCTTGCTTACTTTGGCCAATTAGGCACTCAAACTCATCAGATAATAGATACAGCATGTTGATAAGACAATATTGTCAAGGGTAGTGCTAAGTTTAAGACCAAAACACCAAAGGTTGGTAGAATATATATTTATTAGCAATACAACGAAACACCTACCCACCCCTGGGGACGGACATGTAGACAACACCCTGTGGTATTAAGTGGATGAAATGATGATTGAGTGCAATTTATAAGAATACATTGACTTCGATTTGAAAGATATGACTCAAACCACTTAAATGCATAACCAGAAAGACCAAATTGGACCATCTAATAGAATAGTGTGGTTGACAGTATCAAATGCAGCAGAAAGGTCAAGTAAAACCAAGAATACATGACACATCATCGTGGGCAAGCAAATATCATTTGTAACCTTTAAAAGAGCATGTCTTACAGTGATTGCAAATACTGTGGACATTTGCTACGATGAATGTTGAGTACAATTTTGAACTTTATTCTTTCTTTCACTTGCAACCAATGAAGTTGGAATAAAACAGGTGAGGTGTGTTCCCATTTCTTGTTGCGTCTTATGAGACGTGCAACCAAATTTTGAACTGATTGAGTTTCTTCGCTTCGCTAAAGTTTGTATGTGCGATGTATGATAGTGAGCATGCGTGCGTGAGTGCTTCACGAACTCTACAACGTGTGGAGCGGTCTCAGTCAGAAAAATGTAACAACTTAGCCGGCTATTGAACCACTCTTTTTTGGGAGTGGAGATTTAGTCGAGCGATTCTCTCTGTGGCCTCTCAGCTAGGCGACTGATGCCGTATGTTGTGGGTTCGAATCCGATTGAAAACTAGCCGTATTACATGTTTTATTTTTTTGACTTGTCACAGAACCATCCGAATCGAGCAGAACACCAAGATCTTTTACTTTGATTTTAATGGACGGGGAGACATCGAATGTACCAATCTTGAGACTGTCAAGTTTAGTATAATTTACGACCCTATGAAACCGTTAATATGTCTCTCTACTCTATATTTTTGCAGGGTTTGACATTAGGCGGTACGTTGAAAGGTCGGACGCAGAGATGGCAACTCTCTGGTTCGAGCAAATCAGGGACAGTGACAAAGGGACGTACACCTGTGAATTTGGATCAGATACAGCCACTATCAAGATTGACGTCATTGGTACGTGAATGTCGTCATGAGTGTAAAGTCGTGTTACCGAGTTTTAAAGATACGTTTGTTACTTTCGCATGTAGTAATAAGAGAGTTATTTTCTAAAGGAAGAATAGGTCTATCTGAGCAGTAAAAGTCAGCATTTTATACGGAATTGAAAGTCAATCAATGCCTGGTCCCTCCACAATGAAAGTAATGATCACCGATGGTAAGCGAGCAACCACCTGTTGTCCGTCAAGATAAATGTATTGTTGTGTTTTGAATGGTAATTAGATTAGCAGAGGACATAACTGTGTATGTAAATGAATCGTCTAATGTAGGTTATCTTGTCAAGGTGAAAAATGATTTGATAAACATTGACATTGGTCTGTCAATCTGACAACTTTAAGGCACACAAGGAACCTTAGATAACAGAAAATCTAGTATTAGTCTCAGAGAAAATTATGAAGCTCACTCCATTTTTTATCCAACAAACCAACAGAACCTATCGACTTTCGCAACACACCGAAGACGCAGCACCTGATCAAGGGTGAAGATGGCTTCATCGTTTGCGATGTCACGTCATATCCCCTTCCCTTGCTGACCTGGAAGTTTAACAACTTCCGCATAAACGAAGGTAAGACATTTCGATACTAATCACAACCTCGCCTAGTTGTAAGCCGAATATGGTACTACAAAAACGCACATTAAATGCCTGGGTAGTGAGGATTTTTTAGGATTTTTCGCAGGGGAGGCTATGTCGTGGCGTGTTGGAAAGTGAGACCTTCGGCCACCACTCTTCGTGTATTGAATAGCTGAACTTTAATGACGATTGGAGATGTTTTCATATAATGTGATGCCAATATGTTCCTTTACGCTAGACACGTCCTGTAAGACCTATATGGTACAAGAAACCAAAACACAAAAATCGTACGTGGGTGGTTTATTTGTGAAATTCGTTCATATAAAATTGAACTGAGATTAGCGTTATTGTCCTCAACTGTAAACTGCTGTACACTATGGAACTCTACTTTTCAGATGATCATGTACACATGAGTTAAGATTCCAACATATTTAAGTAACATTAGCCTTGCAAGTGAAAGACTTAAACTTTTGCTCAAACTTTCTTCAATGAAACTTTCAACCATTCTCTTACTAATCAATAATTAAAAATCAGCGTCATCGTGAAAAGTTATAAAGTGGAGGAAACAAATTACCTGACATTTACTGACATTTCAAATTCAAAATGGCCGCCATCCCTGCGTTAACTCTGAGGAGACAGAAAATTAGATTTTCGAAAATTGAAGACTGGGAAACCTTTCTTACTCCAAGAGCTTTAACATGGACCCCTACAAAAATGATAGAAATGTAGAAATGTAGAAATTTTGACAGTCCAAATACTTTCATTTCAGGAGTCATCCAAAAAGTAGCAAAAGCCTGCAAAGTAATGCGTGATTTTTGAAAATGTGAAAAAGTTTGAGGTCGCAGGGTAGGTCGAGTGACTTGAAACACACCGTATATTTGTTTATTTGCCCTGATCTTCTCTGAGAATATTTAAATTGACACCGTAAGCGAGAAATGATCAATGTAATGATATCACCGTAACGGACATTTTTCCAATATACTCCTACTTTTAATGAGTGGACGAAGTTCTATAGCGTAAACTCAAGTGTAACATTTCAACACTCTAGGAAGGTGATGCAAATGTTTATAGTTTTTAATTTTCTGAATAAACGACTAACATTTGACAATGATGTGAAGAGTGTCATTTCAAGAAATTTGTAACAAAATTTTGCCGATTGTTTTTCGTTCCAGATCAACATTACGATATGGAAGAGCGAGGCCTAAGAGTTAATGGAGTCACAATGAGCGACAGAGGAACTTACACATGCGTGGCTCGGATTAAAGAAACGGGTGACGTAGACCAGAAGGACATCGAGGTTGAGGTTCACGGTAAGTACGACCAGAGGATGCTCATAGACCCTAAGCCCAGCAATACGGCCGTGATTTTTGAGAAACTGCCTACTGTGTCACTTTTCAATCTTTATCCTAGCAACGGGCCGATTGCAAGGGGTGTCAAAAATGAAAGTTAATTTGGATCTCTTCCCGAGCTATAACCAAACAGAAAGCGTAGTCTTGGGAATGGAGCTCAATCTGAATCACTTTACACTACCAGCGACACTTTCAATTTATTCTGTTTGAAATACTTGGTCTTTCTGCATTGAAGAACCAAGAAGTTTATCGAGCCCGACTCTGATGTCAATCTGACATTCTCCAGTGGATTTCACTCAAGCTCCATGATGTTCAATCTTAGATATCACAACACGGATCATGGTCACCGATTCATAAATTGTAGATCTTCAATCCTATTCTTTTCCTACCTATTCGCAATGTTCTTTCAAAAGATCCAGAAAGCATTACTTTTAGACCTGTGCATCACACCTATGCATTTTAATTATACGCGTGTTCCACCCAAAACGGGTTCTCTATTGACTCCCGGGTGTCAATAACCTGTAGCTGCCGTTTATGGCTATTGACGACCCTCGACCGGCAACCCTACTCGAATACCTTCAGACACGGTCCCTCGGGAGGGGGGCGTGCTTCAGAATCGAGCTTAGGAACCGTTCAGTTTTTACGGCCTAGGGGGAGGCAAAATCTTGTCGCCGGTGTTCAAATAAATGTAGACCCCCCTGCATTTTTCTTGAAAAAAAGATGACCCCCCCCCGTTTGTCAGACGAAAAAATTGATGAACCCCACCCCCCCCCCCCCCCCGGCTGAAAAATAACCAAACCCATATGTCAAATTTACCAGCACGGTTTGGATTTGAACTCCGCCACAGTGCGTGCATTATGTACGGATTACAAAGTGCGGTCGACAGTGGCAGATGCGCACCCTGCATCTGGTCACTCAGGAACTCCCGGTACCAATGTAAAATCAAGACGACATTGTATGCACTTGCGGTTGAGCTAGCTCGGCGTAGGGTCGGCTGCTAGTATACATTGTCACACTGACACTGAACACACAACTCTGTCATGTTCCCATGGAAATATCTCTAGGTTCACACCAAATTAACAGCACAAATGTAAACCATCCAGGTTTGTGTTGTTGTAGTCGAAACCGCGCATCTTTTCATCATAGCGAACTACCTGAGATCTTCTCGAAGTTGGTACCCAATGTGTTGACTATTGCTCTCAGATGATTACTTTCAAAGGTTAGCCACTTCTGACGTCATGTCACATGACCAATACACGGCGAATCTGAACTCGGACGTTTCCTGACAGGGTGAATTTTTCACAACTTTAACAGTGAAATACACTACTGCAGAAATAGTTGCCACTACAACGTTATGGATTTTTCGAAATAATGAATATTGTTTTATGCAATTCCATTTAGTTCATACATACAAAAAAAGGTGAGATAAACACTTTAAGCCAATTAAAATACACTTTTCTGTGATAATAGAAAGGATTAATTCACAACAGTTCAGTTTTGTCCTAGATCCTGTGCACTAATAATGGTATTATGTCGAGAACATTTTTCAATGACCCAGCCTCTCTTTCCACATCTGATCACAACTGTATAAAACTACTGTATACTGTGCTGTATTACAATCGCTTGTAGTCAGGGTACATATGTTTGTCGGTAAGTCCTTTGTTTTTGCCAGCATTTATGATAGAAACGTCTGATTTCAAAAGAAGAAACAAGAAAGAAAGTAATGAGATGGTAACGGCAATAATGTATGACAATGTTCATTTTTTTCACCAGCCACTCCGTCAAGGACAACCTGGGTTCGTCCCCCTCGGGATATCAAGGGACATGAGGGTCAGAAAATCATCCTTGAATGCCAACTGTCCAACACCAAAGGTCTAAAGCACCGATGGCTTCGTGATTCAACATATCTGACTCATGATGGTCGAAGTATTTTCGATGAGTACACAGTTCTTGATGATGGATATGGGCGTTCTACTTTGGTCATAAAGAATGCTTCTCATACTGATAGTGCCGTCTTCGCTTGTGAGCATATTAACGCCAATCCACAACGAATGAGTGCAAGGGTGGACGTATTAAGTATGTACACTATGTGTAACTCAATCTCTACCTTTTGAAGGTCAAACATGAAATGGGCTCTTTGATTGTAGCACTGCAGTATCCCGGACTCCGTTTTTTTCTTTGTCCGAAGTATCTAACATCAGACTCGATCAGTCGCGTTGCAGTGAAACTTTGGTATCAGATCGATCGAAATTAGCCAATCGTCTGGTTCTATAGCAGCTAGGATCGACCGATTTGTCTCCATCCGAAAGGAATCTACCTTTAAGAAACGATTGAGCTCGAGGTATGTAAGGTTTAGGATTGCCTCCACCCTCCTGTCTTTTTTGGCATGTCAAGTCAGGCTTTTTTTTATGTACAAGACAAGACATACAAATTAATGTTGATTGTTACCTATATTGCACAAACAGTCTTCTAAATAAATGTGATAACTACGTATATTTATAGGAATGGTGCATGACATTGGTAAAACCTATAAGGCTGGTTTCAACAAACATAACCGTTGGGCATCAACATATTTCTGATTTTTGTTTGTGATATTTGAAGTTGTTACTAGTACCAAACCATTTTCTGAGAAACCTCTTTCAATCATTTTATTTATATTGTTTTATTTTTCAAAGACAATGTCGGCAACAACATGAGCATTCATTGACACTTACAGGACAATTTAAAAAGTAAATTAGCAAATACACATGTGAAAATACAGAGATATAACTTTTATATAATCGATGAACTGAAGCTGCAAAATATTTGTATCGTTATATGCTGCTTGAGAGCCTTCATTATCTTACACTGTATAAGGTATGGTATTGCCTTGACATAGCCATAAACGGTCATCTAAATTGCAGTACACGGGAACTCCCGCCCATTCAGTATAACCAACTGCCTGGTAATATCATCACAATCTCAGTACTGGTAGGAAAATGAAAATAACTGTGCACATCTTGGGTTTTTTATTGTTGGTTTTTTTGTTACCAAGCTACCGGTATTTTCTCATTTCACAAGTACGGTACTTCCATTAAGTATAGAGAAATTTATTCCGTTATAAAAGGGCATAAACGACATTTATTAGAATAAAATTAATATTTAAATAATTAAATTAATATTTAAATTTATAAGATTAATTCAAATCTAAATTTCTTAAATTTATTATGCAAGCTACACCTACCAGATTCCACTTATTCTAGATGTTCACTCAAATCATATTTGGGCTCCACAAATTTGGTCTGGAGACGTACCAATGGACGAAGAGACAGACAGGCAGAGTGACGATATTGCCCCCCACCCCTTGGGCACATGCTAGTTCCACTCAGCCAGTCCGCTATACTGACATATGGTTTACAACTAATATTCTTCATTGAATAATGGTCGCTTGAATGCTGGGGAGGAGGTATCTTCCGCATTTGTACTTCATTTTCTTTGAAATTGATCGATCTCGTGCTGCATAAGACAAGAAAAAAGACTGACGCAAAGATTCAAGTTTAAGTGGTGCGCGATAAACCGAAACAAGCCTTTTTGGTGTGAAAGGGGGTAGGATTACATATCATAAATTTGATGCTTCCCTGCACAATGGATTCTAATGAGACTGGCGTTTCCCTAGCCCCGATGTTAATAAAATATTTGAAAATATTTTTCCCCTACATAGGATGCAAAACATTCGTCAAAAGATCATTAATTTGAGAGTATGATCACAGTAATGGAGATAATGTGTATGTAGTATGTTACAGTCCAGGCAGAAACATCACATTATATCTTTTGGTCCTTGTATCTTAGTAAACACAATTTCCTACACAATGTCATGACCCTGTACACATTTTGTTTTAATTTTTTCCAGCCCCATTTGCATCAGTGGAATTGACACAATATGCACATAACAAGTATTCATGCAATGCGACACACGGCAACCCCGGAGCAATTAAGATTCACTGGAAAATAAATGATGAGGTGGTGGCCTCCGTGAAGCCATGGTCCGTTGAAGAGGAAGAAGGATTTATTTCCAGTGGCAGTGTCTATGAAGTTGACAGTGGCGTGCTAAGGAGAGACGGCAACGTCAAGTTAACATGTGAAGTGGTCCAGTCCGTGGGAGAGGAGGGCCAGTCCCAATCAATCGATGTACCAGCCAGTGACCATGGTGTACCAGCCAGTGACCATGGAGGTATGTTCCTAACTCGGACAGAATTATTTGATCCAGAATAATTGTGGTGAATTTCAATAAGGAGCGCTGGGAAAACCAACTGGCATACAATGCACGAACAATAGTACTACAGCAGCTGTTCCACCACTAACAGTAATATTAGTTGTGTTCACTTTAGTACGGCAATATCCTTCTTAATCGATTAAATACCATAATTTCGTCTTATCTATCAACAGAGGCTAGTCAACCAAATAAGAAGGCACTTGCTTTGGTATTCGCAGCAATTGAAATGCGTCAAATACTAGGTAAGTTTATCGTACACGATTGAAATTGGCAATTGAATTGAATTGATAAAGCAACGCTCGTAACAGCCACTCTGCGCAGGGTTGTCGTACAGTGAGCATCGTCGTGTAGCTGCTCCTTCTATTTTCGTTTTTTCAACGTTATTTTTCTTTGCTGCTGGATTGCACTATATTTATTTATTCCGGTTTGTGTTGTTGGTACAAGTACGTCGTTGTGTTATTGTCTTGTGGACCGTTTGGTGGATTTTAAAACGATTTTAGGCTGTTTCTGACTGAGAACTGCAAACTTTTCAATGCCCGAGGGCCAACGTGGACACAGACGGTAGCAGAAGCACCTGTTCCTGCAGCCACGTCAAGTCACGCCACGCCACGCCACGTTCGAACAGAGTACACCGTAACTACACTGTAATTACTCCTTCTGGTCCTTAGGAACTCGAACGCTGTTAAAGTCCTTGAATTTCAAGCTGCTTCCCTGTGAAAATATCTTTTAAAGTACTGCTGGTACTGGTAGGTTTAAAATTTCTCAAGTCACTTCGTAAAGAAATCGACCAACGTGGTGTGAGCATTCCTAGTACCTGTCTGGATTTCACGTCGAAGTATAGTTCAGATATTATGACAAGTATTGTGTGCGACGCCTGCCTTACCGACATAACTATTCGATCAAGAATTTATCAGTGCTTATACTGTGTGGACTTCTTTCTCTGCGAGCCTTGTTTTTATAAAACTTCAACATCGAAAGACGACTCAGAATATGGTTATGGCGGCCAGGTAGTGACGACTACAAAGAGCGGACACTGCGGCTTCAATCATCAGTTTCGTATTATTGAAGTACTGATCTTCTGTTCGTCATCAAAGAAACCTCTCAAATTTTGACTTCTTTGGAACTTGCTCTTCTAATTTGTAAAATGACATACTGTTCCGGTATCTTTTCTTTCATTCCAACACTGTTTGTTGTTTTGAGCATTATCTTTTTTCGAATTTCATTCTGTTCATGGTTTTCCAATCAGCAATGTCAGATTCAAAGTATTTCAGTCAATAGTCAACGTAGAAACTTCTCTGAATTTATCATTGAAGATTCTCATAAGTATTTGTCATTGAATTGCTTAGATTTTCTGATACCGCCGACAGCGGCAAGCAAGGTACGCACAATTAATTCAAACAACCTTCAAAAGAATTCTACAGGTGGTGTTTTGTGCATAATTATTTTGATATTGGCAGGTGATATTGAATTGAATCCAGGGCCTAATTTTAATTGCAAATTTCCTTGCGGTGATTGCCAAAAACCTGTCAAATCAAACCAGTATGGATTGTTATGCTCTTCCTGTGAGAAATGGTTCCACACAAAATGTGAAGGAGTTTCTTCGATTGAATACACGAGACTTTATGAAATCCATTAGAGCACTGGTATTGTTCACTATGCTCTCTCCCACCTTTCACTGATTCATTTATTGATGAGTGTCTTCAGGGTAACGTCGAAATGACACACAAAATTTCTGAAGTCCGCGATTCAAGTGCGAATAACAAGCCTGACAAAAATTGTCAAATACCCCTCTTATAGACAAAGCTCATACGATTGTTTCAAGAGAAAGGGGCTCCATATTATCCACATCAATGCTCGTAGCTTACTACCAAAGATTGAAGAAATTAAGATTTTAGCCAGGGAATCTAAGGCAGCAATAATTGGCGTGAGTGAAACATGGTTAGATAACTCCATAACGGATAGTGAGATTGATGTACCTGGGTATGAAATACAGAGGAATGACCGTAATAGAGAAGGTGGGGGAGTTTGCATGTACATTCGTTCCAATTTTGCTTTCCGACAGCGCTCGGATTTACAAAATGATACCTTAGAGGCCATATGGATTGATTTGCTCCTGCCAAAGTCAAAGCCAATTTTAATTGGTACTTTATATAGACCTCCAAAATTTTCTAACTTTTTTTCGAATTTGGAAGATTTACTCACGACACATTGCATTTCCGACCAAGAATATTTATTGGTGACTTTAATTGTAATGTAACGTTCGATGACAACTGTCTAACTAGACATTTTTATAATTTTTGTAATATTTTTGCTTTACAACAATTGATATGTGAACCTACTAGAGTCACTAAACATAGTTCTACTATCATTGACCTTATCTTGACCTCAGATCATGACAAAATTTGCCAGTCTGGCGTTTTACCAATCGGTATCAGCGATCACTATGTTACATACTGTACCAGGAAGGTTAGTAAAATTCAATTTGAGTCTCACAAAACGGTCAGGATAAGATCAATGAAAGGTTATTCCACAGGTTTATTCAGATAAGAACACCATCTTTCCTCTCTTGACAGCACTAAATCGACAGGTTTAGACAATATTCCAGCCAAATTTATTAAAGACGGCGCTGAGCAAATTGCTGCTCCTCTAACTCATGTTATTAATTTATCAATTCATCAACAAGTTGTTCCGAATGATTTAAAAAATGCCAAAGTTGTCCCAGTTTACAAAAAGAATGACAAAACTTTTGAAGGTAATTATCGGCCAGTTTCGATTACAAGCATTGTTTCTAAAGTTCTGGAGAGAATAATTTATGACCAGCTAGAAGAGTACCTTTTGAAAAACAACTTACTGTATGAATTTCAATCAGGATTTCGACCAGGGTACTCTACTGATACATGCTTGATTTACATCACTGATCACATTAAACACCAGATTGACCAGGGTAAACGAACAGGGATGGTGCTTATCGACCTTCAGAAGGCATTTGATACCGTGGATCATACGATCTTATTGGATAAGCTTAAAGCGTTAGGCCTTAGTCAAAAAGCTGTTCGTTGGTTCAGTTCTTATCTGACTGCAGACAGCAAGTGGTCACCGTAAATAATCATATGTCTTCATTTAATCAAATTAATTGTGGGGTGCCTCAAGGATCGATACCAGGTCCGATTCTATTTTCAAAATATGTTAATGACATGTGTTCTGCTGTATATTGTAAACTTCTTTTGTATGCTGATGACTCAGCACTGATCGTCTCTGACGAGGATATTGGTAAAATACAAAAGGAACTAAGCTAAGAATTGCAAAGTTTGAATGAATGGTTAGTGGATAACAAATTGACTTTACATCTTGGTAAAACGGAGTCAATTCTTCTTGGCTCGAATCATTTTTTACAGAACAGTCTAAGCTGGAAATAGTCTGTAACGATACCAATGTCATCGCCAAGGACATCGTTAATTATTTGGGTGCCGATCTGGATCAAACACTATCAGGAGAGAGTATGGCCACACAAATAATTCAGAAGGCAAACATTCGTCTTAAGTTTTTGTTTCGCAAACGTCACTTTTTGGATAGGAAAACACGTATACTTCTTGCCAACAGTCTCATTAATTGTCATTTTGATTATGCCTGTGCCTACTGGTATCAAGGTTTGAAGGTTGGCAGTAAACATAGACTACAAACAACACAAAATAAAATAATAAGGTTTGTTCTAGATATGCACCCCAGGGAACATATTGGGCCAGCTCACTTTGAAAAACTTGGGTGGCTTTGTGTAGAGCAAAGAGTGTCGTATCTGAAACTGAATCTCATGCATAAAATAATAAGGGGTAAAGCTCCATCCTACCTAGCGTCAAATTTTATTACCAGACAAAATGTACACAATTATAATACACGTTCTGGCAATAACTCAGTTTTTATCCCAGGAGGAGCTAAATTATTTCAAACAAGTTTTCAGTACTCAGCTTCGCAGTTATGGAATTGCCTTCCACGTAGTATAAGGAATATTGATTCCAATTACAATTTTAAAAAAAAGTTAAAACGTCATTTGCAAGATTCTTATGTCGAACGTGTCAGGAGAGATTTCATTTAATCTTTGGTGTGATTTGCAGAGGGTTTTAGTCCGTTTAACTTATTTTTGGAAGTGCTTGTTTTACTCTCTGTTGTCGGATTTCTCACTTTGTACTTTTTCCATTTTTTTGTTAGTCTTTTGTTAATATGGACCACAGTGGAAATAAGTCTTTCGACTTTTCTGTGTAATCCATGCACAATTTTGTTCATTTTGTGGTGTTTTATGTATCATTTTGTGCAAATAATAAATAAAAAAATAAAAAAAATAAAATAAACAGTACAGTACAGTACTTCTAACATATTTTGGTGTTTGCAAGAACTGAGTGACAGCATCTACTGATGTTGACTGACCGAAAAAAAGAAATGAACTTCCGAATATCTGTGAAGAAATCTACCCTGACGAAATGTGTGCATGTGTTTTTCTGAATGTTACTTAGTGTATATTTCATCTTTTCATCAGGCTACAAGTAAATCAACGTTGTTCCGAGTCTGCACTGTTCGTCCTATGGGGAAATACCAAAGGAAAAGGACAGAGAAACGTAACAAGGGAATTTCTGATGTCGAACAAGGGCTTAGTGAAATGGAGCGAACTTTCATAAATGCGAGTGACAACCTGGTCAAAATCATATCATTGGTCTCTGCGGTTCTCGTTAGCTGTTAGTTGCCTCATTACGTATGATCCACTGCCATAGGAGATCGCGTTATAATCTCCGCATCGGCCAGAACAGTCGACAAGGGAAATCTTCTCATCCCTAAATATACCACTAATATAGGACAGTGTTCGATGAAATACTCTGGTGTTACACTCTGGAACCAAATCCCAGAAAGTATAAGATCCTTGAGATCTAAGTCAAAAGTTAAAAGAGACCTGAAACGTCATCTCTTGTTTATCTGACAGGTTTTCTTCTCTTTCATGTATATTTTCTACGACAAAGTTTTATAATTTATGTACTTACATTGACATAGAATTTATTTCAAATATCGAGGATAGGTCACAATGTTCAACATGACGCCCTATGGCAAAATGATAGATTCAGCAATTGTGAATGGTAGGGGGCTGGACTCGATTAGTATGATACTATTTTCTAGTCCCTATCCAATTTACTAATCCTTAATGTGTCTGTATTTTTCTTTTTCTTTTCTGTTCTATTGGGGAATAAAATATCCTTATCCTTATCCTTATATTTTTACATGTATACTGCATTTGAATATTACAATATGTAGGCCTAACTAATTTCCGACAAGTTGTTTCAAAAACAATGTATATTTACCTCAACAATTTACGCTCTGCTCGTTATACTCTTATTCTTGGTATAAAAATAATTGCACAGATACTAGCATTTGTACCTTGAGATCTTAGCTGTCCACGAACTCCAATTTGTATATTGAATGTCCAATATAAAACCTAATATTTTTATAGAGAGTTTCTCGAGCGATTATTTTTATCTGTTATGTCTTTCTCTGTATATTTGGGAATTTTTAAAAATATGTTATCATTGCCATTGTTGTTGTTGCTGTTGTTGTTATAATCATTTACATACGCGGATGGAATTGCAGATTAAAGGAAGTTTTTTATTTGTAAGTTCAATCTTTCAGGCGTGTCTGCTTTCAATATGACAATTTACAATTTGTAGGGATTTCTGATCTATATAGTCATTTTGAATTACTGACGTAGAGAACTTTACCATCTTTAAGATTATGTATGACGCACGTTTCTCACATAGAAAATTGGAAATAATGATGAGTCAGAAATAATTTGAATACAAGAATGTAAGTGGATGTAAGATGTTTATCATGCTGCCATATGGTGAATCGGCGAACGATTACGGATTTTCTCATTTGAATGCAAATGTAGTTCACAATGAGAATGTGGGGTCCTCGTTATCATCACTTACTTGATAAATTAGAAAAATGACACACTGAGGTTTTGAGTCAAGCCTTAGCCCAAGGTACTCCTGTCTTTGTGGCTGCTACTAATATCCCACCTGGACGGTCTTCAAGGAGTGACTCATCACAGTGGTCGGTAACATGACTCTGTGCTGCTACTGCTACAACTTCACAAGTTAAAACTTAATGATTAGCCAGCATGATAAGTTGAACTGAGTGTCTTAAAGGTACGCTGTCACCTGTTCCAATTTTGCCACAGTTACCATGGAAAGAGAAAATCTAACCAATCACAGATTTTAAGCGGGTGGCCGCTTTTTAAAAACAGCGCCCTCACATGGGTATTTTGAATGCCAAGGAACGTCCCTTTGACCATATGTGGGCATATTTAGATTACATGTGACTGTATACCTTTAAACACTAATCTGTGAGATTGTCGTTTGATGATGCCATAATGCATGTTATTTGCTAGATACCATTTTTCTTAAATAGACTATGCTAACATCTCTGCCAACTCTTTAGAAAAACATTCGTTAAATATAACTCACTGCCAGTTTTCAGAACATCACATCCAGTCTCTTCGACAAGGATGCCTCTTCTAGTCAACTTTAATAAACTTTTTAGTTACAGTTTTCTTTTTTGTAAAAGTTTTCTTTTTTTACTTTCTCTAACGAAATAAAACGTGCTAAGTTGTTTGAATGGATTTATTTGGTACTTTGTCGTGTATGTGTACATGTGTTACATTTTATTTTTGAACGTAAAGCACAGTTATTATTTGCAACGACTTCGAAATGCGCACAACTGTCCTAAATTATTCAAACGTCCATTTCAGCGACAGATCAGCGGGCGATACCATTCCCTAAGTGCAATGTTCAAACTGATTATGCACCTTTCATCACATGTCAGCAACTTGTTGAAGAAATATCTGATTGTGTCATTCTCATATATATATATATATCAGCAATGTCGAATGCTTGTGATCAAACTGATATTCATCATGTCCTAACCTTTAGGAAACAGGGATATCACTGCTGAAAGTTGACTCCTTTGCGCCTATCATGTACATATACATGGTGCCACTAAATTTATTGATAGTCGTTTTGCCCGTGCTGTATACAACTGTCACATTCGAAGTCCCGCAGATGATACATGTAAAACTAGAGACATTAGTCGAAATCACTTATATTTGCATCGTTGAATTAATATTTGCTACTATTTCCAAAAAAAATCCAAAGTTAAAAATCAGCGACTCCAAGGACTATGTATTTATTCTTGCTAGCCCAGAAGAGCAAATTGTAAATTCGTTAAATTTATCAATCTTATTTGACGTCACGTAGATTACTAAGAAAGATGCCATCACTCACTACATTCTCCGATAGGAACTTGATTTCCGTGGAATAACGGGTCAAAAGTGACCTTACACCTCTGACATTTTTTTAAGTCAAGGAGCTGTCAGAGTCACACCAAGTGCAAAGTCTAATCGAACCGAGAGAACGGCATCATCATGTTGATTAAGGCAGATGACATGGTGACATAGATGTGAAAAGAGTACAAGTTCAAGAATCAAACCTAGGTGACTTTATGTTACATTTGGCGTATGTCTATCTTCATCGGAATGTGATGTGGCCAATGATGTGTATACAATTCATCCACGGAGGGTTTCCGACATGGAAATGATAATGATAGCATAATTTTCAATCTTCTTCACAATAGTATTGCCTGAGGTCAAGTTCATGGAAGTCATAGTTCCGCAGTAATCGTTATTTTTTAATAGATACTCTGATTATAATATTCGAACATTCAACGTTAGAACTTAACATTCCTCAACATGTGACAGAAAAATCATATGTCCCAGAGTACGTACTTTAAATTTAAATTATTAGATTTCATTTTCTAATGACTGAATGACCGCAAATGTACCCCACATGCTGCAAATGCTAAAATGATTCAAAGGAATTAGCTTTAGGAACTGAAGTGCATGTCTGTAGATCTTCAGATATGTCCATCATTGTTTGGTATGTCGAGATAGCAGTATAAGAAGGAAAAGGCCTAAAGTGCGAGTATGAAAGTCAAGTAAGACTAAGTTATTGTCGAAATACTAAAATATCGATGTACCTATTTCGACTAGATATATCGTTTGACAGCGAAATGTCGCGGCTCTATCTATCAATCCATGCAATCTATCTAGATATCTATCTATCTAGATATCTAATCCTGACATTTCGCTGCCAGACCATGTATGTATTTCGAAAAGACATATTGACTTACAGGTTTATTGCTAAAATGTCACTCACCTTCCCATCAATTGCTTGCAAAATGCTATTCTTTTTCCGCCGTACACGATACGGCCATTCGATGATTTCATTCACTCTGTTTGCTTTGACATTAACCATTTTTGGTAATTGATCGGTATTAGACAAAATGTAACCATTGGGCGGCGCTAATGAATGTTAATCACATGCACACCGACTTTATAGCAGGATGGGCGGGTGGACAACGCCCTCTTTAGGCAAGGTTGGTAAGCTTTCCTCCCTACGTTTGAAACGGGAGCAATTACACAGTGATAGAGGGACCGTGCTTTAACACAGCATCGTCATACATAAACATATAACATTATTATACACGACGACTTGCGTGGATAAACGTATTATTCTGTCCACATTCACACGCGATGGTTGCAACCTCGACGGCGTCCTAACCTAATTACACCGCCAATACTAACTTCATTTCCCGCCGAATTAACCTCCGACAGATCCCGCTTTGTCGAGGTATTTTCATGAATTATAGACCCGTCTTGACCTCAATGCCGTCAATAATTGTTCCTAATGTAGTTTCATTTTAAGTGACAGCGTCGTATAGATGTTATCAGATATCGGTTTGTTCTTAGCTTAATCGTACAGCCTTTAGTTCAGAGATAAACCATTGACTTTTTTGACATAATTTATATTACTAGTGAATGTAAAACCTTAGTGGATGTATATCGTCAATATTATTTACAATGATATAGCTTTATTTATACAAGAAAGTTTTTTTTCATTCATCATGTGCAATTTATTCTCCCTAATGTGGAATCTGTAAAAGTTAATACAAAGTTGATGTTTATGATTTTTTTGTGAACGAACGGAACGACGTAATAAAGACCCTTTAATTATGGTGTGTATCAACCTAACTACCTACCTACCTACCCACCTAACCAGTACCCACCTACCCACCTACCCACCTACCTACCAACCCACCTACCTACCTACGCGAATACATACATACATACATACATACATACATACATACATACATACATACATACATACATACATGCATGCATGCATGCATGCATGCATGCATGCATGCATGCATGCATGCATGCATGCATGCATGCATGCAGCATGCATGCATGCATGCATGCATGCATGCATGCATGCATGCATGCATGCTGCATGCATGCATGCATGCATGCATGCATACATGCATACATACATACATACATACATACATACATACATACATACATACATACATACATACATACATACATACATACATACATACATACATACATACATACATACATACATACATACATACATACATACATACATACATACATACATACATACATACATGCATGCATACATACATACATGCATGCATGCATGCATGCATCCATGCATCCATGCATGCATGCATGCATGCATGCATACATACATACATGCATACATGCATACATGCATACATACATACATACATACATACATACATACATACATACATACATACATACATACATACATACATACATACATACATACATACATACATACATACATACATACATACATACATACATACATACACACACAATGGGTCGATGGTATTTCAGCGGATTTGGACTTGCCATTGTGCACGTCATATAATGATAGCTGACAGTACAGGAAAATTACTGACTACACTGTCATTGATATGCCTACCTTAAATAATATCAATGTTTTATACGAATTCTAACCTTTCTCCGAACATAACTTGTTACACAGTTTGAACTCGCAAAGTCTGGCAGAGAACAATTTCAATATTTGATTACATTTCAAAATTATGACTTGTCCGACGTAACCTTGTCGTTACTTGGCTGACATTTGCTAACGCGTGACCAGTTTCAGCACAACATTTGGCACGCTCTTTTCATCCAACCATTGAATGTGAATCCAGGCGAAAACTTTGATTCGATGCTAGATGTTGCAGTGAATAAATTATTAATTCTAATATGCTAGAAGACTGTCGTAATCGTGAGTGAAGCTGCGACTAAATTTTGTCCGATCTTCGCTTGGGTGACAAATTTAACATTTTACAGCGCTGTGTATCCGTTGTAGACTCGTGGGTCAGATTTCTTGGGAGGGCCATGACGGTCAGTTGTGAAATATTTGAATAATTGCATACTAAGCTTACTATATAAAACTCTGCGCAGCTTCTACGCATCTGCCCTGGCAAAATCCAGCGCACGCCCTTGACATGTACATATATTACAAAAGTCGGTCACCCTACGTTGTGCCGAAGTTACCCAAATAATACTTTCGTCCCGTGACTAGTTCGATGGTGATAAATTTGACAAGTTTCCCAGTTTGTGGAGAGAAATTGCATTCCGAAAATGACAAAATGACATTATAACCGGCGGTAAGCGAACTCAAGTTGAACGCTGACGACAAATGTGACATGATAGGTCAAAAATGATGAAATTTTCCACAATTTTTGATATGTTTGAATTGAGTATGTAGATAATTATTATCATGGAGCTCCTTCCATGTTGAAGAACATTTCTACCGATTTAACATAATGGTGTATTGAACAACGTTGCGTGGAGATCCCGGTACCACGTGCAGAAATCGACAGATACATGATGTCATTAAATCGCCGACGACATGTCATCATCACGTTGCGGGAGCCCACCCCCCTTCATTCTCACGATACTCAAATATTGCGAATTATTTTCACGAAAAATACAAATGAAGAACCAAAACTGTTTAAGAGAAAGTGGAAATGAAGCGTATGGGATTGTAAACAAACTTATTGAACTTCCGGCCGTTTATTGGATCATTAATGTTTCCGTAGTGTGTAACTCATTGAGTTTATCTAGAAGGAGGGTGTTTAGCTAAATTTAATTTATTGTGTGTAAATTCACACTGACTATATACAGTCACTGTGTACTGTGACCCGCTCCTATATTTTGGGTTTCGCTCATTAAATTTTTGCTGAATCATTTAACATTAAAGTTTGATTTAAAAAGAAAAATAGTGTAAAATAACGTTTTAATGGTTTATTTGCTTGACTGATTGGTAGGCGTACCTGTGCTGCAATGTATTTTATTCTTTTCCTCTATGATGACTCAGCAAAAACTAAATGAACGAGACCCAAAATACATGAGTTTGGTTACACCATGGAAACCGTGTATGCGTGATACTCGATCGACACTTAGATTTTTAAATGTTTTTTGTTTAAAAAAACCAACACGTGAACTTCTTAATCTTCCAATAATCTCTTTCAGTACGTTATCGTGTCTGGTTTTTGCACCTCCAAACTTTTATTGAGCGGAGCGGCTTTGAGATCAAACGCACAGAATTTCGTCTGTCGACTCTGGTTAAGGTAGTATATGCCTCGACAGTGAAAGATTTAAAATTGCGCTCAAATTTTCCTCAAGGAAACTTTCAACCATACTCTTGCCAAATCAAAAATCAAAATCTAGGTTCAACACTCAAATTTTGGTACTAGAGAATGACAAAATGACATTATAAACGGCGAGTAAGCGAACGACACAAGTTGAACGTGACACAACGTGACATGATATAGGTAAAAAATTATGACACTTTCTGTAATTTTTGATATACTTGAATCGAGTATGAAAATCATAATTATATTTGACCTCCTTCCACGTCTATCCACTTTAGCTGTTTCATGATGGCTGTTATACGATGCGTGGAAAGAAAATCTCGCCAATACCACATGACAGATAAACATGATGTCATTCAATCGCCGACGACATGCCATTATCATGTTGCGGGAGCCCGCCGATCTCACACGATAGTCAAATCATGACTCAAATTATTTTCACGAAAATCCGAATGAAGAACCTAAACTGTTGAGGGGGGAAAGAGGAAATGAGGCGTATTGGATTGAAAACAAACTTATTTTTAACTCTCGGTTGTTTATATGATCATTAATGTTTCCGTAATGTGTAACTCATTGAGTTTATTGGAGGGAGGGTTTTATGTCCTGGAGCGTAATTCATGCCAAATTAGCACCCCACTTTTCGATACCACTTAATCAGATTTTGACCGTGACTACTCAAATAGTTTTCGAAACTACCCATCCACTTTTCGATATCATGGAGGGTGTTTAGCTAAATTTAAATTATTGTGTTCAAATTCACACTATCTTTGCAGTCACTGTGGTTACGTCATGGAAACCGTGTAGATATACAGGATACTCAATCGACTTTTAGATTTTTAAATATTAAAGAAACAAACAAAACAACAACATGTCAACTGCTTCATCTTCCAACAATCACTTTCAGCAATTTATCGTGTCTAGTTTTCGCATATACAAACTTTTATTGAGGGGAGAAGGTTTGAGGTCAAACGCAGATAATTTCGTCTGTCGACTCTCATCTTAAGGTAGCATGTGCCTCGACAGTGACAAGACTTAAACTTGCGTTCCTCATTGAAACTTTCAACCGTACCCTTACTAAAATCAAGAAAAATCATCAGGGGTCACCGTGCACTGAAATTATTGTACTGCAGAATTAAATTACGGAACGCTTACCGATATTTGAGATTCAAAATTTCCACCATCCTTGTGTTAAATTTGTGGGAATGCATTTTTTTATTTTAACAAGTTACGACGTTGAAAACTTTTTCTTCATCCAATCGCTGTAAAATGAGTGCCAACAAGCGGTAGACTGGAAAAACATTGTACAAGTGTTTGACTCCGAATATCTGTCCCCAGGGCACATACATGTAGTACGTACCCAATTCCCTTACACTGACGAACTGTTGTATTCAAGAGACCCCGGGTACTCGGGCACCGACCAAGACACGTATCGGACATGTCACCGGCCTTCCTGCGGACGTTGACTGTCCGTAGTACGTCGTCCGCTCGCACCGCTCCCATTACTTCCCACTAACTACCTGCCCGGACCAGAGACCTTGGCAAGCAAGGATCAGTGTCCGTAGTAACGCACCGGACACACTCTGCACAGAACTGTGGCATTTTTCATATCAACGTTAGAAGATGCACATAGAATAGAAAAACTCATCTCTCTTCTCTGGAATTATTTCCGCCCAATTTGATAATTCGAAAGAGTTGAAACTACAGTCAGTACATTGGTAGTGAAAGTCGGCGGTGAGTCATGGCGTACCTCAGTCAAACATGAAAGTAGGAACTACATGTCAGTGATTTTATTATCACAACCTGCAACATTTTTGAAAACTCGTACCATTTATGTCAATATTTGAGAACTGTAATCTCCATAGACAGTGCGCAATGCGGAAATAAACGCACTTATTACTCGAGGTTTTCACAGTTTTATGACTGCCATCAATGTCCCGTTCATGTTATCTTTCACTTGTTTACAGTTTACTTGTAGATAGTCTTTGTAAAAACTCGGACATGCTTGCATGTTCTGTGGCTTTGTTTTACGTCAGTCTGTCGTCATCCAAATAAATTCATGTTTTATGACCTCATGTTGGGTCGACAATACCATGCCAAGGACACACTAGAGATAAGTCGTCTTTGGTTAAAATATTTTGAAATGTTTGTCGTTTGAAATTAAAATATTATAGTTTTTCTGTTTATGACCAAAGGGAAAAAAGTGCAGCTTCCCTGTTTCAAATCAGATATCGCTACATAAAGCAGGCATGTTTCTAGGCCTTAATATTTGCAAAACTTGGGACGGTGGTGTGAATTTCTTTTTCATCATGAACTTGGCACTTTGGCTATAAAAATTACCGCAACCGCTTTTGTCTTTGGCGTGGGTGTTGTTGTGTATGATATTTTAGGGGGAGGGTACGAAAGGAAGGCAGTGCCACACCGTAATACATACAGTGTATTACTTTAGGTGAGGGCATTTTGGAGTACTTTTAGGTTATGTGATAGTCATTATGGGGAACACTATGGAACGGATTTTGTGGAGCACAAGTAGTAAAACAGGCATACGTTTGGTGCGCAGGTCTATGTAATGCTTACTATGATCGGGAAAAATCCCATGACTGGCACTTTTAGTCTATCACCATGTGTCAACTGCGGTCTTGCAATATGCCTCAGTTTGTCATGACGTGCCGGGTGACCGTGGTATGCCACCATCATGGCTATGTATAAGTCTGTTAAATATTAATTTCGAGGTTTTGATTCCCTAGGTAGGTATTTGCGATGACCAACCGTTACGGAATTTCCCGAGAGAGTTGTTGATTTTTGAAGCAACGCTGTAGTGTGTAAGAGTTGCTCGAAATCAAGTTGAGTCAGCGAACCGGAAAGGGTGGCGATTCTGATCGATATCGACTCTTCAGAGTTTCAAAGTCCGACAAAGAAAATCAAAAATAATTTATGCGTCTACTGTAGACAGGAGTTTTGGCTACCGAATTTTCGTTCAATTCTCAGGGAGAAAATAAAATTATTATGAAATGACCATCGCCGTTGCTTTTCCGTAAACATGGTTTTAATTCGGCATCAAATGTGGGCGCGCTTTACATTAACGTTGACGTCGGAACAAATTGTCGTCTGCACAGGTGTGGGAGTAGTGATTTAATAACCAGAAGGCTAGGGGGTCCCGATTAGCTATACGCTTGCCGTTCATTCGAACGTATGAAAAGCCTACACGGTGTGCTTCGGAAAGGAACGGGCGAGATTTTAATAGGAACAAAATGTACAGTCGTTGCCTGAAGAGTATTTTGCTGACATTTGTGGTGGGAGCTGCCGTCTTCCAACCAGGTAATGAATAGTTTTATATTTTGAATGCTAGGCGCTCGGCCAATTTGAGAACGACACCTACAGACTATACGCAGGTTAGGCCAGAGCACATTGTCAGAAAACCGTCACGTTTGAACGTTGCTGAACGAAGTTCACAACTAACTTTAAAACGTTGTAGTGGCTCTGTTAGTTTATTACTTCCATTCCCCAGGAGAGGACGATAAGTTTATTGTCGAAACTATAAACTCTTCCACGGTAAAGTCGGGTTTTTGAGTGTTGCTGTCGCGAACTACATGTCGGCAACGGCCAACATTTTTGAAGTTGCAGTGGTCCATGACGTCATCATCGCGCGTTAATTGTAAACAGATAGGGAACAAAATTAGCACACTACACTCAGTACCGACGCTGGGCGCAAAATTTCAAACAAATATTTGTTCAGCTATCGTCATTATAGTAAAATGTCCATGTAGTGCAAATTTCCTATTTCTGGCATTCATGTCCAAAACTGGCCGAAATTTTAAAGTGGGGCAGCGTTCAGCGTTATGTCCACATGTGGTGACAGAAAAGATTAAAATGTGGTCAATACATTATGATTTTTAGCCACAATTTGGGTGCACGCAGAACAATGTCCTTTAGTGACAAAGGTTGATGGAGTATTTACCTGGTGAGGTGAATGGTCGCGAGGTAAGGTCTTGTCACAGGTGCAAACGAAAATTAATTATTGCATGAATGACCTGTGTAGGACCTTTCTGACCCGGGGTCCTTTCAGACGATTGATTTTTATCCATTAAGATTTTCCACCCTTCACTGACTTTTATGTAACATTTGGCCGCCATATCTAAACAACCACACAATCTAATCTTGCTCTGCACAAATATATAAACGAAATTCTACGTGTACAAAAGCGTCGCGCTGTTCCGAGTTGCGTTTTGGTCATCATTGGTTGAGCAAATGTATAAGTTGTGACAGTGATATAAGCGCCCGACTACGGTTACGTTTCTCGTGCACAGAACGGTATACATGTACGTACGCACGTATACCCCGTCACTATAGTCCAGCACAAATCCTCATTAACCTAAATGAACGTTTACGTTTCAATTGCCACCAATCGTAAGATTGGGCATTTTTAGTGCTGTACATGCAGTGGCGAGTCTCGGCTGATACACGATAAATCTTCATCGGCAGACATTCACCAAGAGGCGTCAAGATGCAAAATCGCACAGAACACTATCAGTGTCACAGATTTTGTCAATTCTCTGGGCCGACACTCAAATCGCCAAGGACCGTGGCCAGAACTATGCCGGACATCGTCACCTTAGCATGTAGGCGTACAATCACCGTTGGCGATAAATGAGTCCGCAAAGTATGCAAGCTATTTTCTTTAAGAAGTTTGTTCAGATCTTGTATCGAATTAACTAACGTACAAATACGGCCAGGTGTTCTTTTTGTACAAAGAATGATTTGAACAGTGAGTAACACAAAGGCCCAATGAGCTATGTAAACACCCACTCTGTTTCAAATTGTGCAGCTTTTGTGTTTTCTAGAGTTTTCATTTTCTCTTGATTAATTACACGCACTTAATCTGTTGACGATCTCCAAACACGGGTCACTACAAAAAGTCAAATTTTTGGAGTGACAGTTTCCTAAAGGAGGATGTTTACTTAGTAGTGGGGACGAAAGATCGACTAAGGAGAACTTTGACGACAGAAATATGGAAGCAATGAGATAAATGCAAGTGTAAGGATCTTGGTGTTAGCGCGCAAAAATACATGTACAGCTAGCTATGTTCGTTTTCATACAAGTGTTTGCCGATATTGAATGACCCTGATTTACAAATCAAAGTTCTACACAACCGTAACCGTCGTTATGCGCACTAACATATCCTGATGCACTTGAAGGTCAGATTAATTATTTACCATCGGAAATACAGTATCCATCCTTAATTGACATATTTTCTCATAAAAGTGGACATAAAACAAGTTTATCGCGCCAAGACCAACGTTCCTTGTTTCACTTTCCGTCGAATATTGTGCTGAAAATGCAGTTTGGGGGATAAGAAAGCTAGTGTTAATTATGCAATCGTCAAATATTTCGTTTGACAATTCGTGTTGAAATTTTTGTCACTGATTTGTGAAGTTACGCTTCGTTACTGACGAGATGTCAGCAATGCCGTTCGAGCTAGGTTGAAAAAGTATGTTTAATTTTATTATCATATCTATCATACCAAATATGTTATTTTAGATTGATACGAGGAAAGAGGGCGCTAGAAAAGTGACAATAGTGACAACCAAAAAGGCCATAAGATCAAGTACAATCGCCATAAAAAATCTGTATTACAAATTAATTACATGTTAGTCACAGGACAGCGTAAGACGATTCAAGTGCTAAAATCGTGTGGTCGGAAGTTTTCGTCCCACACAAGACCATGAGAATGTTATTAATATATTTTGGATTCAATGGTCATTTCCCTTTTAAATAACGGTGACAATATCTTGAAATATTTACAATATTTCATACATGTGTGTGGTATGGTATGGCAGTGAATGACTATAAGCTTATCAATGCATGTGACCTTTGCCCTGACGCCATATTTCCTCCTTCAACGTATCCAAATATAATTGACATGATCGTCTGAACTCGGAGTAAAAAAATGGCGGTTTTCTGCTGTGACGGAGAACACTCTCGGCAAGAGGTTTGCAAAACCCATTTCCACTGTAACGATAGGATAGTTGACATCGACGTATCTTTATCATGGCAATCTGTAATTTAATTAAAGTGTTACTTCGTTATTAAGCTTACGGATTAAACAACCACGGCATTTTCGAGCTCTTCATATCCTGTGACCTCTGAACTGGGCGGGAACATATTCCTACATAGCCATGGCATCATTTTGTTCTTAGACTTAAATTATGTTTTGTTCTGTACAATTAGGCAAATTTTGAAATTTTGGTTACCTTGATACTTCTGACCTGCTCTTTGAAAATTAAGAAATATTCTTTGTTAGCGGGAGATTCTTTGAACTGTCACACCCTCGCGTGGGGACTATGGTGTTGTCCACGCGGAAATCTCCGCCATGTTGCAAGCAACAGGTGGTTTCTGTATGTGAGCAACATGCCAACGCCATGCTCACTGATTTCTTACTGGTTGGCCCATGGATGTAAAAAATAGACCCCTTGGGAAACAAGATGCAGTTTCGGTGCGATGCCATTGAAAACACGTTCACAGCAAATTAATTTTGTAATATCTAAAATTGGATTTAGATATGACCATGATGTGACTCAAGTGATAAACCCAAGGAGTGCGTGGGTTTCCGTAAATAAGCAGTTAATAATCCGCCGCCATATTGATTTACTGGTGAACAATGACCGATAGCTTTGTTGACACATTTTTTCTAAACTTTGTTTGCTGTCTGATCAGATTAGGACACAACTATTTGTTCCCTTGGATGCCTGGCTGGGTTAGGTATTCCTGTTTGTGCTGTCCGCACTGTGTTACCTCCATAGTGCATTCAAGACCTCCTTAGTGCATTCAAGAACTAGTCCATACTTCTTCATTAGAGGTAGGAAGGAATTATCCGTGCTTCGCCGTCTATTTGGGGACGAGATTTCACATTGAATCTTTTGTTTACGTCGGGAGAATTTTTCTTGGGGTATTTCTTCTATGAGGGACAAGCTTACGAATCATGAATGAAACGCATCAAATGCTTGGTTCCGACCTTGAGTGTCATCTCATGACCAAACTATCTGGATCGAAACTGCTGGTCTGCAGTGTTTTTTGTACTCTACAAATGGCCGTATTAAGACTATAGCGGTTTGCATTTACCAATGCGGTAATTCAGATGATTGGCACGTCCATCCCGGACGTCCACGCAGCTGCCACTCACCCACGCTGGTGACGTATAAACACCAACTACACGTGTACTATCACCTATTTATACAATTACATAACATTCGAATGATACACCATCACATATTTTGTAAAACATAATTAAAATTGTCATTGGTATGTTAAAAGCAAATTGAAATGAGTCTGAAATTTAGACATGATGTTATCCGACTGGAGTATTAAGTATGAAGTCTATAAAAGTGGCGATTTTTCCCGTTCAAAAATTCCAAGCTTAAAAGGTCAGAGGTCATAAGATATCCACAGGGTCGCGCAAGGTTCTCCTATAATGTGAGATTGTGAACTCAACAGAGCAAGCTTATTCTGACTACATCCTAATAGATAAGAAAGATAACATGACCTATGAAGTAAATTTCAGAAACTTGACTTTCTTAAGACTCCTAAAATCTCACTTTATATGAACAATAATTAGCCTTGATATTCTAGTCATGAAATTCACAAGGCAGGTGATTTTTGCTGGCTTGACCTGGTTGTAATAGTGAATCATAGCAGTGGGTTTTTATGGTCTGCCCATTAAGGTACCAAAGGACCTCCATGGTCTACCAGACAGCTTGATTTCTGTGCAAATGTTGAATGACTGTACATTCAAAGGGCTATCTGGATCAACATCATAATACCAGGTATATGTTTTGAGAGGATCATTAGACTTGGTTCAAGTCGGTGAATTTAAAAAAAAATAAAATCATTTATAATAGTTTCTCTTGTGTCTCTCCTATTTCGTACAAACCTATCCGGAATTTGGCAGCTCACGCCAGGTTTTCCCAGCGATTGAATGTGTCACGTTTGAGTCTGCGCAGTAGTGAGTTAGTTTCTGAACTCCGCGTTCACCCCACTCATCGCGTTCGCCCTACTCATCGCGGCCACTCACGCGCGCGTTTCACATGAAAGCAAAATACAAATCATTGCGTTCACTCCACTCAAACATTCACAAATCACAGACTTGAACCAAGTCTAGGGGATTTCAGTAGGCAAGACAACTCGCTGGGTGAGACCCTAGTCAAGATTCAATAGATGTGCGTTACGACATTTCCCTTCAAATAGTTTATGTATAAGGCCTCTTAAAATCTATCGGCGACGCTCATCAGGCGATGTCACAAGGAGGTAGGAACGCTCTTGAAGTCCTATATCTCATTGGTATCACCTATCCATGTTGGGTGCTTGTGACATTGCTAAACTATTGAGAAAGGACCTGGCTGATGTAGTGGATTTTTGGATATTCATAGAAACTTCCACTAAATAATAATCTATACCCATGTACTAAAATAAGTATCACACGTCGGTGTTATCCATTTATTCGCCAAAACCCATGCGAAGACGGAAATTCCATCGTCATGTAGCGTTTAGTTTCACAATTCTAATTACCCAAAATGCGCATCATCTGTATAAATGGAAATTACCATCTCAACGGATCCTAAAATGACGAATTCAAGACGTCTTCCAAGGAACTACTTACGTCATTCGAAGATATCATAGTTTCGGTTTTACTGTTGACTAGTTTTGGAAGCATCTGCCTGTGTCCGTTTATCGTGGTATCTGACAAAGTGATGACGTCATTGATATTGCCTTCGGGGGAAGGCCGCGAGGTCGGTCGGCTCGTCTGGCTTGTTGCCACCTACGAATCCATGTTAATACCTGCAAATATGCAGCATTGCCGAGACAAAGATAGCAATGCCATTTGTGGCCTTTCGATTCTCCCATTCACAAATCACAAATCGTTTTTGTTTGCCGATTTCAAATGAATGTATATGTCACCGATGAAATCGCTTACTGGCCGGTGCGTAGGCGGCCAACGATCATGTGTCGAGGCGTCCCTATTCGTACCATACTACCAATTAGTTTACATGAAGAAAATTTGATTGAGTGATAGATTGAGCGACCACTTTGCATCAGAATGGAGGAGTCACTATTTGCTCGAGATCAATAAACTTTGAAGTGCCTTTGAAGCCAGCTGTCTTTTATCCCCCCCCCCCCGACAATGAATCTTGTACCCTGATAGTGTTTCTTTTTCAATATTTCGAGAGTCACACCTCTCTTTGTAAAATTTACCGACCAATTATTCCTTTCATATATGTTTAAATGCACACTTGTATGTTTTATTATCTGGTCATTACAAAACGACCATGGTGGAATATGAGGAATTAGGATAAAAATGATAACAGCGTTTTTAAAGGCAGAGTAATATATCCCCGGGATCAAGTTTGATCTAGTCTGTAAGAGGATTATGAAGGTGTCATAGCCTTTTGTTTTCATTAAAATTGTAATCTAGTAAGTAAATTTCCTGGCAAGACAATCTGACGCCTGGACCATGCCTTTAAGGATGACAAGGTGTTCAACTGGCACAGTCAACATGTCACCCCTATGATGTGTAATCTCGTAAACTAATATCCGAAAAACTGCATAGTTCCACACCGTCATCTATTGACAGAGGTCAATTTTTATGGTTTCCGGATACTGTCTTGCTCATGCGTTCATTCATTGCAGAGCCGCTGAAACGGTGTCTTGGTTTAATTTTTAACGTTCCTAGATTTGTTACTGAGCTGGTATAAAGTGTTCTTGAATAATATTGCGTGGTAAGGGTTTTATAGTTACGTGAGGAGAGGTGGGTTCATTTTGCTAAGATCGACCCTTTGACCTTGTTTTTTTCAGTTATTACAGTTTGTCACTTGACAGACTGCGCAGAAACAGGACGACCCGTGTTTGCAATTTACTGTTTCAACTGCACATCAATGTATTCGGGACCAGAATTGATTTCTTACTGATCAAGGGATTCGTTTGATAACTTACACAAGCACCTCCAGGGGATCTTGCAAGCTTGAATAATGTGAATTTAAACAGTAGACAATGGTGGAATGGGACAAGACAGAGAAACACGTGCATTCCTACCTTCCTAGTACATCCGTACCGGCAACGAATTTTCAGATGTGCATCCATCCATCGATCCATCCATCGATCCATCCATCGATCCATCCATCCATCCATCCATCCATCCATCCATCTATCCATCTATCCATCCATCTATTCATCCCTCTCCATACATACATATCCATCCATCCCTCCATCCATCCATACATTCGTCTACATCCATCCATCCATCTATCCAGCCAGCCAGCCAGCCAGCCAGCCAGCCAGCGGTTGGACGGCGACGTGTTACTTTGTACCAGTTTCAATAATGACTATCGAAGTATCGACGACAAATTTTAGGTTTCATTGATTTGGAACCAGGTATTTGTGCATGCACATCAATAATACTTGATGACCTTCAGGCAGTTTTTCCTTTGTTCATGTAACTTTTATTGGCTCACAGACCTAGGGTCAGTGACTTACTGAGACGAACAGACACATCAAAACTGACGAGCCGCACTACAACCAGTCATCGGCCTTTATGTGATTTCTGCTGTCTGAGAGTCATCCAAATAATTGATATATTACACCACTGATAACGATCATAAGGTCTTACACCCTAAGGCTTTCAACATTGAGTAGAAACTGACCTTGACTTTCCTCGGTGAAGTAAAACAAACAGTCGTACAGACAATGCATTAATTTGTGCAATACTACATTCGTCCCGGTCGTAAATTTGTCAGTAATGAGCAAAGCGATGCCGGGCAACTGGAACAGATGTGTGCGTTATCCCAGATGGATAGATCTAGATAGAGTGAAACGCTATTAGTGTCCACCCTTCACGTGTTTGAGAATGATATCTCCTCGATCAGATCGAATCAGCCTCCGATATTGTACATCATTCTACGCCTCTGTGCTTTTAAGTTCACAGATAACTTAGTGTTACTCGAAAACCGAGGTGATATTCATCCCAAATTGGTATCATTCATGTATTATTGATCATGAACACCTGTCCGCTGTGATCACACTCTGTTTTATTCCTATTTTGTGACCCAGTAAGCTTGTCCTTACCCTCTCAACATCATGGTTTGACAAAAACTCGCTGTTGTCAGCGGTGAGTGTGTACCCGTAGACAGAAAATGGGGGTGGGTCGGGGAGGGGGGTGGGGTGGGGTGAACAGTGAGTAAAACCTTTTTGATCACCAAAACGAACATCTTGCTTTGACTTTCATGTTTGGTATCCTTGAGGCAAAGTGAATTTATTTTTTTGTGAGTTACAACACAAAGGATAATTCAAAGTCAAACGAGAGTCATGTGACTTTTACACGAGACAAAATGAAAGCAAAATACAAATAACAAACAAACGAGTGTACTCATTCAAAAGGAAATATTCAGAGGGAAATACAAATTTACAAGAAAACCATCTACGTTAATAATATAACATTGTGCGCGACCCTAAGGGTCATCATAATTATGAACTTTGATCTGATGAAAGAAATGGTAATTGAACCATGTAATCAACGGCAAATTACAAAGTTTGATACCATTTAAATAGATTTTGTTCAATATCGCGAAAAAAAAATCCGTTATCAATCGAGCATTTATGCTTTCATTCTCGTTGACTTCCCATTCAAATCTAATATACCGATTTCATGGCGATTCGGGCAGAACAAACTGAGCATGCGCAGAAACTTAACGCTGAACGAGATGCTTTGGAAACCATTTGAATCTCCAGAGCGCGATCTTTAACCAATTAGGAGAGAGATGGTAATCTGTTGAACCGTTACAAGAGATGATCTTACTTCAGAATCAATGAATATATGTATGTATGTGATGTCTGTACTCTGTGACTGAAACTATTAGTCGTGCCAATTGACAAAATGAAAAAAAAATCCAGCGCAGTGATTTTTCCATCAGGGCGGGTAATAGCGTTTAACCTCATCGGCATGCATACTGACGGTCTCAAGGGATCATGATATTAAAACCGCACTCCCTCTCTCTCATTGTTCTGTCTCGATTCGAGGAAATGTTTTTTTTTATAATTTCTTGAAATTCATGAATTCCTCAAGACAAAACCGGACTGAATTTCAGCGAATGATGAGAATTGGTGATTTGCAGCGAAAGTTATATCCCAAGAATCGTGAAAGAGCCCTCTTTAGCAATGTAAGAGGTTGCATTCGTCACTGATTATTTCTTCATTTACTGCAGAACCGATGCATCTGTATAACTAATGGTCAAGGAAAAATCAGTAATACTATACATTACACAGTTCACCTTTGAAACAGAGCTGTGCTGATGCAGAGAATACACTATGATGTATTTGCAAGTGTATTCTCTGCATCAGCACAGCTCTGTTTCAAAGATGAACTGTTACTATGTGTGATGTATAGAATTACTGATTTTTCCTTACTCATCAATACTTTTTTCGGCAAATTGGAAGTCGTATTAGTTCATTTTAATGTCTTCAATATTCACAAATTCTGAGTGGCAAATACAAGGATAATCTATCCGTTAACCATTGGGAGAATCGACAGTTTTAAAAAGGGGATTCAGCTAGCGTCAGTCGCCAAGTGCCCTTAGACATATCAACAATTTCACTGAATAGATACCGTATAATGTTGAATTTTATTACTTTTTTGCATTGTTTCGCTTCCTGTTTTGTTCTGCTCCATGTTTAAATTTTTTTTCCTTCTTGGCTCCTCTATTTGGTTTTTACTTCACTTAATTCGTTGTATTCCAAAAGAACTGAATATGTAGCCTGTCTGTTAAATCGCATCGATTATTAAGCAATCATTGACAATGCAAAGTGCCATTAAGTGTTACAATCTGCTCTGACTTGCACCCCTACATAACACCGACCTCGCAAGGAATCATGGGAATGTCTAAAAGTGAAAAACCTTTTCCAACTTTATTTTTTCGAGGTCGCTAATAAATCAAAGAAACAATGCACGAAACGTGACCGTTTTCTAGAGGTCATACGGATGCTATCTCAGCTAAATGTCACTCAGGGCGTTACATGGGCAATTAACGCAACAATTACCACGAGTTACACAGAGGTTATAAGTGATATTAGATGAGTTCGCTTGATAAAGTCTAAGATTGAACAAGTGTTGACATTAGCACCATAGTTGGTTAGCTGAAAGCCGTCACTATCACGGACAACGATCAATTCTCAGCTACAACAATTGAGGAGATTTACACACCATAGGTGTCCGGGTTTATTGCTCACCATCTGTCACGAACCGCGAGTATGATGGAAATTTCTGTTCATACTGCAAACGCGAGATGAGCGGGTTTTTTTAACCGTCTGCAACTGTAAAATGGCTGATAATTTTGTATAGGCCATTTGAATCAAAATATATTCTACTTTAAAATTTGCATATTTGGTTAGTTTACACCCCTGTTTATTGGATGAGTTCATGAGTATACTTCTGAATCGTCGAACTGACGGAGAAAAAAGTTTCAACAAATAATATCAACGTAACCTTATGAGATATTTAACTGGAGGGTTATTCGTAATTGGGATATATTACTGAAAGCGAGGATAGTTTTATTCGTGTATGTGATATTTGGATAATGTTCCCAATTTGCGTCACATAATACAAAAATACCAAAATAGCAAAAAGTCGCCTGTGTATATTTCACTGATTTTATATAACATGGTGTGGAGACAATCGGGCAGATTATTAATAGTAATACATTAAGATTAGAGGTCTGGCGCCAAGATTCTTGTACAAGACGTATTATTGCCACTTAACATCTCTTGTCTTTTTATCTTCTTCTAATCATCGAGAAAAACTATGTATGAAAGCAACTGTAGAGTGTTGAAAATCTTGAAGGTTTAAAATGACAGGGATAATGTAAAGGGTTAGGCTCCAAATCTGTCAGGTACGAATCAAAACATGCCATACATCTTGAAGACAGGCACAAATTTCTTTGATGCAATCAGAGTCTCAATGGATACATGATTGTCGATGTCCTTCTCCATCAGGACGATGGCGTCCGCTCTCCTAGTCCCTCATCGCTGAGGAGCTTTCGACGCTAGTAGACAGACAGGGACTGACGGGTGGCTGGCGACAGACAGAAGCAGATAGAGACAGGCTAGCAGAAATAAAAGCAGATGGGCTCTAATATAGGTAGTGACACTGGAGAACAAGTTACGGAGGCAACACAACCAGCCACAACGACTGTCATCAGAGAGAGAGAGAGAGAGAGAGAGAGAGAGAGAGAGAGAGAGAGAGAGAGAGAGAGAGAGAGAGAGAGAGAGAGAGAGAATGTAGTTCTTGAGAAAGATCTTATGACAAAGAGGAAATAAGATTAACCGATATTGAATGAATTGAAGCAAAAAGTCAATTTGAAACAAGGGTATTAGAAAACACTGACATAGTTTCCTTGACCAAGCATGGACTGACAAGAGAATAGATTTAAGTTCAATTAAGATGATATCGAATAACAATAATAAGAGCTTTTCAACTTCCATACTGACATGGATGGTTGGCATCGATGAGATGTTATGGTTAGCCCTCTAGAGCATCACTAGTAATTGCAAAAAATCGAGATGATTTTAGTCCGACAAGACGACAATCTCAGAAGGGAATTGGAGATCACGGTCCCTCAGTGTAGATGTGTATCTTTACGGACTTTAGAGTAACCATGCTGCCCTGTTTTCATTTCGCTGCTGTGAGTCCCAATCCATTAGTTCTGCAGCGTTGAGCAGAAGGGGCCCTCCGAGGCCCTGTGACCTGTATTCTTATCCGGTGAAGCGACACGACTTTTGCAGTCATGTCTCTTCCCCGCTGTACCACCTCCAATGTATCGTACACATTCTAGTAGAGACACGCCAAAAGTCTGTTTCGCCTCGTTATAGTTGGGCTTTGTCATGCTCTTTCAGAGTGAAGTCAAAATGAACGAAAAATAGCTTCTCCATTCTTCAATCGATGCCAACATTGATTTTGTAATTTTTTTAATGTTCAACAAATTAATCATGAGGCAATCCTCGATACAGTTTACATGTGAAAAATGCGGGCTGGCTGTTCGACAATTTCGCCTACATCTAGAAATTCATCTCCTAAATGTCTTCCACGTCGGGGTGCACTCACCCCATCAGCATCGCCACTTATCTTTATAAAAATAGACCATCGCTCGATGCGTCCCACCAAATTACTTCTTTCGATACCACTCGACTCCAAGGCGACAGTGATAACGTGAGCTAATGAACGGTCACCAACGAGTGTAGCTATTTTTAGTGCCGGGTTTCTGCGTCAGTTGTTCATTCACCAGCAGGCCTGATTCACCAGGTAAGAAATCCCGGCACAGTCACGTGACATACTGTGAGAGAGCCAGAATGTAGCTCACATTGTACGCGTCTTTTGGAATATGACGTTGGACAAGTGTACGTCACCGTTTGCAAAGATAATACAAAACTTGTACCGCACGTGGTGCGCACACATCCAGATCTCGAGATTTGCACAATTTTGTTCATCCATTGAAACGTTTTTGGCGGCATTATTTTCGGTAAAAACTCGCTACACGGAGGTTACATTTCAAGTGCACAGTCAATGCCGATTGTTGAAGACTCTGAAATCACGAAAATTCCTACGAGAAGCACAAAACAACGATTGTTCGATCGTTATGTGTGCATCTACTATAAAGCTACCTAGCAGAGCTGTAGTTGAAGATAGTGATTATGTTAAAATTGACTGGGTCAGAAAATGTTCTTTATATTCGTTTTATCAGTGCGTTTATATATTAATGCCTCAATTATTAACTTTTGTTTGTAATCGTTTGACAAATGAGAACTAAAGCCAGGGAGGCCTTTTTTTGAATTAGCAATCTCCGTGTAATAAACCTGACCCAATCACTTAGCTCAAGCAAAATGCGATGTATGACTTTTGTAAAGTTAATTCAATTTAGTGTCATTAAAGCGATAAGCTTCTTTGCTTTGCCAGAAAGTCCAGAAAATATCAATATTATCATGCATCATGCATGACATTTGACGGATGATAGTCGACCCCTCGCGATATTTGTCATGATCGTAAAATCAAGTGATGTTTTCTCTCCAAGAAGGGTACATTACTTTATTTCTTAATTTGAATTTTTGTTCGATTTAATAACCAATCGTGCGATACCAGAGTTGACGTAAACAGAAAATGGGCGTAGGCGAGGCACATTGGCACTTTTCACCGACCCATTCAGCAGGCTGTTACGAGTTCAACGCTGCGCATGCGCCGTCTCTTGACTTCGCGGGTCCTGCTATTCCGCTTCAATAAATGTACATACGGTGGTATACGTAGGGCTAAAAATATCGTCCTTCGGCAACGACGGCCCCTGAAAATCAAGTTTCTAGTCTTAAGGTAATATGCACCTCGAAAGTGAAAGTCTTAAACTTTTGCTCACACTTTCCTCAAGGAAGCTTTCAACCATTCTCTTGCTAAATCAAGAATAAAAATCAGGAATCACCGTGCAAAATTTGGTACCAGAGAGACAAATAACGTGAGATTTCTCGATATTTGAATTCAAAATGGCCGCCATCCCTGTTTTAAATCTACGGGGGGTAAAAATTTCCGTTTTCGAAAAACTAAGATGGTGAAAAGTTTTATTACACCAAGTGCTTTAAAATGAATCCCCTCGAAATGAAAACCAGAAAAGAATTGGGAAAAGTTTGAGAGTCTGAATATCTGTCCCCGAGGCGCGTTCTGTTACAGTCATTTTGAACGATATCCACTGTCTGGCCGCCGGCAATTTGTTCGGCCGTCATGCAGTCAATCCATTCTTAACAGACCGTATACTTAATTGAAAACCCAGTATTTCATCTTTATCGTATCCCTGTCATCAAATGCTCTTTCCAGAGTGTGGTCTGACCGATGAAAGGTCTGGACATTCTTAATGGCTTCTCAGCTGCTCTCCCTTGAACTCAATATCAATGACTTAATATGACATTTGGGAAGTGATAAGCTTGCAGCTTGTTGACGGGTCATCATCGTCACCGGCGTCCCGCCATTATGCGAGTAACGCGGACCCGGATTGCCCGTACATTGCTGGACTTTGGCCTCAGCTCGCAGATGACAGGTAACAAACAGTAAAATACGTGAAAGTGGTCACGGTGCATTCACAAACTTCCACTGGGTGCAGGACGAACAAATAGCAACAAAATAATGTCGAGTTGAAGTAGAGAGCGGAGCTACAATGACCGCCATGTTTTATTTGAGTAAAATAGTCCATTAACAACGGGTATCGTAATTATTTAAATTTTTTGTAGTTTATTCTATCGTCATTAATTTCATTTATGGTTGACCTTTTAAAATTATCGTTAAATTTGATGTATGGTTGTCAAATTATTTTAATGACGCCTCTGGTCATCGAGATAAGCAGGAAATGATGTTGTTGACAAAATTATCAACAGCAACATTCGTTTGACCTCGACCAACTCGCCCTCACAAAGCAATATAAATGACATTTTTATGTGTCTCAACAATACGGAAAACAACGGGAGAAGTTTCAACAGTAATAACTGAACAAAAGCTTGTAAAATTTACGTAAAAAATGCTTTAGAACCCTGGATGCTTCTTTGTGCCATCTGGAAGGTGTACATCGATACGAGCGGAATATTTAGAGTGTTTGAACAAACTTCGAATTCTAGCCAAAACTTATACCCGCAACTATTCGAATGTCCATGACCTTGGGAAATATTTATGCAAAGTACTTTTGGCGAAATATTTATACCGCGAATTACGGTTTCAAGCGTTGTGCGCCTTAAATATGTTGTGTTGCGTGGTTTTTGCGTTACTCTTATAAGTTTGACAGATCATTTAATTTAACTAAACGTTTCATGCCCCCCCCCCCAAGTAGCAAGCAATATTTTATTGACATGAAGCAAAAGATAGCTTTGCACATAGTGCATCTAAGTCTGTCAGATTAATATGAATCATTTAGGTTGTGTGTTAGCTATTCCTTTTGGAAAACTCTGGTCAGAGTTGTTTTGAAAACACAGTCACAAAAAAGGAGAAAAAAGACTTGCAGGTTTCAAAGTGACGAAGGCGATGATAAAAAAAAATATTTTTTGTGGAGGAGCGCTCATGATAGATTCACTTCCGTCTCACTATCAGCAAGGAAAAAATAAATATCATAATTATTAAATAAATACATATTTTATGAGCACGAAATGTAATAAGTATGACAATATGCAATTTAGTTTTGTATATTTACTTAGGTATTTATATTTAGGTGTTTCTATTCGTTACAAGAAATACATTTTATCTCAGCCCTGGAAAAAAAATACAAGTTTGTTCGCAGAATGAGATTTCTGGCTTCTTAGAGCTTGAATTGAACCATAAAGTATATTGCAGATTTATGTGTCATAAATAGGTCAAATATGTGACCTGTCAAAAGCAGTGAGTCACTCACTACGTAAGGTTGTTCGGTACATGTGCGCCAAAAGAGATTCCACAGGTGGTTGTCCGCTATCGCCCGCAAACTAAAAGTTACATTTATGGCGTTATTTTTGCAGTACTGAATAATTGCGAAATTCTTTACTTGTGACGAAACCATTGTTGTCCATTGTTTGTGTTTAATGGGTGTCATGCGCCTTTATTGTCTTGTGAGACTGTATTTAATCTGTTAATCACTACTGCGTGGGTTGCAGAGCCGCATATCTTCAACCTTGGAGGCGATGTGTTTACGTGTGTGGTGTTATTGAGGATTTGTTTGTGCGATTTTCGGGCTGCCTATATACGTACATTGCACAACAAACAGGTATTGGCTGGCACGGTGCGGTCCACGCATACTGGTGGGCGATGCAACGATGCGTGGTCTCTGAGTCAGCGAAGTTGTTTGGGTGATGTCGTAGTCTACCATTCAGGCTGTGTAAAAAAGGCGCGTGACAGCGTAAATGTGGTCGCTTGTGGACTTTGCTCAACAGACCCTGGACAATGTTTATTAAACCAAAATGTATCATAAATACAGGGAGAAATACAGAAACTGTTCAATAAATGAGAAATACCAGCAAATATATGGTTTGTTTGTCTACACATAATATACAAGTAAATAATTACTGTTCACTCACGTACACGTTGTCAAGAATGGGTCGACAATGTGTCGGAGACTGTCGCGCTGGCGATGGAAATGAAATTGTTGTGTTTTTTCACATGCACTCATTCTGATAAAAATCCAACATTGGAGAAGGGTGCGTCGCTCTTTCATGCAAGAGTGTGGTGGATTTTAAATTTACTTCCATGGTCCTCCAATATCCACGAAAGTACAACGGAAATAAAGACAACAACACGATTGCGCAAAAGACAGCCCAATCTCTATATTCAATTTTTATGAGACTTTTCATACACTGGAAAAGTTCAATAATTCTACAAAAATACATAACAATAACAACAAGGAAAGCAATACTAAAATATTATACAGATCGTATGGCCACAAATGACAGAAACGGCATCTTGGTTTCTTGTACTTCGATGGTACTAAAGGCAATTGCAGACATTTTATTGCGGCGGAGCGTTGGCAAGTATTCCAATTATTGCCGCTTATTTATTGCGCTAATTGTTTACTTTTAAGAGTTCGCAACTACCCCCGACCTTCTATTAAACCACAGATCGGCCGGCAAAGGATGTGAACAATGGATTTACCTTGATATAGTTGTAAAACAAAGAGGAAACGAATTTGTAGGTCACCCCTAGAGTGGGACTGATTACTAAAAATGTGAATGTTTCGTCAGATTATGGAACCCCTCCACAACGTTCAACTCAGCAGATATTCCAAAGAAAATGAAAAAGTAACGTTGTTGTGTGAGCGTCTCTGATGATATGATGTGTTTTTACTGAGCGTATTTTTTAATCGTTCCACCTCTGACCTTCAAAACGACGTGGTGAGGTAGTAGTTTTATTTGCAGGTTGCTGATTTTGTCGCAAGTGCCGACGACCTTTCATCAGATACCCGGTGACGTCAATATAACAATGCCCACTGGAGCCAATGACATCCTGGCAGACGACAAATTTTCCCTAAGGGAGTGGCAATCAGAACTTCGAACCTAGAGGGGGGCCAAAATATAGAACAGTTGTTAAGTTAGACATTGATGTAACTTTGCTACTTTACTTGCAAATATTACTGAAACTGAAAAAGTGTGGAATTATTGACAAAAATATGCATGACTATCTGTCATGTAACCCATATTCGAACAGTATAAAAGGAAAAGAAAGAAATGTAAACGAAAAACATGCATCTCCTTATCCGACTATCACCCATGAAGATTTAATGGTTTGTCCCTAAACTTTAGGTGAGGTCATATCTTGTTAAGTTTTGTATAAGATTTTTATCTGAATACTTGAAGTGAGTATGTGTGCGTAGCCTTGAACAGGAAGCATTGACATACCGACACTGGAAACTGCCTTTTACAACGCCTCTTTCTGTCAGCCACCTTTTGATATAAACTTCAGATGGACATAAATTTCGAAGGACTAAATAAAATAAAGTATTATTTAATAGTGCTTCTCATACAATATCTGTCAGATCACAGTCCCTCCAGTGGTCAGATTGTTGTCTTGGCTGAAATTCTGTCGCTGGTTTTGGCGGTAAAATTGGTAGAGCTATAGGGGGCGTGACCGGTTGGTTTATCTTGATTACAGATGACGTTCATGCTGACTGCAGTACGTTTAAGTCACGGCCCCTCCACACCTTGGTAATAGGTACAGAATCACAAGCGATATATATGACTCGACATTGGAATAGAAACAGTCATGGCCGAAACTTCACACATACCCACTATTAAATCTCTCTGACTCAGTGTTGGCATATTTCTAACACGAGGGTCGCGGTGTATTACTGGAGAACAAGTCTACCCACGTTTTGTCGCGGGTTTTCGTCAAATTCACGTCAAAGCTTGTAGCAGCTAACTGGAGGAATCAACTGTTTCTGAATAAGATAAGTCATCCAACATGGTTTTATTGCTCGCTTTTATCAAATGTTCGATCAACCTAAACGAGTTGGCACATTGTGTGTTCCTCACAACATGTATCCAAAGAGTGAGACAGGTCATATTTGTAATCGCTTTGCATGTTGCAACCTGAAGGAAAACCAAAATACCAGTAAACTGTATGCCAGAGCAACGCATGGGGTGTAGCTACGTGTTATTTGTGAAAATGTTTTGACTCGGCGGTATACAATATGCCAGGTAGGATAATGCAGCACCACGCAATGGCGGCTGCTGCTGATGTGCAGCGTGCTCGGAAGGTTATATCTGATTGGTCGATTGTCACTATTCACAGCAGCTTAGGGAATCTATTTGTAATTGCGGCATTGAGGATATCTCGATATTGGTCGCTTTATGAGTGACGTCATGTCAGGAAAAACGGAAGTTTCTATGATTAAACAAAATGAAACACTGAAGTAAAGTAAAATTTGAAGTTTGATGTTGGTATTTTGTTCGGCATGTCATTGGAAGTGTTTCCGCAAACGTAACACGTTCCTGAAGCATCAGGTTTAAACGTACAGGAACTTTAATAACCATCCCACTGACAGACCAACAGACAGACAGACAGACAGACAGACAGACAGACAGACAGACACCACACACACAGGCAGGCAGAATAGACATGTGCACAAATCATATATACATATGCACACATATACCTATGGACACATTGCTCTAGTTCAGCACAGGATTGAGTTTATAGTTGTGTTTACTTGACAGCAGACATACATTCATACAAGGTCAAAGCAAGCAAGCTTACAAGGCTGTTTATAACCGTCTATTTTTGAAATGGTGAATAACATTTTGTTGTGTTGTTTGTGTTTTCGAGTAGCAGAAAATATAAACATGATACAGTTTTGGTCTACCACCTGTGGAGCTCATTTTGGAGCTCATGGAGTACATAAAGTTTTCACTAGCTATGTTTGTGTTTATTTTCCCCAATACTGTTAACACAGGAATGGCGGGTATTTGGAATTTCAAGTGTCGGTAGTCTGGGTAATTTGTTTCCCTAGTGCCAAATACAATCTGCACGTTGACCCCTGGTTTGTATTTTTATTTCGAATAGGAATGGTTGAAACGTTAACTTTGAGCAAAAGTTGAAGTCTTTCGAGGCGTGTATTACCTTAAAGACACTCTGCCATTAATGATCCTCCTTAACATAATTAATCTCCATCAAAGTTGCAGACTTCAAGTTTTCAAAAAACATCAAAGATGGCTTCGCCTTTTTCACCTAGTTTACCCGCGGCGCGTAAATCATAAAACAATAGTGTTTGCACCTCGTAAATTTAATATATGGAAGCAACATGTCGGATATCAGCGCTAGTTGTCTCGCTGTGATTAATCTGTGACCTCAAATTTCATCAACTTTTACTCCATACACAGTCTATGAAGATAATAGATTTAGCCTGTGATAATGTTGCATGATTTATTTTACGATATAGTAGATATATTTTCTGAGTCCTATCGCTAAGTATGTCAAAGTACAAAGTACCAGCTCTTCCAACAGACCGCAATGTGTTGTAGAATGTATTATGTCATTGTTGACAATATAAATCTCTATTCGGTTGAGTGTCAACAATAACTTGGCATCTTACACATGTACTAAGGCCAAATGTCGGGCACTTTGCCACGGTTAAGCGGGTAGAACCATAGCCTGTAGAGAAAACACGTTTCTCTAGGGTCTATGGTCGTTACCACAAAGGGTATTTCACAGACACACTATATCAATGATGGAGAAAAATTAAAGGTATACTGTCACCTGTTCCAATTTTGCTACAGTTACCATGGACAGAGAAAATCTAACCAATCACAAATTTTGAGCGGGTGGCCGCTTTTTAAAAACAGCGCCCTCACATGGACATTTTGAATACCAAGGAACGCCCCTTTGACCATATATGGGTATATTTAGATTACAGATGACTGTATACCTTTAAGGTACTGCTCTTGGAGCCGTAGTGGTTGCTGCTTATTTCTCTGAGCGACAGAAAGCCCCACCAGCTTTCACATTTTTGGAATTCTGTCAATCTAAGACGTTCGTGCTTGTCAATGACGACAGTTGAAGGCTGACATTGTTCGCCATTCGCTGATCGCTCATGACCCATTAAATGCGCGTAAAATATTCATTGATATTGTGCTATGTATAATCGAAAATTTATTTTTTTTGTAATTAAGAAAACTCACGCAATTTGCCCAGTTAATCAACTTTATTCCATTCGGAACAAAGTTGATCAGTGACGTCACCGAGGTCTCATGCTATGCATTCAAACGCGACGTGGTCACGCTTGCACGAGTATGCGCTTCACAGAGTGGTCTAGACAGACATGTGTTATCCAGTGTTGGGAGAGTATGGTAATCTATTATGACCATTTTGTAATATCAAACCAAAGTGAAATTTCCATTAAAAGAGCCGGCGCATCCAGGACCAGACGCATATTATATCGGGAGCAGATTACATTTGAGTCAGACGAACAAATCGCAGACATTGTCACAATTACCGCAATATTGTAGAATGAAAGTAAACGAACAATCAATGTGAAAACGGGAAAATTCATATCAGGGACATATTACTTTGAAACAGAATTTTCAAATCTGACGAAAGAGTTTTCTGTCGTCGTATTATCAGATAAATCTGTTGTATCGCCGCAGTAAGGTTGTTAAATTGCCTGACATTCAGTTGACAAGCTGAACACTACATGCTTTGGGGAGTAGAACCAGAAACTGTGGTTGCCATTCAGAAACAATAACAGTGAAAAATTGTCATTAAAAGTTACAGCTACTGATGACCCTTCTTAACCAGTCTTGCCGAGATCCTTAGAAGTTATTCAGCTAACATAGCCGAATCCCAAGCTATTTTGCAGCTATTTAGCTAAGACAGTTCAGTGAGCGGCTATCTAGCTAATGAACTAATTAGGACGGGAGAAATAGCTGCAGCGATTTGGTTGAGATAATCTGCGACTATGCAACGAGAATACTCCATACCTTGAGCTGTTACAAGTTACGTCAGCAAATAACATCTGCTGCAACGGAGGAGATTTGTATCTTACATATGCCATTTTGTGTTGCAGCATTGAAATTATAATCACGCTAATTCAAATGAGAGATTGCAACTCTCACGGTAGACTGTTTCCATGGTAGCGCCCAGATACACGCACCGGATTGCGTCGACATCTATTCCACAGGAACCACAAAGGGAGGGGGCACTTGATCACAGGAAAGAACTCGTGTACTGTAATGTGATAAAAATGTTTTCTTCGGATGAAATATCTCTTTGTTGTGTATAATTCAATGTCAGAAATGGCAATTTCCACAGGATGTGGGTATCCTTTTTACTAGTATATGAGAAATATATTCAATTAGTGTCAGCAACAAGGCCTATACAGTTGCTCCAAATTCCGTTACTGTACGGCATAAATGTCATGTGACAGTAGGGACCTGCGGTATGGTCGGTTCCGAACCTGTTTATCGGCCTATTTTAGGGATTCATGTTGGTCACATATTCAAATCATATGTGACATTATGTCGTAAAAATAACGTTTATGATGTAATTCTCAAAAGTTAACAGATTGTTCACAGTATACCCTTTCGATATTGCACTGGGGAGATAATGCTCGCTCTTTGTTGCTAACGTATTTTATTTGCAAATCGGTAGTGTTTTAAGAACGTAGCAACTCTTTTTAATGAAACAAAACCAAGGGATAGGTGATGGAATCTTAGGCATACGTTGGTCAATGTATTGACATAGTAGTTTATAGGGTGGTGGTGTACCCGTGTATTTGCTTGGCGTCGACAACGCGCAATACTGTACCTTGAACTCAACACTTTCCCTCAGAAATCAAATCATGTCTATATTTTTACAAAAATAGCTTGGCTGTATCCAGGTTGCAAAATTAGCCCTTATAATTACTTTACAGATTGTATTGGATATTGGATCAACCCTTACAAAGATCTTATGCTCCGAGTCCATCTCGTGTGGTTAAACTGGCTACACTATTCGTTTAGATTAATCGCTTTGTAAAATGAATTTATACTTTAATCTTTGACAACATGACTTCCATCGACTGAAAAGATGAAAAGTGGCTTATATCTACAATACGCCATCTTTCGGATCCCAATACTATATTCTCTGTCTGTCATGTAGCTGATGATTAAAAATCTGGAAATTATCTCAACACAGAAGACATAGGCACAGATACGTATACGTGGTGATTTGTATAGATGCTGCCTTGCCAATGCAATGTGACGGTTGAAATGCAGCAAAGCGACATGAATGAAACTATGACTGGGCGTTGAACCTTACGAGGGAAGCTCCCCAAGTAGTGGACATTAACGTCGATATCTGATAAGAAAAATTGATAAATCGAGCTGAGAACTCAATGGAATCCCGCGGGGTCACGTGGTTGTCATGAGTGAATGCTGCCCATGATTGAAACAAATAGAAAGCCGTTGTCGATAAAACACACAGATATCGTTGCATCAACAAAACAAGAGGCAGGATAACCGAGTGACCGATATATAAGCTTAGATGTACTTTCCGCAACCGCATGGTTCCAGTCTCCCTGGCTGCCATGTGTGCCTCTTTTACATTAGATTAGATTCGATAAGATAAGATAAGATAAGATAAATTGTGTGACCAGATTTGACGGAAGAAAATACTTTCATTTGATTAGTCTCTGTATTTTAAATTTGAGGATAACAGATAACGTATAACGGTCACATTTCTTCAAAATACACAAACTTACACCAAAGGCGGTGCTAGCTTTGGGAGCCATCGATGTCGTGGTCGTCAGGAATGCCAAAACTGTTACAATTGCTGTCAGTATTTTTCACGACTTCCATTCATATGGCATGTTACAAACACATGCATGACACTCAATTTCCCATCTATCCGTATATCTATAAACCAATTCAATGCGTGGCATTCATCCATCGATCTATTCCACTCATACATATAGATAGATAGATAGATAGATAGATAGATAGATAGATAGATAGATAGATAGATAGATAGATACGTACGTACGTACGTACGTACGTACATACATACATACATACATACATACATACATACATACATACATACATACATACATACATACATACATACATACATACATACATACATACATACATACATACATACATACATACGTCGAATAAAGACTCTTTCAAAGTGATTCACTCGATAGCATCTGACGGGGTCACCACGGTAATTTGTTTCTCACTGTTTGAGGCTTGACTGAAATGAATGAACGGCTTGAACAAATTGAAAAAGACGAGATTTTGTCAGATATCAGTTAGTTGAATATGGTTGTCGTACGCGTTATGCCTGATGATCATCCAGACTGTGACTGACAACTAGCATCGCCATGAAGGAAAGTCTTGTAACAATCAATTCGCACGAACATGTCAAATTAGGGACGTACCGTCAAATCTTCGGGGTAAGCCGCGATGTGATATTTATGCCACCTTATTGCTCTGAAAAACAATCTTATTAATAATGTATGCAATAATAGACATCTTAAAAGTGACGTCTTGCGTTTCCTCTAACATTGAGTCCAAATTTGCCTATCCCTCACCGGTTTTTTATGATTCGCTCCTTTGTGCACATTAGATTACCCTGGGAGCGCGCTATCAGTCCAAGCGGAACTGATTTCTTTTGTTCGGCGCAAATGAAGTGCGCAGGCAGACGACAGAGTGAATCCTCAAAAAAGCACAACGTGTTAAAATAACCATACTTATCATACCATCATTAATCGCAGGTATACTGGTAAAAATATGACACATTCTCGTTGAAACTCTCGCAAAGACGGAAACAGCTTTTGAATTTTTCAGATTCAGTGTTTTTTATGATCTGACAATGATATTTGATGCTTGTCAATTTTCGTTTTCAATTTCGTCTCCCATTTTCGATTTAATATTGGATACGCTGAGCACAGCTGTGTACGACTGCCGGGTCAAAGTTCATTACTGATCTACAGATACGAAAACTATTTGCTCATATTATTTTCCTCTGCGTGTTTGTTCAAATGGATAAATGATTTTCCCCCATATTCTCCCCCATACTGACAAACATACGCCCCGGGCCTCACGGTATCTGATACAAGGATGGCTAGATTAGGCGAAATATTTTCCTGAACACTTGGTTCTTGACTGCCGCACACGATCAATAGTGAACTGCAATCTTTAGCCGTACTGGAACCTGAAGGCCAAGTACTTACTCGCGTAACATAGAGAATCCCAAGGCTAAAGACTGTTTGAAAAAAAAATAAACTTTTATTCACAATTTCGCTGCACTCTGCAATCAAAATTTCGCAATTTCATCATAATTCGCTACTCTAACAGTAATACAAAAATATACACGAGCGATATATAATATACATCATCGTTTCTAAATTTTTGAGAATAAGCTTATTGTTAGCCGCTCCCTTTGGCTGAGGATGTTCAAAAGTTAACGACATTAATTTCAGAGATTTACATTTTCTGACTTCACTTTACCTTGCGTAATTATATTGTTTATATAGGTGTCTCGGTCGCAATGCAGTACCCCCTTGAGTAGCATCCCTCACCCCCCCAAAAAAATAAACGTGATGTGTTTGACAGTATAGCTAAAAAGACGTTGAAATCAAAACTTGTCGTGAAGAAATCACTATGGATAAAAAGTACAGTGCGGTGATATCTCCAACGTGGGAAATACGAAGATTTTCTGCTCTCGTATGCAGTTTCACTGAATGAGTCACGAGATAATTGGACGTGTACAATTGGAAATCAGCTTACTTGATACCACTTAAAGAAAGCATGGCATTTAACAAGAAGCACGACACAATGGCTGTATCGTGCACCTGTGTTAAGGTCATTAAAGCCCAGTCATTAGACAGGCTTCGGTGCATCCATTGGCCGATAATGCAAACCGTCAGCCTCGGTCACATCCGACGAGGAAATGGAAGTTCCGACACGTGGTCTAAAAGCAGATGACTCAATTATGGACTGGGCGGTACGCAGTGAGGCAATTAGCTGACCAGGCAGAGCGCCGTTATTATGCGTTCATGTTGTTCTCGGGCAATACTGACGAAATCTGACACCGCGATGAAGCCAATACACGGGGCTGTTATCGGTTATCGGACCGGGTCAGATAGGTCAGCATGTCACCATCAGTGCGATTAGTTGCTTATACTGAATTGACTATCAATGCGTTGTATATCATTCATTCAGCTGACAAATTAGGCAAACAATAAGTAACTGCTGCCAACTATTGAAAACTACGGTTACGAAATGAGAAACTGAGATTTGTGGACCGAACTAATTGGCTAACTTCGTCTGTACATATCATACATAGTCTAATATGTGATAACACCATATTACATTCATCAATTTGAAAATATCTTGATAAATATGTACATAATATATATATATATATATATATATATATATATATATATATATATATATATATATATATATATATATATATATATATATATATAATAATGCGATATACATGTAGTGGGGATCTATATACGGTTTTAAACTGTATCATATCTGTGTTGGAGTTCGAAATAAATAAATAAATAAATAAATATCGTTAGAAGCATCTTATTCATTTATTACTTTATAACTCTCAAATACACACACACACACACACACACACACACACACACACACACATATATATATATATATATATATATATATATTTATATATACACACACTTATATATGTATATACATGTAATGTATGCACGATGCATACATACATACATACGTACGTACGTGCGTGCGTGCGTGCGTACGTACTTACGTACGTACGTACATACATACATACATACATACATACATACATACATACATACATACATACATACATACATACATACATACATACATACATACCTACATACATACATACCTGCTTGCCTGCCCGCCAGCCTGCCGACCAACCTACCGAACTACATACCTATACACCAACATACACGCAGTATAACATACTACACCGTTTGCCGTTACAAATGCTGTAAAATCATCTACAGTAATCCTTCAGGGAATTGAAAGTACGCAAAGATCAATGGCCGACGTTTCGTCTCATTAGAAGGACCTGACTCAATTTCTTTAAGTGTTTTGGATGGGAATATTTAAACAAAGGCAATGTTTTACCATTCTAAATAATGACCATCAATATTTTAGAAGCCATCTGTCAGGCACTACGTCCGTTCACTCACCGGAATTAATCGCTTAATGATATATCGTATACTCGTCGTTTTGCTTAAATTCCCTGAATCGATTTCGGTTGCGAATTTTACAGAAACGGGAGTGCATTTGATTGTACTATAAAATCATATCTCAATAATGAATCTCAGATTGATTCTAAGAGCTTTTATCCCCAGATATGAAATTGGCGAAATTAAATCGTAATTCTTGGGCTTACGTCATAAAAGAGCGGGAACCGGGTCACAGCGCCTGAGATGTTCTCCTGCTTGGATGCCATCATTAAGTAGTGTATTCAACTCGCATCACATAACTTTCTCTCTGCTGAGCGACTTGTACAGACAAATACTATGAACGGGAGAATGGTGCATATATATATATATATATATATATATATATATAATATATATATATATATATATATATATATATATATATATATATATATATATATATATATATATAACGTGATTTCGGGATGCAAGAAACTCAAGTAACATATATTATTATATTATTACGTTGCACTTGAAGCAATTTGTATCATTATTTATAACGCTCTGCTGTAGCATCGAGCACTGTAATTTCCCACGAGAACATCTGTATGCTTGTATATATATATATATATATATATATATATATATATATATATATATATATATATATATATATATATATATAGCGCGGATGAATAAGTTTGCACACGTCTACTGATCTTGTTGTATATTTTCTGTTTATTATGTTGGTAATTTTGACATATATTTGGCATATATACACCCTTGTTGCCGTTTGTAGTTCGATTAGTGCGTCTTGGCCTAGGAACATAATCGTGTCTCTCCGATCTCAACTTCGCTAGCCAGAGGTGTTTATTTGGGGAGGGAACCTCCATCAAAACAACACTCCCTCTACCCATGGAGGAACTGTCGTTAGGGAGACTGTACCAAGCCGTGCGGACCGGACGATATTCCAATTTATGTGAAGTCTATTTTAATGTCGACCAATAAATCTTGGGAGGGACAAAACCCAGCCAAAAGGTTGGAGCTGTGCACTTCGTTTTACAAAAGAGAACATTTTCACATGAAGGTTGGAAGAAAGCGTGGAACTTTGAAACCTGAAAAAAATGCATCCTGGCCTACCCCTTCAAAGATCAAACGGCCCATACTTTGTTTCTTGGATTTTGTAATTTATAAATTTGCCTTGATTCTAGACATAGTATTTGACTTGACCGTGACCTCTATGTTTCTTTTTTCCCATCAGGCGTAGAAGCAGCAATAGACCTATATCCATCGGTGGAGCAGTATCTTGCCGTCGATGCATCGTTCAGCGTGACCTGCGAAGTACCTGGGGGAAACAACCCTAAGTGGTATGACCCTTCCGGGAGGGAAGTACTCTCGCTTTCCCAACCAGGTAAGGTTTTTTGTTCGGGTTTTGATAACTAATCTTTGGTTCTCCAAAGATGATGAAATGCTTGTTGGTTAAATGGTTTTTGCGTATCATACCAACCGAAATAGGTCACAGAAAAGTACCTTAAAGCTTATCAAGGTAGTATGGGCCTCGAAAATGCGAGACTCAAACCTTAGCTCAAACTTCCCCAAGCAAATGTTCAACCATTCTAGGGGGTGGGGGGAGGGTCACCCTGCAAATTTTGGTACTAGAGAAACAAATTACGTATACCCAATATTTACGGATATTTGAAATTAAAAATGGCCGCCATCCTAGTGTGAATGTTATAGCAAAAATAAAATTTTCGATTTTCACAAAAATAAGCCGGCGAAAACTTTATTTAGTCAATGAGCTTCAAAATGAGCCCTGGCAACGTTTTGTAAAAGTTTGAGCGTCCGAATGTCTGCCACCGAGTCGCATTCATCTTTAAGTGTTGGCTACCATCTCCTGTTAGGACAACTTTTTTACCTGGCTCTTTGAAAATTTCGAATTTTTATTCTTCAATTTAAAAATCCAACTTTTAACCCATCTTTAATTCTCTACGGAGTCATTATCGTCTCTCGTAACGGTACAAACTATGGTCACACTTCCCAATATTACAAATTGTGACAGTAGCTGAAATCTACGCCCTCTAGCTCTGACACCTGTCGGCTCGCATGTCAGCATCGCTCATGGAGACCTAGGGGATAAAGCGCGCGTTTTTTACGCTTTCTGGCTGTGAGCTCATTATGGATCGTCTGCAACTTTGACATTAGACATCGTGCGAGCACATGCGAAAGCCGCTAAAACACGAAGCGATGTAGACTAGGGGTATAAACATGTATAGAGGAATATCTCTGTCGAAATAAAAACAGCCTAGGTCTACAACAGCCAAAGAGGATATCGTATCCCTTAATTGGTTCCACCTAATCTTCATTGGAATCTCTCGGCAGTTTCGGTACCTTGAAACTTTACACGTCTGCAGTGTTGGAATACGAAACTGCGGAGGGTACCATTGATCCGGGTCATTTTATCTCCCTCCCCAAGCCATTAAGATTTTCAGAAATTGCGCGATGCAAAAGTCCACTGTCGTGATACGATCACTTGACAGCCGACGGCCACGCCGCTAGCGTTATTCAAAGCCTGGTTCACCCCGTATACCTGTCTAAACAACTTTCCTCACACACCATTTGGCGCCAAATTGGTAGATATCTCGAACGACAAACATGCCCAGACACGTCAGCGAAGTTCAGAAGGTCACACATTTCAACGTTAAACATTCAACACGGTTTTAACCTCTCAGAAATTAAACATTGATACAAAACCAAACATCGCATTCATTCACCCCCGATCAAATCTGTACAAAGATCACATACAAATATTCCAGGGAAAAGGGTGACGTCATGTTCTAGGGCAACACACAGAATGTTCCGCCCAGGTTGACTGACTTGCAAAATCCAGCTAGCCTATGTTTTCCATCGTCGTTCGTTAGAGTTCAATGCAGCGCTGCCGACCGACTTTCAAAATTTTGGTTTTATCAAATATTTAAAAAGACAGTGGCTGTAACTGTTGATGATTTTCTTTCAATATACGTTTTTGTATGTCAACTGCCAGGCCCTTGTTCTACTCCTCAAAGCATCTATAATTGCAAGTACTGCTGCTGTTTACATTTGAATTCTAGTCCGGAAGAGAATTTATTTGTCAACAATAACAATGCAGTCAACACACGTACAGGCTGAGTTGACAAGCTGAACAGTGTGTATCTCAACATGCTTCGGGGAGTAGCAAAAGAAACTGCGGTTGATATTAAAAACAAAGCAAGTCAGAAAATGTCATTAAATGTTCGAGCTCCTGGCCCATTTCAGACGTACGCGTATGATTCCATAGTTTCATGACTTGGTAGACATACGATTTATTGCTACTGGGTTCTAAAAATACCATCGCACTCCGATCTGTCTGCGACCTCTGTGTCATTCGGCCATTACCGATGTTTACTTTGTGCACCGATTGATGGCAATAAATTCACCGAATACATTTAACCACAGTTGAACACGCCAAGTTGCATATCAGACTTTGGTATATCAGACTTTGTGAAAGTACGTTTAACTTAGCGACCCTGTACATATCGACTGCGATGTCTTCTTGTGAAAACAGACATCACGAGTTTTGTATGTATGTATGTATGTATGTATGTATGTATGTATGTATGTATGTATGTATGTATGTATGTATGTATGTATGTATGTATATAAATTGCATGCTGTCTTCATCTACGTGAGTTTGTGAGAGGTAATATGGAATATGCGTGCTTGACAGAGAGAGAGAGAGAGAGAGAGAGAGAGAGAGAGAGAGAGAGAGAGAGAGAGAGAGAGAGAGAGAGAGAGAGAGAGAGAGAGAGAAGAGAGAGAGAGAGAGGAGAGAGAGAGGGGGGTCCGGCATCGTATAACCGTGATAATGAAATTATAAAATGATGCTGTTTGTATAATTTACGACCTGATGTCGCCGTTAATATGTCTCTCTACTCTATATTTTTGCAGGGTTTGACATTAGGCGGTACGTTGAAAGGTCGGACGCAGAGATGGCAACTCTCTGGTTCGAGCAAATCATGGACAGTGACAAAGGGACGTACACCTGTGAATTTGGATCAGATACTGCCACTATCAAGATTGACGTCATTGGTATGTGGATGTCGTAATGAGTGTAAAGTCGTGTTATTAAGTTTTAAAGACCCGTTCGTTTCTTTTGCACGTAGTGTTAAGAGAGTTTTTTTCTACAGAAAAATAGGTTTATCTGCGCAGTAGAAATAGAAAGCGAGCATTTAAACGGAAACGGTCGTCGGAACTGCGCCTGTGCAAGTTCCTTGTTTACAATTTCGTGCAAGATATCTTGATGCACCTCATCATCATAGCTGCAGTTCCGACGACTGTATCCCTTTAAAACTGAATTGAGGGTCAATTAATGCATGGTCCCTCCACGATGATGTGATTGTAACTGACGCTAGTCGGGCGGCAACCTGTTGTTCGTCAAGATAATATATATATTGTTGTCTGTTTTAAATGATCAGTAGACTAAAAAAGAACGTAACTGGGTATGCAAATAAATTGTCTACTGTAGGTTAGTCTTGTCATGGTGACGAAAAATTATCTTGATGTTTCTATAAACTTTGACATGATATGTTATATCCAACTACTTGACGGCATACACTGAACTCAGGACGCCAGAAAATCTAGTATTAGTCACAGAGAACACTACGAAACTCACAAACATGTTCAAAATCGCTGACTCACACCATTTCCGCAACAATCTCACAGAACCTATCGACTTTCGCAACACACCGACAAAGCAGCACCTTATCAGGGGTGAAGATGGTTTCATCGTGTGCGATGTGACGTCATATCCCCTTCCCTTGCTGACCTGGAAGTTTAACAACTTCCGCATAAACGAAGGTAAGACATATTTCGATGTTCAGCAGCTAGAGCCTCGGCTGGTTGTAAGCCGAGCATGGTAGTACGATTATGCATTAGGCATCGAAGACTGTTTTCGGATTTTTTTGCAGCGGAAGGTTATTTCGTGGTGTATAAGCTGGAATGGACTTATTAGCTTTTCATCAGCTTCCATAACAATTGAACATGTATTGTAGAGCTGCTATGTTCCTGTTGGTAGATATCGACATGCCTGTGACGTAACAGTACAACAAACAGAATTTTTTTGTGCGTGGTTTATTTGTGAAATTCGTTTATAAATTTTAATATAAATTGGAGATAAGCGTGATTGTCGCCAGCTGCAAACTGTTGGCCATTGTAGAATTTTACTTTTGGAAACGATTCGGTCATGAGCGAGTAATGATGTAATCCCTCTTTTGAGGTCATTTGTAATGATGTCGCCATTACGAATATTTTCCCCATATTCTCCCACTTTAATGAGTGTACGATATTATATACATGGAAAGGGTCAACCCGAATATCACGTGACCAAATGTAGTTTCAAAACACTGGGAAGGAGATGCAAATGCTGGTAGTTTTTATTTTCTGAATGAATGAACGACGAACATTTGAACACAGTTGTGGAGAGAGTCATTTCAAGAGATATTTGCAGAATTTTGCCGATCGTTTTCGTTCCAGACCAACATTACGATATGGAAGAGGGCGGTCTAAAAGTGAACAGCGTCACAATGAGCGACAAAGGAACTTACACATGCGTGGCTCGGATTAAAGAAACGGGTGACGTAGACCAGAAGGACATCGAGGTTGAGGTGTACGGTAAGTACGACCAGAGGACGCTCATATAGTAGTTAGGATTTATGTTGAGACCGGAAGCCGAGCAGTATAGAACGGCGCGTGATTTTCGGGAAGCGGCTATACTGTGTCACGCTTCAACATCCGTACTTAAAATCTTTATTCCAGCAGCGCAGCGGTTGCTGAGCCAAGGCACGACCAGGTCACCACACCGATGAGAATGTCAAAATAAATGAAAGTGAATATGACACGACACATCTTTTTCCGAGCAACCTGACAGAAATGGAACTCAGAATCACTTTACACTACCAGCCACATTCATTCTGTTTGAAATGTCGGGTCCTTCTGGATTCAAAAACCAAGATCTTTATCGAGCCCGACTCTGATATCAATCTGACATTCTCTAGTGGATTTCACTCAATCACACCAACTCACTGTGTGTGACAAACGCGTTGTATGTGCAGTATACACTATGTCCAATCCTATAGATATTACAATGCGAATCATGGTCACCGACTCATCAATTGTAGATCTTCATTCATATTCTTGTCTCAGCTTTTAGCAACGTTCTGACCTAAACAATCGACAGGGATTGGACCGTCACGTACAGTTTGTCATCTTGGTAGAACGACACAATTCAAGCTGTGGTCGCTGAATTTCGGGACGTGTTCGCATTTCGCATTGTGAAAACTCAAAAAGTTAAAAAACAACAACGACATCAGCAATGCCGGTCTTTGAATAGACCCTCTGTCAATCATCGTGGCACTAAAGTTATTTGACAACAATGAGAAGGTTTTCATAGTGAAAGTTACGCAAAAACAAAAATATCAGCTATTACTATAAATTTTTGTCCTAGTTTAAAGAGCCGTTACGGATAACATAATCTTCAATACCTGGTCTATGTGCCAAAGGAAGTTCTAAGAACTATGCAAAAGTATTAGAAGGTAATTCAGCA